>NC_133348.1:33107846-33707846 GCF_030506205.2 Paramisgurnus dabryanus
GCCTTGTGCATCGAATTTGGCCTATAGTTGTTTTTGTTACTGAATTCACTACAGGTAATTTTTTTTAATAGTCTGACAATACATTAAGCAAATGTGTTTGTAATAGCACAGTCTCTCATGTGAAGACTGTTGATGGGAATGCTTGAGGATGGCTGATTCAATAGGTCTCTTAGGAGCGTGGAAGGAGAAAGAAAATGCTGAATTTACTTTATAGCGATGCTAAACAAGAACAAATTAAACACAAAAACTAATTAAACAAAGGGACAGTGTGCCATGTATAAAATTTTCTATTGAACTGTTAAATCATTACGATACGATGAAACCAGTAAAATTAAGATCAAAGCATAAAAAGAAAAATAATCTCAAATGATCGATTTTATCACATCAAAGGGTAAAATCTACATTTCATTTATGCATTTGCCAGACACTTTTATGTAAATAAAGTATAATGTATTTCAGTGTACTTCTTATTAAGTTCTTTAGTATTATAAAATACAGTAGATACCTAAAAATGTTTATCTTTCCTGTTTATGTATCTCAAATGTATAAAGCATTTCCAAAGTACATAAATGTTAGATTTGGCATGCTTAATGACAGACAGATACTGTAATGGCAAAACAGCCCTCAAGTCTCTCATTGCTTTTTTTAGCCATGTATGAGTAACTAAAATGGGATGTTTTATAAGTTCAAAACACTGCTCTTTTATTCCCTAGATTTTCCAAACCACCTTTGATCCTGGTCTCTCTGGATGGATTCAGGGCTGGGTACTTGGACGCTTACAGCGGTTTACTGCCCGTCATCAGCAAACTCAGTACGTCACATCGTCTCACAACCATCTAAACTCTGCAGCTAAATAAAGGATTGTGCTATTAAAACCTACAGAAATCTGCATGTTCATACACAGACTAAATTGTAACACTCCCTGTTCTGTGGTCAGTTTTAGCCTGCTTTTAAATAAATAAGGACTTCACATATTTGTACTACAGTCTAAAAATAGGGTGAAACAGTTTTCCACAGACCTTGTTATTGGTTGGTCTTAAAGTAACACAGTCCTAGAAATCAGGCAGCTAGCCGTAGGCTTCCTCAGGAAATTCCATTGGGTTGCAGTCAGTAATGTAATGGTTTCAAGACTCTTTTAAAGGTGCAGTGTGTAATTTTTAGAAGGATCTCTTGACAGAAATGCAAAATAATATACAAAAATATATTTTCAGGGGTGTTTAAAGACCTTACATAATGAACCGTTATGTTTGTATTACCTTAGAATGAGACGTTTTTTTCTACATACACGGGGGTCCCCTTACATAGAAGTCACCATTTTGGCCCGCCATGTTTTTACAGAAGCTCTTAACAGACAAACTTTTTTACTAAGTTGTCTCCGATGATTACATGTTTTTCCGGTGGCGGCTACCGTAGTTTCTCTATGCGTTTCAAAAGCGAGGGGTGAGCAGACTGAGCCGTTGGTTGCAATTCGCAACCTCACCACTACAATAAAATTTACACACTGCACCTTTAAAGAGCAATAGAGAATCTGGGTTTCCATCAAAAAATGTGTAAAAAAAAATAAAAACAAACTAATAAGAATTAGGTGCATTTCCATCAATTTGTTTGAGTGAACGACGCTGGTAAATAAAGTAAATAAAACAATGCAAGCTTAGAAAATAGAGACAGGACTGCACTGAGTTACAGTTTGTCAAGTTATTATTTTATTATCAGTGCAACTTGCCAAACTGAACGCTGTGCACAGAAGAAGAAATGCAGAAAATGTTTTGATTGAAGACACTAACAGCAAGGGCACAGCAAGCTATTTTAACATAAAAACACAATATTTTTGTATACTGCCTTTAAATTCTATTATTTCAAATATAATAATACTTAAAAAATATAAACGGTGCTTTTAATCTTTGTTATACATTATTTTATTTTGGTAAGTAAATATTTTCTTAACCTTATAACTTTTTCTTTTAAAACCTTGGATTAAACTAACAAATTCAATTCCTGAATACATTTATGAACTATTGTAGTCTACATTTTTACAGTTTTTCACAGTATTGACTTGATTATGTTCCATCTCTGAATAAATTAATATTACTGCTCTGTGTGTAACTGCATAGCAAGCAACATAATGCTATATTAGATATACTTCATTATACAGTAACATTGAGATGAATGATCTGCACACATAGGCTACTTTTATCTTTTGCGCATTTCTCCTCATCTTTCTTCTTTTCATTACCTGATGGCTTTTTCCTCATCTGTAGTGTAATATGTGTTGCATTAAATCTCCCGCTCGCACTCCCTATGAGGTGGTGCCAATGGAAGCTGTGACATGAACTACTGAACCCCGCCGCAGCTCTTCTCTGAGTAACCCTAAGGTTACAGCTCCAAGGTCCAGACCAAATTAACTGATCACATGGTGACAATGATTGACGTGAGGTGCAGATGAGAAATCCGATCGCGCATTCCGATATCCTCGCTGTCACGGAGAGCGCGGCTCCTGGTTTTGTTGCAACCTCTCAAGTGCTTTTGAAAAAACGAAGTAGCCCCTTGACTCCTGTTTAACATGTGTTTTTAGACATGACATGTGAGCTGCCCTTAAACGTTTACATCAATATACACATACAAATATAAAAGTAAGTAAATACAAAATCTTACTGTGGGCCCGATTATGTTATATTTTTTTTGACAGCAGAGGCTGGGAGTTTGAGACCACTGAGCTAGACGATCAGTCTTGTGTTTGCTACGTCAGAATTTATGTGTGAATTCAGTGTTTTCATCTCGCATTATTTGCATTAAATTTGCTCTTTTAAAAAAGTAAAAAAAAGACCTCAAGCGAGGGTCAATTTTTTTTCGAAACAAGGGATTTTTATCCGAAATTTGGCGTTTCTTGTGATACTTAAAAATGCGTATAAAATGAGTGTGATGGAAACCCAGCTATTACCCTTGGAATTGCGCAAATTAAAATACCCAATTGAAAGTAGACCTAATGGAAACACTGCAATTTTGCATAAACTCACTTATATTATATGTATTTATCTTATATATATATTTATCGTAAAAAAGTTTTTACGCTCAGGTGAGGTGGTTTTTAGGCAATTTAAAAAAGGAATTGCACAACTGCAATGGAAATTTTTTGCATTTACAGGTCACCTGATGTGCATTAAAGTCACTTGATCTTTCTTTTTTAAAATGGTGCAGTATGTTTGGTTGTAGGACAGGACAGAAGAGGTGTGTTTGACTTACATCAAGCGAATTACATCAAAATACCACTAGAGGCACTCGGGATTCGACTGCTCTGAATGCTTTCAAGTCGCTCTCGCTGTATTTTGATGTCATCTGCATGTCGATCTGCACAGAGCCTTATAAAGGCAAACACACTCATCACCATGTTTTTGGAATGAATTATCACAAAATGAATCAACCCATAACATTATTTTCGACATTTAGAAAATAACGCTAAAGTTTTACGCAAATCATTAATGGAAACCCAGCTTAGGACTCCCAGACATTTCCTTTTAGGTTGGAATGCACAAGGGCTAGTAATGTTTACAGTTATTTTATTGCATGTTAATTTGTTCTTGTTAATTCTGCTGAACATATGCTAATATGAATATCTTAACAGTAGCTACAGTATGTTGTAGGACAATGTCAAAGACTCACTCAGTTATGTTAAAGAAATAATTCACCCGGCTTCAACATTAACCCTTATTTTACTCATCAAGCCATCCTATGTGTATAGTTGTATTACAACCAAAAACATTGCAAGCTTCGTGACTAGTCATCATATGCGTTTAGGGTTGCAAACGGAATGTAACTTTTTATGGGATCTTAACTTGGTGAATTTCGGAAATATTCCAAATTGCAGTCTGGTGTGAACTATTCCTATAACCTTATTCTGCTCATTTGAAACCATCATTCAAAAACTAGTTGTTTTACAGTGAAATATTGTCATCTTGAAATAATGTCATCTTCTTTCCTTTCTCCAGAGAAATGTGGGACCTCTCCACCATATATGCGACCTGCTTACCCTACCAAAACCTTCCCAAATCATTACACCATTGTGACAGTAAGTGACAGGTAGTAATATATCCATTATTGCTACACAGCAATAAGCTACCTACTGTAGATATATTAACATGTCATGAAGATACATAATCCTGCATTTATTGAAAGCTGCAAACCATAATTTTTGTCTCTTTATCACCATCTATATTTAAAACGTAAAATTGTACATTACTTTATGTACCTATTTTTATTATTATTATATTCTTACTGTTTTAAATCAGGTTAAGGAGACACTTGATTGTTTACGTATTATTGTTTCTTATTTGATTTTTTTTTTTTAAGTTACGAATTGCAGCTTTAATGATGTTTATTTTTTTACATCCAGAAACCACAGACTTGCTGTGAGATGAATAGCAGTCCTCTATAAATAAGCTTAGCTTAAATGCTGTGCTTGCAATTACAGCGTTTATTTACATTTGCTGTATGCATTGTTTAAGCACCCAATTCACTAAAGGAAGTGCTTGCTGTGTGTTTGGATATACACTATAATGCTCATTCTCCAGGGATTGAATAGCTGCTGTGATCAATAGCAATGTAATCAAACATCTCTTATTATTAAAGTCCTTTATTGTTTTCTGGGGCTGTAATAACACAGTGTCAATTGCACGAGGTACTGTACATTTAGCAAAATAATTATAATCTCTAATAAACCACAGAAATGTGATGTGACAATGTTTTAATTAAAATACTGATGACACAGCACTGTTTCAGCACATTAAGGCACAGAATGGTTGAGTTGCAGATTATTTGTCCTGTTTTTTGAGGAAGACATTCCAGAATTTTTCTCCATATAGTGGACTTTAGTGGAGGCATAAGGGTCTTATCTAGCAACAACAAAAAAACACATTACATATGTGAAACGCACACTTGAGGACCATTTTAAACAATAAATTGACACAAAGACATTCATTCGAATCATTTTCTCATACAACAACATCTGAACGCTCACACTTGTAAACGCTGGAGTGGTGGTTTTGCATACGTCATGCGTGACCTTTCGACGTGATTATGTAATACGTTGAAGGTCAAGCTGGCGCGTCTTTTTTTAGCGAAAAAGATTGTTTAGAGCAGGGGTCCCCAACCACAGGGTTGCCACCCAGTACCAGGTCGTGGACAAGTTGCCACTGGGTCGCAAGAACTTCCTGAAAAAAATCTGTGTAATACCGTAGCTACATAATAGCTTAATCGACTTCAAATAACATTGATCATTTCCACTTTTGTACCGGTCCTTTCTCTCTCTCTCTACAGCGCATCGGCGATCACATTGCTGTCATTAGAGTTTGAGTGTACAGTACTTCTAAAAAACAATGAATCAAATAATTGCAGAAGTATGACTTCATGAATCATTTGCAAATGTACCTTGCACATCATGCCAATACATGAAGACGTTCAACTCTGTGACATCACGAATGACTGAAAAGTAATTGCACGCTTCTGAAAAAACAACTACAGATTTATCTAGTGGCCATGGCATAATGATCAAAATAAACTATTTTACTGCAGTAGTAATATTTACTAATAATAATAACGTAGGTTTGAAAGGAACCTAAACATTTAGTCCTGTGTCAATCATCATCAAAGCATATGGTAAGCGGGAATCTCCATGCCTCATTGAACTTGGGGTTTGTTAAAACTTGTGAAAAAGTGAAAGTAAAACAATCCGCTAAAATATGGTTTTACACATATATAGAAAATATACTACAAATAAAGCAATTATTAATTTTCCTATTGCATGGTTCTTTTATCTTAACTTCAGTTTAAAACGTTAAACATTTCGCAAAGGAAGATTTTCAGCACTTTGTTCGAACAGCAACTTTTGTGTTACTTTAACTTAAAAAAATAAGTTAAACAATGTTGACTTGATTATATAAATTATGTCAACTTTTCACAAGCCAAAACTTTAAATATTATGTTGAATTGACTTGAACTGAAATAATATAATGTTTGGTTCTTCTTTCACAGGGTTTGTATCCAGAATCTCATGGAATTGTGGACAATAAGATGTATGATGTCACTCGTAATGCCTCTTTCAGTTTGAGAGCAGATGAGAAATTTCATCCCTCATGGTACCAGGGTGAACCAGTGAGTATACTGTTACATATAATCCCAAAATATGCACAAGCTTAAAGTTAAGACTATTTAAGCTCAATAAAAGTAATAAGGCTTGATTGAAGTTTTATATGGCTAAATATCACATCTAAAATCGGTGTGAATACACAGAAAGATCTGCAGTGTTAACACTGATGATTTTGCTGTGTATTTTTCGCCTGTCAATCTCTATTCAAGTACAGGACTTTAGTATTGCATGACTGCAGTAACTGCCCTGAGTCACTCCAAACATGGCCGCCATTTGGCGTGACTTCCCTAAATGGACTTTCTTTGTAACACCTGTAGGATGAGTGCTTTCAGCCCAGTGGGTTCAAAACAAAACAGTTCTCTTGAATTGATAATGTGTGGTGACTATTGTTTTCTTTCATGACTGTCTACATGCATTATTTTTAACCAAAACTCAAAAAAGCACAGCCTGAGTCAGAAAGGGTATGACAACTAACCCCGCTGGTAAAAAAGTGTTAGTTTAAATGTTTTAAAATGGTGTTATGTTTTAGGGAACAAGACAGCGATTCAAATAATACAAGGTTGGATTTGATGACCTACACACCCAACTCAGAAATAAAAAACATAAGATGAAGAAATTTACTTCCATGCCTCCAAAACACTCTTGTTCAATATCAATGATAATGAAATGAAAACAATGTAAATCCTATTCATCAAAATGATAACTGTTAATACAATATCAGGGGAAATAACTCACAATTATGATTTATGATATAACAAATGGTCACTAAAAAGTGAAAGGCATTAACATTCAATTGTAGCCACTGTTATCATGATGATTGGGTGTTGACTTCCTTTGTGATTTCAGACTGTTGCTATGCTTCTTGACCCTATACTTACTTTCCTATAGTGACGACAGTGTTTCCTCGCAAAGGAACCAGTTCACCAGTTTTTACAACATAGTTGCTGAAACCTAAATGATTCATCTGGGTTTTGAGGAACAGGCAGTTCAGTGTTTCTCTTTCTAACAGTAAACAATAAAGTTGCATCAACTTTTTTAGGAAAAGCCTAAATGTTCAGGTCACAAAAATGTCATGCTTTTAATTTGATGTGATACTTTTACATTTATATGCCATTTTTGCAGTTTTAAGACATTTTTATCCAGAATATCTGCGTGTATATTCCCTGGGAATCAAACCTTGGTGATGCTAGCCGATGCGCTTACAGTTAAGCTACAGGAAACCTGTTTTTGTAGAGGTGTTACATATAATTTTACAAATGTTGTGGATATTATACTTTAAAATGTGATTTTGTATTTAACCACAATTATTAATAGTGCTCTCTGTAAAGGGTTGTACAGAAAACATCTTGATTTTTAGTATGTGACAATTAATGAAAGTTTAGGTAAAGTACATGAAGAGTTAAGATTTAAAAGCTGTTAAATGCCACATCTGTCAAAAATTAGAAAACAAATACACAAACAAACTCTACACAACAGCCTTGAGGTACACAGGCTATATAAAGTCAGCAAATCAGAAACAAATGTTTGAGTCTTTTCATGTTTTGTGACTGCACGCTTTCGGTAGGTATGACTTCTTAGATTAAGATTCCTGTAAAAGGCACTTGCGGTTTAATGGTGTGAATTCAAAAAGCAGCTGGTTTCATAACACACCTGTTACTTCCTTAACACTCTTTAACAGTCATTGATCTTTCATGCAGTGCATCTTTTGTCTCTCATGCAGTTATATTCAATGCAGTTCTTCCTTTGATTGTCTTAAGATTTGGATCACAGCCATGAACCAGAACCTTAAAACCGCAACTTTCTTCTGGCCTGGATCTGATGTAAAAGTCCATGGAAAATACCCAGATTTCTGGATGATGTATGACAGGTAGATATTTACACCAAAACATGGTTCATCATTGACATGGGTTGCTTTTTAAAAGCACAAATCATAGGGACTGTAAAAATTGATTTTCGATTTTTAATAAAAACCCTTAATGCATTTCTTGTGGAGCTGTTTACACACATTATATATTCCTGATTTTCACAAATAAAAAGTGCCTGGCTGTTAATTACAGGCAGGGCCTAAAAATTTTTTAACTGTTAATGCCAACTTATAGGTGCATTACTGCCACTGATCAAACAAAATCTGCACTAACTAAACATATTTAAGTAACACTATGCAATAAGGTACTATGTATTAACATACGTAAGGTATAATTGACGACGGGCCATTGAATTATAAGAAAATAATGCACATCCAAGGTGGTAATGAGGCACAACGCGGGTGTGCATTATTTTTAAATAATTCAAAGGATCGGAGTCAATTATTCCTCTTATAACATGTTTACCACAAACATTGCTCTGGTGCCTATTTTTAAGACATTTGACATGTCAGGTGTGCGGTTATCGAAAAATAATCAACACCCATGGAACATTTCTTAGCCAAACAGAATACAGCATTCAACAGACCCGTGGTATAAAATACAATAAGGCACTATGTATTAACAATGTAATTAACGTTAACCAAAACATATTCAACTTCAAACATTAGTTCAAATCCTTAAAATAACTTGAACAGACAATCATCAACTTACACTTATATTAACTAATATAAACAAAGATTAATAAATGCTGTACATTTCATCTTATCCTCTTCATGTGTCTGTATTCATATACAAGCTAGTCTCTCTATTTGATCGTCACTGAAACGTCAAACACTGTTGTGAGTTTGTAATGTTTGTGCATCATGTTTTGCTTTTGGTGGAGTTTGACTTACAAGGCACTGCGCAGAGTGACTGGATTATCGTGGAGGTCACGCTACACTTTTAACATGCGATTATTTTTCAGACGTTACTGCAAATATAGAGAGAAAGGCCAGAGTTCATAGACTTGACCAGGGAAATATCTTGACATGAGTTTTTGTTTCTGGTCTGATGCATTGGTATGAATGGAAGTCAATGGAATGAAAAGTGAAGTGTGACCGCCCATTATGACCACAAGAGCGGCACTGTTCTTGACTCATTCTTTCTATACCCAGCATGCAAAAACCGAGACAGCTATAGACCCAATATAGGCTGCACTGCAAAAAATGACTTTCTTAGTATTTTTGTCTCGTTTTCAGTAGAAATATCTTAAAATTCTTAAATCAAGATGTATTTTCTTGATGAGCAAAATGACTTAATAAGTCTAGTTTTTAGACAAAAACTAGGGATGCACCGATACCGATACTGGTATCGGGTATCGCCCTCGATACCACATTTTCTAAAGTACTCGTTAAAAGTCCCCCGATACCTAGAATCGATACCACGGTCTGAGAAATGTCTATGTTTGAGCAGCGTGTAAGGGGTTAATGCCTCTTGTGTTGTCCAAAGAGGCAGAGTTTACAACAAACTGGAAAACTAGTCCTTTGTTTTTTTGTTAAATTATATGACTTAAGCTGTTACCTGTAAATTTAAATCATGTTTTTTTATTAAGTACTCGGTATCGGTATCGACAAGTACTGAAATGCAAGTACTCGTACTCGTATTCCAAAAAAGTGGTATAGGTGCATCCCTAACAAAAACTATACAATTTAAGGTGCTTAAAACAAGCTTTTTACGATTGCTTACACACAAAATCTTTTCATGTCACATGATTTTTGAAACCTCTCACTCAAAGTGCAAAACTACATGCCAAATCTTCAAAACCATTAAGTGTTTAAGAAAAAAAAGCTTATTTTTTTCACACCACATTGGCAGATATTTTTGCTTGTTTTAAGTTTAAATTTACTTAAATTGTATAATTTTTGTGTAACTAGACTTATTTTCTTAGGTCATTTTGCTCGTCAAGAAAAAGCATCTTAATTTAAGAATTGTTAGATATTTCTACTGAAAACAAGACAAAAATACTAAGTAAGAAAGTCATTTTTTGCAGTCTGGCTATGAGTAACCCACTTCTACCCTAAATACCCTTGGTTACATGCCGTCTTTATCAGAATAACTTGTACTGTATTTCATCAAGTAAGCAAAGTCAACTGGTGTTCACGGTGTTTGCTTTCATTTGTTCTAAACGTATATTCATTGTCTATTCTTGGGCTATGGTTAGACGTCTATTAGACTTTCACTGACAGACAAATTTGCTGGATACCCTAATGTCATAATCACTGATTGGTCTGTGCAGCGCTGCTTGAAATCGACAACACCTGTTAGCGCTGTGCCTAGATTTGTAAGAAATGTCACTGGCCAACTGCAGATTGACACATTTCATATACTCGCCAGTGCTGATTTTTACTTACATTTGGTGCTTAGTTTGTGAAATCTTAACCCCTTCAGACCTGATTTTTCAGGTGTTTAATCAGTGTGCCTTATTGTGATTAGTTGATCAGCACAAAACATGTGATGTCCATTCCAATGGATGCAGGCTCTGAAGGGGTTAAATTAAGTTTTCAACTGTTAATTAAAAAACTGATCAAGAATTCATGTTTGAACAATGTTCTAGTCAGTTTACTGTTTTCATTTTTATTATAGTCTGAAACTCATGATGATTTTGTTTGTTTAGGAACATCCCATTTGAAAGGAGGGTTACACAAATTTTTGAATGGTTGAGTTTGCCCGAAGGAAGGAGGTAATGCCATTTAACTGTGACTCATTTCATTCATTAAAGTTCACGTTCTTCCTGATCCCTTTTTTTTAAACCCTAGTTAGTGTGTAATGTATGTTGCTATAATAGCATAAATAATAGGCTATAGTACCTGTACAATGATAAAGCTCAAAGTTCACTGCCAGGCGATATATTTTCTTCAATAGAATTCCTCTTTCAAAGCCTACAACGAACGGTCAGTTTGGACTACAGCCCTCTATGTCCTGCTTTAATGACGTCAGTAAAACGTTTTTTTTTACTAAACTCCGCCCACATGAATACGTCAGTCACCAGCTTTGGCTCAAACGGCTCTGCTAAGCTAAGCTGAAATCGAATCACAACACACTAAACAAACTACACAATCAGAACTCGTTACGTATTTCTGAAGGAGGGACTTCATAGAACAAGGAAGACATCAGCCTGTTTTGAGGACAGTGAAAACAGCAGTATACAGATAAGTAAATTGTGTGAAAAATACCGCGTTTTTTACACGTGAAACATGAAAACATGTTATATTGCAAACTATAAACACAATCAAAGCTACAAAATCACAGAAAGAACGGGAGCTTTAAATTTGAAGCCGTTTATTCGGGTTCTGCTGTATTCTCAACGTCTTTGCAACATAAAATAAATTGTTTTGCTTTAGGCCAGACTTTTACACCCTATACATGGAAGAACCGGATTCTGCTGGGCATCGTTATGGACCAATGAGCAGCCAGGTAAACTAAAATGAAAGCACAAATTAAATTTAATTGACAATTTATTTATTTCTGTGTCATTCGGGAATTTGTCTCTGGTAAAGTGAACACTACAAGATTAGTGTTTCTTACGATGTTATGGGTAGATGATTATTTAACAATATGTAAGAGTTTTCATAATAAATATGCTAAAATTACTAGCACACTGTTATGTATTTTGTTCACATGTGCAGTTACATTATCTCAAACTCAGAGAATTTGCAAGGGCTCCGCCCCTGTTCATAAGCTCACCTGTCAGTGCCATTATGTCCTTGAAGGCCCATATAAAGCCTTTGAACGAACTTGGAAATTTCATTGAAATTCATGGTAATGTCACCTTTGTTACAGGTTATTGAAGCTTTACTAAGAGTTGACAAAATGATTGGCCTGCTGATGGAGGGTCTCAAGGCGAGACAGTTGGATAAATGTGTGAATTTTATTCTTCTGTCTGACCATGGTGAGTCATGTGACTTCATATCTACAGTAAACATCACATGATGTGAACCATGTGCATCATGCCTTTCGTCAAAATACGAGCCTGCTGCACATGCGTCGAAAGGATTTATAATAAAAAACTTCACAAAATACTTGCAAGACACTCACTTAACATTAAACTCTGATTACACATGAGATTAAGCGAGTATCTGGCAAACACAAGCGTCTTTTTTATCAACCCTTTAGAGGCGTCTGCAGCAGACTCGTATTTTGACATCACACGTGATGCACAAAAGTTTGCATGACACACCAAACTCATATTTTGAAATGACCCATACACGTGAAGGGCTACATACATGTTGTGACGAGCCCTCGAAAAAGAAGTCAGTGCATTTTTGATAGACCTCTTTGCATCTTTTCAGTGCGCAGACATTCTTGGCTACTTCTTTGATTTGGTTTTGCCCTACGCACCTCAGAATATGGCTTTTCTTCTTTCTTTGAGCCCATGTATTATTCTTTGATGTGAGAAAAGACAAAAAGCCACATGGACACCTTTTATGGTACTTGTATGGTGTTTTCCTTGAATGTTCTTCAAGATTCATTTTGCATGTGATCATGTCCTGCTGTATCTTTGTAAAATACAGGCATGGAGGAAGCGTCATGTAAAAAGGCTGCGTATGTCTCCAAATATCTGAAAAACACAGATGACATCACTGTCATCCAGGGGCCTGCGGGCCGGGTACGGCCGAAAAATGTGCCTGATGATTTTTATACCTGTAAGCCTTTACTGAATTATTCATTACTGTATATCATGCCCAGCACACATTTGTCTTTAATTGTTTTTTTTACATTTACAGTGCCCTCCATAAGTACTGGGAAAATTAAAGCAAAACTGCTCTGTTTGCGGTGGAGTCAAGGGGACAGATTTACTAAACGGAATAAATTAGCGTAAGAGTGCAATTCCAAAAAAAAGCACAGATGGGAGTGGTAATATCTGCAGACTAATTACTAAAAAGACGCAAAATAAATATCACAGGCGCAGCAGCTGATTTCCATAATGACCAACACAATCTACTAAGAGCAGCGCAGATTAGTTCAGGGTTGCAAATAAGCAGAGCTGATGCTCCTCAGGTGCGTGTGATCTACCAACACCTAATGCGCTTCAGTTCAGCACCACGAACATCGCAGCTGAAAATAACATGGCTTGGCAAGCAATATTTTTGAATAATATGTTCCTCTTGCATTCCAAAATAAAATGTTAAAAAATATTTGCCTTGTACCATGCGCTCTCTGATCTTTGCAATGCCTCCTCTTATCAGCAACAATTGCAGTAATTTCAAGCGCAAAGTAATTTAAGATCTGCTTTTTTCAGCGTTAAATAATGGGGCAAATACCAGTAATATCACACGCGCAAACATAAGTAAATCACGTTGCGTGAATCATTTAAATAATCTCCTCCCATAAATTTTGCGTCTGAAAGGGAAACTCCTAGAAATGCATATGCAATAAGGTCAGTCGCAAAAATAACTAGACCACACCTTTTCAGCGCTAATGATCCACTGTGCATATTTAGTAAAATCCCGAAAGCAGTTATTTAACGCCAAAATGATGGTTTGCACTAGCTCAAGCTTTTAGTAATTGTGTCCTATGAAATGTCGACAATAAAATTAACAAAATTAAAAAAAATTGTCTCCACAGCAAACCGAGCAATTTTGTGTTTACTGTTCCAATAGTTATAAAGGATACTGTATGTGATGTCAGTAATGATCTTATCCTCATGGGTATTCAAAAGTAATCCCCACATTAGTAAGAAGTCGAATTAACCTTTTCTTCTCTGTTCCTGTATTCATCATGCAGTCGATTATGATGGTCTGGTGAAGAACCTCTCGGTATGAACATCTCCACCTTTTTATAAAAATTCCTGATAACATCACAGCACTTTTATGATCATGCTACAGTAGCTGTTATTTTGTGATTAAGTGATGCATGTTTTCCAATTGTTGCATGTTCTCTCTATTGCCATTGATTTGCATTATTTGTTAAATGTACCGTATTTTCCAGACTATAAGTCACACTGGACTATACGTCACGTTTATGTAGAAATGATTTCACAAAATCCAAGAACAGACATTTAATCATTTAAACAATAGCATACAGAACAGCAGGCTGAATAGGTGTCCGTACATGTTAACGTTACATTACAATTTATTCGCTGTACAAAATAGCATATCAAACATACCTGGGAGGTTGAATAGGCTATATTAACACAACAAGCCAAATCAAGTTTACCAAGATCCCAAAGTCATTCCACATCACTGAATCCATTGAATTACATAAATACAGGAGCAGCATATAGCGGACTCATGCGGCTGTAGATGGTAATGGTTTCTCTTGGTTCATATGAAATTATTTTGACGTATAAGTCTCACCTGACTAGAAGTCGCAGGACTAGCCAAACTATGAAAAAGTGTGACTTATAGTCCGGAAAAAACAGTAATCTCTTTTGTTTACTGTACATTTAAATTATGATCCATTGATAAAGTGAAATGCAGATTTTAATAACACTTTTATTTATGGTAATGATGTACAATTAATTGTTTCAATTTCTTTGTTTAAGTGTCAGGAAACTAATCAGCCAATGAGACCCTATCTAAAGGAGCATCTGCCCAAGCGCTTTCATTTTGCCAAGCACATACGTATAGAGAGAGTTCATCTGTACATGCAGTCACAATGGCAGGCAGCACTGTAAGTCTTTTTTAAACAGTTCATGTCTAATGCTTGTCATATTAGAAGGTGATGTGAAATGAATCAATAATCAGGGGTGCACATAACTTTTTTGGCCTAGTTTGCAAAGGAGCATCTGGAGATGTACACTATTCATAGCACAGACATCCTACATCCTGTCCTCATGTCTACTCTCTTCGCCATATTTCTTTAGTTTAAGCATGGTAGACGATGATGTACATAAACAAAATATGCCTGGTTATTGTTTTTAACCCTTATAAATAACTACTGGCATAACTTATATAAATGTCAAATATTGTTAAAGACAAGTAAATGGTCAGTGATAGAAATAATACAATTATGTGCAATAGCACAAAAACAGGAGAACAAACATACAAATGAAATAAACATTGCTGTTCATGTTTTCAGGTTGGTCTGTAGTTTTCAGATACGGTACAGAAACTGAATAAAGTAATCAGATAAGACAGATGCTAACAACACATTAACGTTCGTAATATTTATCTTACCATTGATGCACGTTTATGTTGCAGTAAATTGGGTAACTATATAACAAAATTACAGCAATGTTGGTATGTAAAAGCATCTTTTAGAGCAGTGTCTGGTGCACATGCACAATTAAAATAAAAAATGTGCACCAGACATTGCTCTAAAAGACGCTTTTACATACCAACATTGCTGTAATTTTCTTATAAAGTTATTTAAAGTTTGTTATAAAGTTATAAAGTAATTTACTGCAACATAAACATGCATCAATGGTAAGATAATTATTACGTACGTTAATGTGTTGTTAGCATCTGTCTTATCTGATTACTTTATTCAGTTTCTACGTACCAGTTATGTGCACTCCTGTCAATAATCTATTAATGTCTAGAAATTTGGAAGAAAAATGTGGTTATTTTATTAACATTTGTAACCGCAGAGAATTGGTCTAAATCAATAGAAGTTTTGCACCTCTAGCCACCAAATTAAACTTAACTGCAAAAATAATTACTTCGGTTCTGACATACAGAAAAACATACAGATAGTCCCATTTCAAACTTAAAGCGGCATTGTGTAACTTTAAGAAGGATCTCTTGAAAGAGATGCAATATAATATCCAGCATGGTGCCCACGGGCACGAGGTATCCCGCATGGAGTCTGTGAGTTGCCCACCAAAACACATTCTACTAATAGCCTCAATTTTAATATTTATTTATTACATATTAGCTTGACCTCTTTTATGTATATTAACATTTTAAACAATTATAAAACATATCAAAAAGTAAAATGAAAAACAAAAAAGTTTGAGTAGACTATATAAAAATATCTCCCCAGATTGTTTTATCCATTGTGGTAGCACTTGCTCACTAAAAGTTAGATCCATTGGTTTTGCGGCTATCGGTATCGGCAGATATCAGTCTGAATAATCGGCTATCGGTATCGGCAGATATCAGTCTGAATAATCGGCTATCGTTATCGGCAGATATCAGTCTGAATAACCGGCTATCGGTATCGGCAGATATCAGTCTGAATAATCGGCTATCGGTATCGTTAGATATCAGTCTGAATAACCGGCTATCGGTATCAGCAGATATTAGTCTGAATAACCGGCTATCGGTATCAGCAGATATTAGTCTGAATAACCGGCTATCGGTATCAGCAGATATCAGTCTGAATAATCGGCTATCGGTATCGGCAGATATTAGTCTGAATAACCGGCTATCGGTATCAGCAGATATCAGTCTGAATAACCGGCTATCGGTATCAGCAGATATTAGTCTGAATAACCGGCTATCGGTATCAGCAGATATCAGTCTGAATAATCGGCTATCGGTATCGGCAGATATCAGTCTGAATAATCGGCTATCGGTATCAGCAGATATCAGTCTGAATAACCGGCTATAGGTATCAGCAGATATCAGTCTGAATAATCGGCTATCGGTATCAGCAGATATCAGTCTGAATAACCGGCTATCGGTATCGGCAGATATCAGTCTGAATTATCGGTATCGGCAGATATCAGTCTGAATAACCGGCTATCGGTATCGGCAGATATCAGTCTGAATAATCGGCTATCGTTATCGGCAGATATCAGTCTGAATAACCGGCTATCGGTATCGGCAGATATCAGTCTGAATAATCGGCTATCGGTATCGTTAGATATCAGTCTGAATAACCGGCTATCGGTATCAGCAGATATCAGTCTGAATAATCGGCTATCGGTATCAGCAGATATCAGTCTGAATAACCGGCTATCGGTATCGGCAGATATCAGTCTGAATTATCGGTATCGGCAGATATCAGTCTGAATAACCGGCTATCGGTATCGGCAGATATCAGTCTGAATAACCGGCTATCGGTATCGGCAGATATCAGTCTGAATAATCGGCTATCGGTATCGTTAGATATCAGTCTGAATAACCGGCTATCGGTATTGGCAGATATCAGTCTGAATAACCGGCTATCGGTATCGGCAGATATCAGTCTGAATAACTGGCTATCGGTATCGGCAGATATCAGTCTGAATAACCGGCTATCGGTATCGGCAGATATCAGTCTGAATAATCGGCTATCGGTATCGTTAGATATCAGTCTGAATAACCGGCTATCGTTATTGGCAGATATCAGTCTGAATAATCGGCTATCGGTATCGTTAGATATCAGTCTGAATAACCGGCTATCGGTATTGGCAGATATCAGTCTGAATAACTGGCTATCGGTATCAGCAGATATCAGTCTGAATAATCGGCTACCGGTATCAGCAGATATTAGTCTGAATAACCGGCTATCGGTATCAGCAGATATCAGTCTGAATAATCGGCTATCGTATCGGTGAAAAATGTTTTTTATAGCTTTTGACAAAGCATTTTCTTCTCACTTAAATTCAGATATTAGAATAAAAAGAACATAACACATAATAATACTACGAATAACAATAACATGCTAAAATAGCACATGGTGGTAAGCGGAAGTGATTAACACAGTTTTCCAGTTTGGTCACGTGACATTCGACATAAACAGCACCATGGTGTTAAGGGAATAAGGCTGTTATTGGCTTATTTATTGTTGTCTGTTTTTTTATAGACTTTAAGGTCAGCATGAAACAGAAATAGCAGTTGTCTTCTTTTTTCTGTATCGTGATGTATATCCGATTGAAACAGCTTCTGAAATGAGAAAAAAATGTTGGGCGGCTGCGGGACTTGATTTGGTCTATTGAGAACTGATTGAATCGTTGGAAGTTGTGCCATGTTGCTAATTTCTTAAGGCTGGGATCTTTTCCTGTGCAGAAAAGTCTACAATAGCGTCGTCTTCGCGTCATTTCTTGTGACAGAAAGTAAAAAGAGATCATTTCAAGGAAGGGAGGAGGTTAACGTTTTTAAATAAAGAATATGAGGGCACTTAAATTTTTACAAAATATAGCACACAAATTAGTAATTAATAAAACACTACAAATACCCTCACATTTTATGTTTCAGTAGTATTTTCTATGGTGTTTTACAGTGTTTTTTTATTTTACAGGCAGCCCAGTGAAATTAAATACTGCAGTGGAGGCTTTCATGGCTCAGATAATGTTTTCAAGAACATGCAGGTTGGTGGCACATGACTTGGATCATAGAATTACATTTTATTTCAAATATACACAGCAACATGTATTGTAAGTCACTTGCATGTGACAAAATTGAGCCATTGGCTAGTCATTTGTTATTGATTGGAATCAAAAAGAAAGAAAATTGGGGTCACGGGGTCTGTAAAATAATTTCAATAATTGCAAAATTGTGCTGTATTATTGAAACACAAAGACATTAATTAAACTAGTAACAAGTAACTGAAATGTTCAAATGAACCAAACTTCAATAGTATGTCAGGGATAACAGATAGAAGATCTCAGGAGCAGTCAGCATTTGAAACAAAGGGGCTTTATTAACAAACTAAAATAAAAAAGATCCTCCGGGTCTATTAACAAGAAGGTTTCTAGACGGTAGATGGTAAATCAAGAAAAACAAAACACAAGTTTAGCAGGATCGATCAAAGCACACTAAACTTTTAATATTTTTTTAATAACTATGAGTCAGGCAACAAGCTTCAGTATATTACAGTAGCATTGCTTTCTGTATGTGAAGTAACCACTTTTTTGTCAATTCTGAATGTGAGCGAGGCTAAAAGCACATCACTGTCATATGCCTTGCTTTGCAGTAGTCATTTGAACTATTTTTATGATGGTGCTTTGATTAGGGATTATCACCTAAATCCAGTCAAAATATTTGTTGAATCTGTCATTAATGCCAATACACGTTTCTAATCTGCACAGAACTCAAAGTTAGGCATTTACTTTCTGCTCAAGTCCGTATATTGGATTCTGTAATGAGTTTTAGGAGACCTTGTAATTAGATGGGGCTTAACAAAGCTTATTTTAAAGGCCTTGGAAAAATTCCCATAAAGTGGATAATGATGCCTAGCCAGGTTTTCCCCCAGAAACGAAGAAAAATGCATTTATATGAATAAAAAAGGCATGCAGTATGTGCGACTACAAATCAAAGTGCTGTACATTTTAACCAGAGCTCTTCTGAACATTGTTAAGGACTTATACATCAAATGTAACTTCACAATTTGCATATCATTTTGTTGTGTTAGTGAAATGAGGTGTATCAGTATTTGACCAGTTTTTATTGGTATTGTTTAGTGGCAATGTCAAAGGGGCGATGTGAGGGTCCCTCTAAGATCCTTTATGGCAGGCGCTCTGGGGACCCCTGGTAGTCCACAGACCTTAGCCACAGGGTCTACAAAATAATTTGTTATGAATTACACAATTCATTTTGTGCTATATTATTAAAAAAGTTATATTTACTCATAGGGACCATCTACGAACTATGCCAGTCTTTCTCAAACTTTATAAAAGCTTTTCAGATGTTAAACGAAAATAGTAAAAAGTATACATTTTGAGTCAAAATGTAATTTATAAAATAATCCTCTGAATGAAAAAACATGAGTGAAATTAACATGATTCAAGCTAAAATGTGTTTTGGTTTATTAGTATAAAACCTAAAGTCTAATCAGGTTGTAAAAAATAAGTTCTAATTGTGGTAAGCATTTGTTTAATCACTTTTATAAGTATAAGTGGTCCCTGAAAAATGTTCTCCCATGTAAGGGGTCCCTGACCCCTAAATAGTTTAAGAACCCCTGCTTTATGATATATCCTCAGGGTGTAGGGGCAAAACCCCCTGATTTTATTGCCTAATCACTAATAATAAAACTGTGGGTGGCTTTTGATCCTGCGTCCACAATCTGCTTTGACATAAATATGTGTGTTTGATGTTTAGTACTGTGCAAGTCTGTGATGTTTGCTTTTGCTCTGGTGTGTCAGTAGGTAAATTAAACAGTAAGGCTATTTTATATAAATAAGAAGTCCTGCAACAGATGGTATGATCAACACCGTGATGTGATCTGATCACACTGTCATCTTGTCAGTCTGGGGTGACATGAGTCCAAAAGAACTGTGGCAATATCTCTTCAATTGTTTGGAGACACACGTAAAATATCGTATTAAATGCAAACGTTTGCAAATTCTCAATGAAAATATTTGTTTTACATATGATTTATTTCATTGTTTACAGACGATTTTTATTGGATATGGACCAGGAATGAACTATAAGAAAACCGTGGCTCCGTTTGAGAACATTGAAGTTTATAACCTCCTCTGTGGTAAGATCTGTGAAGTATCATACATGTTTAGTGAAAAGTAAATTAGTGTAGTGTTTGTGAATGCTATTGTTTGTTATGCTTGGGGAAGACCTTGGCACTTTCAGTTCTGTATTTTTCACATGCTTTTACTGACTTGAATACAACACTCAATTCACAATAAACCTTCATGACCCACTATTCATAAAACAAAGTAGCCGTTATTCAGAAATCTTACTCCTCTGGTGTATATATATTCTAGTCTTGGGGAGTAAACACTGCTACTTATTTTACTGTGGTGTGATAACAATAAAAACATTTTATCTGACTGTTATTACTTTTACAGCTGAGGCAACTGAGGTAATAACCACACATGCTTACCTAAAATCTACCCTTTAAAGGGCACCTTTTATCCAAAATTCACTGTTACAAGGTGTTTGGACATAAATGTTTGTTGGCAGTGTGTGAACACAACCACAATACAATAAAAATAACTCCTTTCCAATCTCCATTAAACCAAAGCAGTCTCATTATGCATGCTGTTTCGATTTTCTTGTTAATGTGACGTCACACTGATAAAGCCCCGCCCACAGACACTGACTGGCAGTCCTGCATTACCATAGTCTCCACCCTCAGCAAGTTGTACGCCGTGGCAGAGTTTAACTGAAAGCACTTACTGTATGTTGGTAAGGAAGTGAAGAGCTGTAGCTCATTTGCATTTAAAGGTACACACATAAAAACAGTACCTTTTTGCTCCCACCCAAACAGGGGTATTTTGGGCATAATATAATAAATGGTCTGTGTGGTATTTTGAGCTGAGACTTGTAAAAATGGGCATAATAAGTGCCCATTCGAATAAAGCATCATTTTTATATGATGCATTGCAAAGTAAATGACTTATAATAAATGAATGGCTGCAATAGTTTGTTTAGAGCTTAGGGCCATGTCATTACCCTTTTTTATAAAAAGGTTTGTTAAAAGAAAAACCTGCAGTGTAAAAGTACCTTTCTGTTTGTTTCTGTTTAGATTTAATGGGTATCAATCCTGCACCCAATAATGGAACGCATGGAAGTTTAAACCATTTGCTGAAGAACCCCCCCTACCATCCGGTGTATCCTGCAGAGCGTTCGGGATCAGCGACCTGTACCCCTGCCAGCGGGACTGTGCCCGACCCCCGTGGTTGTACATGTGACTCCCTCACTGAGCAAGAGGTTTGCAGCATCATTTCTCATTCAGTGAATCATAGCATCCTCCTTCTGGTCTCTATCAGTGTTCAAACACAGTGCATTATAAACCAGAAATGGGTCGTAGAGTTGTTATGACTTTAATTTAATTCAATTCAATTTTATTTATATAGCGCTTTTCACAATTGTTAATTGTTTCAAAACAGCTTTACATTAATAGATGTAGGAAAAGCATAGAAAAGCGAACCAAAGGTGGCGGACTCTCCAGGGGATGAAAAAACCCCTAGGAGAAAAACCCTCCTGGCTAGTCCAGAAGGAAAACTCCTAGGAGGAGAAAAACCACTGAGAGAGATACATATATATTTATGGTGGTCATTGGTCAGGCATCAGCTGTGCATCACGTTGAAGGATGGTCAGTAGATCAGTGGTGTGATGACCTTCACAGCTACAGGAACTGGGTCTGTTTGTCTCAATGTCCTCGGGGTCAAGGACGAGACAGAGAGAGAGATACAGAATCCTATTAGGGTAGGGGCCGTTCACAGGTAATACAAATGTCATACAGTATTGTGGTTTAAGTCAGCTCGGTTCCAGACAGGCTAACTATTGCGGCATAAGTATATTACCCAGATGAGTTATGTGAGTGCTTTGTTCTAGACAAACTAACTATTGCGAGATAAGTACATTTATAAAATAAATAATCGGGATTTTATTTTTATGAAAGAGGAATATTTCTTTAACGGAGTGCTCTCGGGATGTATTATACATTCGTTAAATACTTACCCCTTAAAATCCACGTAAAGAGAGAGTTCACCCAAAAATAAAAAATGTCATCTTGTTTTAAACCTCTATTAATTTCTTTTTACTGATAAATACAATAGAAGATATTTTAATAAATGATGGTAAGCACACAGCTGATTGTAACCATTGACTTCCATAGTAGGAAAACAAATATGTTTAATTATAGTTAATGGTACCCATTGAATTCCATTATAATTGTTTTTTCTACTATGGAAGTCAATAGTTACAATCAGCCGTGTGCTTACTATCATCTATCAAAATATCTTCTTTCTGTTCATCAAAAATATTGTTATGCAGAAAGTATTTTTTACAAGTCATGATTTTCAACCTGTAATTAAATTTCCTCTTATTGTTGCTTCTTTTTTTCTGTTTTAGTTGAGTCGTCTCAACCAACGTCTGATCAATTCAAATTCCAGTGAGTTTAACAACCAAGTATTTTTTTAAATTAAAAATATTTTACAAATATGTATAATGCTCCTTTCTGTTTGAATCCATCTACAGACTCAAATGTGAAAACTCTTCATTTACCATTCGGAGTCCCGGGGGTTCTTCAGGAGAAGTGTGATTACTGTATCCTCTACCACAACGCATACATCAGCGCGTACAACAAAAAAACTCGGATGCCTCTGTGGGTCTCATATTCGCTGAATGCAACGGTGAGACATTAAACATCAAATCACTTTTTCTTTTAATGTTGAAAAGAAGATTCTTCCTTTTCTAAATAGCCAATAGTGTTCAATGTTGCTTTAAGGGTGCTGTAAAATGTAAAACTGTATTTACCTAGGCATAGATGAATAATAAGAGTTCCCTTTTGAAGATTAAAAAAAAAAATTCAAGTGAAAGTGATTTGGAACTCAGTCGGTCAGTGAACAGATCATTCAAGGACTCATTGATTTGATTTAAATGAATCAACCAGTTCATCAGTAAGATCTGGCACAAACAAACCGGTCGCTTTTGTGTGGTTCCCTCTCAAAAGACATCTGTTTCTCATACAAGGCTTTCCTGTTGCTTTAAAAGACTTGGGAAGGTCCTTTTTAGATGAGCTGTGCCTTTAAAGTCAAACTTTATTGTTATGTTTGGGAGGAAAATCACACAATAGTTCATTCTAAGCTGCCACTGTGTTCCCCAGCAGGAGTTTTTATTCAGTATTTTCCTATGATGTCCAGTGGGATCTGAGCTCCACCCATTCACAGAATAAACACCTTTGAAACTTACGTACTTTCAAGAATATAATCTTAAATGTGTGACAGCTGATCAAATAAGGAGTTATACAGGGGGTTTTTTTGTGCGGAGATGCTGTGGGTGGAGAAAGAGGTTGTCAATCATTTTTCTGACCTTAGTACATGAGTGCATCATTATGTGGGCCGACCGCAGAGTAAATCACAGACTGATGTTCGTAGTAATGATAATTAAAGAGCATTGCCTGCCTGCCTGTCTTTGACCTACATGCAATGTTTTTTGGTGTTTTCTAGGGTTTTATCAGATGTTTAGCTATGCTACTTTGCTGAATATAGTTATGTTAAGTTATATTTTGGTTACAGTAAACGGCGTATTTAGTCCTAAACTGCAAGTCACAGCTTATGATTGTGAAGTGACATAATGAACTTGGTCATAGTTGAGGTTTAAGACAGGTTCAGGCCTGATTTTGCATTCAGATTATTGTATTATAAATGAAACGGCCTTCACAAATACAGGCTTGACTTGACATGACGTTATCTGGGTGTGACGTACATTACAACTGATGATTGACTGTTGAATTGTTTAAAGATAGTTTACATGATTTTACATTAATTATTTCATATAAAATAATACTTGAGCAGAAGAGTTGTCTTAATTTTCCTATCTGAGGTGGGATTACTTTTTTAGTGGAACTGATATTTATGAAAGGGTTAATGTGTGTAGCCAGTGAATTGTCATCACAGATTACAACACTTAATACACAAATGTTTGCCACACTATTAATTATGTGCCAAATATTCTTAATATATTTTATTAGCTCACTTCAAGCCAATACGTGTCCAAGTTCAAAGTCCATAAAAGACAAACATGCATTATGTTTCCTCATTTTTCTCATATATGTAATTTATTCATAATTAATTTCGACTTATGTAAGGGGACCCGCATTGTATGTAGATAAAAACGTCTCATTCTAAGGTATTAAAAACAATACAGTTCATTATGTTAGGTCTTTATATACCACTGATAATATTATAATGTATATTACATTGCATTTCTGTCAAGAGATTCATTTAAAAGTTACACAATGCACCTTTAAAGGATTAGTCCATTTTCTTAAAAAAAATTCCAGATAATTTACTCACCACCATGTCATCCAAAATGTTGATGTCTTTCTTTGTTCAGTCGAGAAGAAATTATGTTTTTTGAGGAAAACATTCCAGGATTTTTCTCATTTTAATGGACTTTAATGGACCCCAACACTTAACTCAACACTTAACAGTTTTTTTCAACAGAGTTTCAAAGGACTATAAACGATCCCAAACGAGGCATAAGGGTCTTATCTAGCAAAACGATTGTCATTTCAAAAATATGCACTTTTAAACCACAACTTCTCGTCTAACTCCGGCTGTGTGATGCCCCAGCGCGACCTCACGTAATTGTGTAGTGACGTAGAAAGGTCACGTGTTACATATATGAAACGCACATTTGCGGACCATTGTAAGCAATAAACTGACACAAAGACCTTAATAAAGCAATAAACCCCGAGAAGCAGTGGGTTACCAGTGCATTTTTATAACAGCTAAGGGGCGCTGTTAGGCACGACGCGAAGCGGAGTGCCTAAACCCCCTTAGCTGTTATAAAATGCACTGGTAACCCAACGCTTCGAGGGGTTTATTGCGTTTATAAAACGGTTACTTCATATGCATAACGTTAGCGGGATTTTATAAAATAAAACACAAATAAGTTGTAATTATATTAGTACAAATATTACTCTTCCGCCAAACAAAGTAGTTCCTCAGAATCAAGTGTGACTGAAACAGAGCGCAGTTCCCAACCAACACAGATGCAGCAAAGACACAATGAAAATATGATTTAAGACTGTGGTGTTTATTTTCATAAATCAGTACGCAGTAACAGTGGCGCAGTGATACTTATGTAATGTGGTCTGAACCATGAGGTTACCGGTGTATTTTATCACGGCTTAGAACGCGTTTCAACCAATCAGAATGAAGAACCAGAACTGCCCGTTTTATAATTAGTATCATTCCACATACAACAACGTCGGAACGGTCCTCTTTCTCCACACTTGTACTGTAAACACTGGGGCGGAGTTTTGCTTTAGTCCTCTGTGACCTCTTGATGTGATCTGGCACATCACAGGACCGGAGATAGACGAGAAGTTGTGCTTTTAAAGTGCATATTTTTTATTTTTTCTTGTCAAAAATTACAATCGTTTCGTTAGATGAGACCCTTATGCCTCGTTTGGGATCGTTTAGAGTCCTTTGAAACTCTGTTGAAAAAAACTGTTAAAGTGACACCATGTAATTTTTCAACCTTCATAATACATTTTCAAGACCCTTGTGATAGTACATCGACTTTAAATAGGTTGAATGACATGTCTGCCATAGCCTGCCGGGGTCTGTATCACTTTTACTCGTATTTTAAAACTTAGGGTTTGTGGTAGTAACCAGAGCACAAAAAAAAACTACAAAATTCGACTGCTTTACGGCATACGTCACTTCCTCCACACAATTTGTTTTTAACGTGAATTTTGCTGGAGGCTACTTAAGGAGTGTAGAGAGCAGTTTCTAATATGTGACTCTGTGGCACAGTCTTTAGTGTCACGGACCTGTGACACGGGCGACCCGGGTTCGATTCCCCTTTAAGGCAATTTTTTATATAAACTGTTGATTCATACATAAATGCGATGTTCTTTATAAATTACGGCGATTATATTGCATATAGTTCCCTGTATTCAGATGCTGTGTTCACGTATTTACCTTTCTTTTTACTGTGTCTATGATATTTACATTACAATCCAGGATGCTATAGCACTCAAACTTGCTCACAGTGTAAAACCAAACCCTATTCATTCACCAATCAGATCCGAGCGTTTCTCTCTTCTCTCTTCCTCATTTGCTGCGTTCCGCTGTCACTCGCGTGACGTATTACAAAGCGGCAGACCTAAACGCATCGGTTTACTTGGATTTGGAGCGATTTTCACACAAAAAAGAGGAATAACGAGCGCCATTGCGGAAAATCCTGGTGGCGAGGGAGAGAGAGAGGATGCAACAATATTTGTTTGGAAAAAGGCAAGGAAATACGTCTGGTCGTTTCTGAATTGGAAGGCTGCAGCCTCCGGAGGTCAAATATGCAGGCTGCACACGTCATCAAGCCTGGGTTATTAAGGTAAACTGAGCATTACATTCGCAAG
This sequence comes from Paramisgurnus dabryanus, assembly GCF_030506205.2. Classification (NCBI taxonomy): domain Eukaryota; kingdom Metazoa; phylum Chordata; class Actinopteri; order Cypriniformes; family Cobitidae; genus Paramisgurnus; species Paramisgurnus dabryanus. The sequence goes on from NC_133348.1 coordinate 33,134,532, forward strand.
TCATAAGCATACTGCAACAATTTACGATTAACTAAGTATAATAGTCAACTTTGTAATTGTTAATATTGTGAAATAAGACAGTCTTGATGACGTATTAGAAATACGACATCCGGAGGCTGCAACCTTCAGATTGAGAAATGGCTTCTGCCACGACGAGTTCCTCATCAGAAAGTTGTAACATGACTGCGTTTCTCCCTGTTGTCTCAAAATGTTGATCGTTTAGCATTTTAAATGTTTAGTTTTTAGTTTAGTTTTAAGGTTGGCCAGTTCCTTTCCTTTGCGACAGTGCTGCGGCGCTTGTGGGCTCTAGGGGCGCTAGAAGTGAAAAATACGTGTCTAGCACCCCCTAGTGGCCAAAAGTTTCATGGTGTCCCTTTAAGTGTTAAGTTAAGTGTTTAGTGTTGGTGTCCATTAAAGTCCATTAAAATGAGAAAAATCCTGCAGTGTTTTCCTCAAAAAACATAATTTCTTCTCGACTAAACAAAGAAAGACATCAGCATTTTGGATGACATGGTGGTGAGTAAATTATCTGGATTTTTGTTTTAAGAAAATGGACTAATCCTTTAAATTCTCTCTTGTTTTGTAAGTTGGTTTGGATAAAAGCGTTTGCAAAATGAATAAATACAAAATGTGTCAAACAAACAAAATCAAAAGTGCAGAAATACCGTGGAATAGTGTAAAACTTAATGTGTAGAAAATGTGTTCAAAACATGCTGGTTTTTCTGACTTAATGTCTATTAAGAAGAAGCCGTTAGAATGTTTTCATTGTGTTTTTATCCCATGATTTGCCTCATATACTCGATGAGGGTTTGAAAAAGTCAATAAGTAGGCTTTCCTTCAATCCATGTTTTCTCATTTTCATTGTTCTCTGTCGGACACAGGTCAGCGTGCAGCCATCTGCAGACACGTGTGTTCGTGCTGATATGCGTGTGGAGGCCAGCGCCAGACAGTCCTGCTCATCATATAAAAACAATCCGCTTAAGACCATGGGCCTTCTGCATCCGCCTAGTGAGTCCAGACCTTTCAAAGAATACTTCATCTAAAATACTGTTCATCATTTATTCACCCTTATGTTGTGTTTTTCTGAGACATTAGGTAGAAAAGTACAAAAGTGATCAGGGACTGTCAATAATTTAACATAAAGTTTGAAAGTCACATTTATTCATATAGCTTTTTTTGCAAAGTTAAATTGTTTCAAATCAGCTTTACATGAAAAACAAAGAATAGAAACCACCGAAAACTGGAAAATTATTAAGTAAAAAAAGTAGTATCATTGCACATTTTATTGTACTTATAAATAGATTATCATGTAAAACAAAACGTATATACTTTTCCTTTAAAGTTTTACCTTTGATTCTTGCAAAATCAAGTGTTTTGTGTGCCCAGTCAGATAAAATGGTTAAAAAATGGTCCTTCCTGTCACTGGTGTGTTTAACTTTCAAAAAGTAAGCCGAGTTTTATTAGTACCTAAATTGGTACCCAATGTATACACATCTGTTCCTAAATACTACAATAGGGAAGGGGCGGCACAGTTGCTCAGTGGGTAGCACTGTTGCCTCACAGCAAAAAGCTCACCGGTTGGAGCCCTGGCAAGGTCAGGTGGGTTGTCTCCAGGTACTTCGGTTTCCTCCCACAGGCCAAAAACATGCAATTGGAGATACCAAATTGCTCCTCCCCCAACCTATGTATGAATTAACTGGTTCTTGCCATGAATATAGCCATAGATGCTGGAATGATGTAAAGAAGAAATAAAGAAGCAGTACAATAAGGCCTTATTAAAGGGAAATGCCTCAGTGACAGCTTGGGACAATTTTGGGACATTTTGTCTGACAGTGTGGGACAATCTTGCCCTCTGCTAGATCTTAAATCTCAAATAGTTGTGATTTGTCACTCCAGTGACATTTCACAGGCCTTATATGAACACAGCAGTATGTGAGAACTAGGGCAGAGAGGAGGATTTTATACAAAATAAAACATGCTATAATAAATGATCTATAGGATATTTTGAGCTGAAACTTCACAGACACATTCTAGGCACACCTGAGACTTATATTACATCTTGTAAAAATGCTCATAATATGTGACCTTTAACGTGTAATCCTAATGTTGAAATAGTAAATGTCAAAGTTACCTTTGATTTCCATGTGCAACAAAGTGTTTAATGTCAATCAATCATGCGTGGCTTGTGCATAGATTCATATAATCTAAAAACTTTGTGAGTGAAAACTTTTGTCATGTGCACTGTGGTGAAACAGGGACAGATGAAGTGTACTTAGGCTTATATCAACTTCTTGTAATGTAAATGTACTTGCTGGGTAACTGCATTATTTAAACGAAACACTTTCAGAGTCTGTGGTCTTTAATTCTACTGTTTACTGCACAGATTTTATTATGGCCTGACTTGCTGATATTTTTCCTGTCTCAGATTTCAGCCCTGCAGGAACTGAGCCAGACTCTTTAATCACAAGCAATATGGTGCCCATGTATTTGGCTTTCAAAGGTAAGCCATGCGTCACACACTGCTTAGATTTTAACACTACACAGACTGATAACCTTGCTCGGTTTCTTTTGTTAGTAAGTTTATGATTCATGTTTTTATGTGCACTTGCAGTTTGCATGTTTGTACTGTACATATGCAGTGTTTGTTTTGGAGAAAAGATGAATTTGTTCTCTTTTTATGCTTAATCATCATTTACTCCATAAACATTTGTAGGTTTTTGGAATGAAGTGCTGGAAAAAAAATCTTGTATTTTTACAGTGCTGTTTAAACTAGATGAATGACATCATTTCTTATTAATGATGATGTCTTTTGAGGGTTTAACCAGCATTTTTACACGTCTGTAACACCTGGAGAGAGCTATTTTAAGTATTCCTCTTCATATCAATGACAGATGTTTGGCAGGCACAGGGATATAAATTCCTCCCTGTCAGTTCATGCAGTAGGCATACATACCATGTTACTTGGTAACTTTATACCAAAAGGGCTGTTGAATACTTCATTCTGATTGGTTGACAGATGAGTGTGCATTATTTTTCAGTAAACGCACACCTACAGTATGAAATAGTTCCAGGTCTATTGACCTCATTACTCTGCTTGGTGTCATTGCCGCGTTCCCACCTTGGTGTGCATTAGTTTGGAATAATTCAACAGCATGTTGTCAGTTATTTTTTACGTAATCACTCTGAAGCAACAGAGTCTGTCTGTCCTGCTCGCTTGGTTTCCAAATGACTTTTTGCATTCACCGGTTCTGTCAACAAATTCACGTGCCCTGCCCACAGCGAAGCTATACAACAAGAGTATTTACACTGATAACAGACAATTGCGCTTTTCAACCACACGAGGGAGCTGTGAGCCAGTAGTGGCTCTTCAAGTTCTGTGAAGATATTTTGTACATTTCTTACTGTAAACATATTAAAAATGTATTGATCTTTAGTAATACGTGTTGCTAAGGACTTCATTTGGACAGCTTTTAAGGTGATTTTCTCGATATTTTGATATTTGCACCCTCGGATTGCAGATTTTTCAATAGTTGAATCTCGAAGAAATATTCTAATATATATAATTAATTAAGCTATAATTAAGCTTATTTATTCAGCTTTCAGATAATGTATAAATTAACAAATAAAACAGCAAAGATACACCACACAATATAAAGATTAAAAAGATAAAATACGAAGAAAGAAAGGGAGAAAATAATTGACAAAGCACCATCATGGCGATCAGTGTTTGCATTTCATCAGCTCATTTGCATTTTAAAGGACACAACCAAAAAACTGCACATTTTTGCTTGCATCACATAGAGGCAATTTTAACATGTTATAATAAATTATTTGTGGGGTATTTTGGGCTAAAACTTCACATATGCATTTTGGACAACTTATTTTACATCTTACAAAATCTCATAATATGACCCCTTTAAGGTAGCTTTTCATACCTCAGCCAACAAGGCAGTAGAATAATCAATACGGAAAAACAACAGTAAATTACAGCATTGGATGCAATCGCACTATATTTCTAAGACGTAAGAAAGACATTTTAACAGTGTTTTGGACATGTGGCTCAAAGATTGGCATAAAAATAAGCCTATTTTCCTCAAATGTGTTTGAAAACCCACAATTGAACCATCAAGACTCTTGACAGAAGCTGCTTATGCCGAGTTCAGACTGCACGATTTTAGCCCTGATTTTGACTCGCCGACAGGTTTTCAGAAATCTCCGACAAATGGCCGAAATCGCAGGCAAATCGATGCTCGTGCACGCGAGTGACAGTCACACAGTGTGAATTATAAAAGACGCGTTCTGAGAGGATCGCCGACGAGTCGCCGACACCCGTGAGATATTTGGCATGCTAAATATCTGGACAGGTCGGCGATTCAAAATCATTCCGTGTGAAATGTGTTTTGACTGACAATAACATCGGCGATGACCTACAGCCAATGAGAGAGCAACATACAGGACAGCTGGAAGTTCGGGGAGGAGTCTCTCCAAACATTTCCTCCTTCATAATTTTTATTTCTTCTTCTTTCTGCTGCAAACGAGCGCACATGCAATTCGTATGGTAAACTTCTTGCGGGTGACCATTTTTAATAATAATCCCAGTCTCACAGGAGAACTCCGGTCTTGCATGCGTGACCTCGCATTGTTTCCTTCGCGTCACTTCTCGCGTGGGTTTGGTTGTGAGACGTAGTTTGCGGACCGGGAAAAAGTTATCGGCGATTCTTCTTACAGTAAAGTCATGCAGTATGAAAACCCCTGTCACCAATCCATCATGCAGTCTGAAACAGCAGCGACTTAACGCTTCCCCAGATAATCACGCAGTGTGAAACCACAGGTGACCCGACTAGTTTGAAAATCATACAGTCTGAACTCGGCATTAGTGTAGTTGGTGGGGTGAACCAACGAGCATAATCAAAGTCTTTTCACTGTTAAGACAAAACATTTTTTGTCATCCATTTTTTATCTTAAAAATACATTCAGAAAGAAAATCAACAGTTTCATTTGGTCTAAAATTAATGTAGATCTGAGTATTATATTAATAAAAATGAAGTTTTGGACCAAGTGAGCTCAAAAGCTGGCCAAGAGGGAAAATAAATATTAAAAAGGAGAGGGCCCAAAATTGATCCTTGAGGGACAGCATTAACCTCTAAATCTAAATCCACAATAAACTGCTTCCGTTATTGAGGATGGACTTGAACCAACTATCAGAGACTCTAAAAACAATTTCAAGATGAGGAATTAAAACTAAATGATAAACAGTGTCAAAAACTGCACTGAAATCAAGAAGGACCAAAACTGAAAGACAGCCTGAATCTGAAGCAGTTAACAAGTCCTTAATGACCCTAACCAGATCTGTTTCTGTACTATGATTGCAAAGGTTCTCATGACTGGTTTTGTGGTCCAGGGTCACATTTGTTAGCTATTAAAACTTCAGGAAATACTTTCAAGATAACTTTAGCCAGCTTTGTTATAAGATCAAGATGCGTTTAACAAGTAATTTTACAGTACATTAAGCATAATGAATACAAGTAACACAGTATTATTATAAAGTATTGTTAAATTATTTCCAGAGGATATTTGTTTCTGTAAGCTAAATGAGTTTATGTTTTGCTTTAATCTCAGACTCGCATCAGTGATAATAGCAGAAGCTGTGTATGGTAAACGCTCTCTTCATTTTGTGTTGTGCAAGTGTTTAGATCAGAGCAAAGATGAACCATTACAATTTTCAAACTAACTCCATACATGATGTGTTTCATTAGAGTTCATTCATCTCATAAACTCTTAGTATTCATGTATTTTTGGTGCATCCATAATGAATGAGCATCAGAATCTGTTGTTATTTATTTACTGTAATGATGAGTTTTTTTCTTCATGTGCGCCAGCGTTTCATAATAGCATTTGTCTTTTATCAATGTCTGGCTTCATAACATGTGTATGATTTCATAACAGGCATATTTATTACATGTGAATACAAACTTAATACAGATCTTTTTGGTTTAGTCGCATGCAATAAGTTTGTTTGGTTTCAGTTACCCATTCTCAGAAGTTTGTCAAAGAAAGAGAATCATGGATAACACTTTATTACATCTTGTATGTGTTAATCGTTGTATTGGATATCATTTAGTTTTATCATGTATTTTCTTTCATACTCATCCTCTTTACTGTCAGACTGTTTGTGTCTGTTTTCTCATAGCATCTCTGAGATGTTATTTATGCTTATTGTCTTTGTGACAGATACTTGGGATCACTTCCACAATGTTCTGCTTGTGAAGTATTCACAAGAGCTGAACGGCATCAATGTCATGAGTGGACCGATATTTGATTCCGACACAGATGGGATCTATGACTTTTTGAACACGGAAAAAACGTAAGTTTTCAACGTTTAACTACACTGTCAAACATTGGCCCCAAGCTGTCAACGGGCAGTAGCCTTTAAAAAGGTCCTATTATGTACCATTTAGCTACAGATATGGATACATTTGGTTACCTTTGAGGTACTAATATGAATTTTTTAAGTACAAATATGGACTTTTTCAAATGGTACTGCCCCAGTAACAGCTAGCGATCATTTCTTGACCAATTTTGTACATGAAAGGTGTATCAGCTGGTCACAAGGAAACATGTCAGAGTTACCCGTGACGTGCCCACCACGGTTCCTGTGCCTGATGCATGTTGCACACAAAATCTGCAAGCATGCATTTGTGAAAATCACAAGCTCAGATTGGTCAACAGCAGTGCAGAGTTCAGCAGATGTGGTGCACGCGTCTTTCTGAGTTTGCCGGAAAGCAAAATGGTGTTTGATATTATCAGTGTGTGAGAGATCAAATCACAGGATATGTTAAATTGGGCCATGACTTACTTTTACAGTTTATACGCTCTAAAAATACTGGGTTATTTTCAACCTAGCATTGGGTCAAAAAGGGAGGAGCCCAACCTGCTTGGTTAACCCATGCTGGGTTGTTTCAACCCGAAATACTGGGTTGTTTCAACCCATTGTTGGGTCAAATATTTTCTGGGTTAATTTCAACCAGCTGCTTGGGTCGTTTCTTATTAACCCAACACTAGGTTGAAAATAACCCATGCATTTTGAGAGTGCAAGCTGAAATGTAAAATACCATGTCAGAATGTATGTAATGCTGTTTTACAACAATGCGCAATATGGAATTTACAAATAAAAATAAATCTGAAATATATGCTTTGCTTTTTCTTGCGAAATAATCATGAAGGTAAAGCTATTTGCAGAGACTGACGCACTATGATTTCTTCTAAAAACTGTGATTGGTTGCCTTAAATGTCATTCAGATGTCACATTTCTAATTGTGTGTTCACACATCAAAGCGAATTTAATTATTTGCATGAGTAGATTACATACAAAGTCAATGCAACCCATACTGCAAAAATGTAAAATATAATTTCAAATAAATTTCAAAATATACAAAAAAAATGGCCTATATATATATATATAATAATATATATATAATAATATATTTTTTGGCCATTTTTGATATATATTTTTAAAAATAAATATATTTTAAAAATTAACTTTCACGTTATTTAAGTGTAATGTACTTTTCTCTCTTTTCAGAGTTAAGGAGCACATCCCTACACATTTCTTTGTGATTCTTACTAGCTGTAGAAACTCTACCTTTCCTGTCCTGAAATGTGACGGTCCTCTGGATGCTTTAGCCTTCATTCTACCACATCGAAGTGATCACCTAGAAACATGTCATGTATGTAGTCCCGTTTACATAAACTCTCTTTATTCATACTGGATGACATCATTTTAGTAGATGTATCTTATAATCTCATAATGCATTGTCTTATTTCTTATATTGTTTTATTCCAGAATGGCACTGACTTTTCATGGGTCCAGGATTGGGTTCAGCTTCACGTGGCGAGAGTCCGAGACGTCGAGCTTTTAACAGGCTTGAGCTTTTACCACGACCAGATTTCTGTTGCTGAAACATTACAGCTGAAGACTTTTCTCAAAACATTTTAGGACAACGAGAATGTGGATCTAATTTTAATGTCTGGTTCTCACCATCAACAGAGTGAATCATTTCAGGAAACTTCACCAGATCCGAACCCCGGAGACTTTTTGATGTCTTGAAATGGAAAAAGTGTCTAGTACATTTTTATTGTCTGACGAAATCTATTTATTTTTGATGAAGAACTTGTTGTTGTAGTCTTATAACTAAAAATGTGCCATATGCAATGGAACTGTTATCTGTTTTTGACACACATATGGTAGTGATTTGGCTGTGGGTGTACTTGCTTTCAGCGGATTCCAAAACTCCAGGCCAAAAATAAATAAATCAAGTGCATCCGGTTTTCCCTGCAAACGACAAGAAAGCCACATGTTTTAAAGGAATAACATTTTAACTGTTCTGGTTGTTGTTTTGGTCTTACGACAAATCTTAACAAATACTCTTTACAGCAGCTGGTGAAGTGTTCGACCCGTTTTCTAACTGTTTTGAAGACAGCCGTCACAGCCCTGACTGCATCTTAATGGCATATCAGACAAAAGCAACATAATATGTACCATGTGGATTGTTTTCCAGACTTTTGGTGCATTCACTTTCTCAGGTCACTTTTGATAATAAATCAACATTCTTTATTACATTTGTCCTTTACGTAAGCAATTGTATGTGGTGACTTTGTTTTTTTTTTAGAGTTTGTCATGTATGCCGAAATGAACACGTTTTGCCTCATTTGGCAACTTTATAAAAATATAATTAAACCGTACTCTTGTGGTTTACTTCCAGAGTAGGCTATCAGGATCTAAGCAGGTAATAAAAGTGTTTAAAAAATTTAGAAGTGCAATTAAAAAATGACAACAAATAAAACAGCAAGTACAGTGGGTTACGCTCAATCAGAAACAAGGAACAAAGGTACAGGAGTATTTATACACAATGTAATAAAAGCAGACTTGGGAGGGTTACTTTTTAAATGTATTTTGTTACAGTTACAAATTACTGCATAAAAAGCATTCAGTAACTTAATCCAAGCACCAAAATATTAAAGTAATGTAATCTGATTACTTTTGGATTCCTTCAAGGTTACATATATTATATAAGATGTAGGAAAAATAATTATAATTTATACCAATTAAAAAGTCTACACAATCTACAGGTTATTTTGTTTATTTTAAATGCTGACTTGCTGATTTAAGCCGTAATCTAACCCTGAATAAAAGATACTGTACAATAACAACACCTGGACATTATTAGGGTGGTGATGCATGAAAGAACTAAGGATTCCAGACAGAACTACAAACACGGCACGATGATTTAATTAACACAAAATACAAGACCCAAAGTAATAGACGTGAACATAAATCAAATAAAATTTAACTCCAGAACTTGAGGGGGAAAATGCTTTTATGTAGGTATAAATAAACATTTGTGATGTTTGTTTCATTGAAGTTTTATCGGGCTAGGCCTACTGTTAACTTCTCTAGTAACTCCTTGAGCTGTTTTAGCCCCGCCCAAATAATCCTGAACACAGAAATGTGAACGATCTAACTTCACAATTCAGCATTATAAAGTTACCAGTCTTTGTTACGTGTTTCGGCAATACATTTCTAACATGTATTCAAATGTATCTAGCAACAATTCTCTAAAATCACTTCGCAATTTTCGCCGCAATACATAATGTTCACCGCTACCGCTAGAGGTCACTAAACAACAACAAACTATTGTAGGTTGATGACGCTGTGAACGGGCGTGGCATGATGGGAATTGTAGTTTTTATCTTTAATGTCACTAGGAATCAGTCTGACAGTACTTACAACTCCTGTTAATGGATGATGCATACATTTTTATAACTGTAACACACAGTATGCTTTCTAATCACTCCCGCAATATGATGTCATGACCGCGAGGTCAGATGGTTTCTCTGGCAGCAGGAGCGAACATTGAAAAGCGACCTAATGAACAGGGACTGCATGAGCGCTTGTTAAAACGGTCATTTCTATTCAAGGTTCAAACATTGTTGAAAACATTTAGAATAATGTAAGTTCACATGTGAAAATATTTATTTGTTGTTGGGCTTAGGGTCAAAATGTCAGCTACCGTAACCGTCCAGAGAATATCTCAAGCTGTTATAAAAGTGTTCAACTTATTTCATAAAAGTTATGAAACAGTTTTGTGTTGGGGAATTGTCTGTGTTTTTGTTATTTTCTCTTACTGTCAGAAGATGATCTCCTGTGAATTTGTGAAAAGTTTTGAAGTGTTTTGGTTAAGATATTGATGCATGAAAGTAAACTTCTTCATCTTTTGTTTTATTATAAGGTCAAATCCAAACTATTATTTTAATCACTGTCTTGTTACCTAAAACATAACAGTTTTAAAACATGTCAGCAACTAGTATATGATAACTGGAATTGAAAACATTTTTACACAGTGGGGTTAGTTCTCACACATTAAGCCTCAGGTATACATTGATAATAAAAATGAAAACAATGTAAATATTAATCAAAATATAAGAGGAAATAACTCACAATTATGATTTTGCCCTTTAAAAAAGATCTATTCATATCCATTGATGCATAATACAAGATTGGTTAGATGAAGGATATGGAAGTATCATAGGCAGATGGGTGATTCTCTGAATTGGGTGCCCTTCAAGTCCCCCAAACTTACTTCAAAGATTTTTAATTAAAGGAAATCACAAAATGCATTTTAACGTTGTCAATTAATAGAACCAGGTGCCTTTGCATTATAATGCAACAAAAAATGCTTTTATTTTATTTTAATTTATAGATATGGGTTGTGTAAGTAGTAGACAACAAGCATTCTTGCATGTCCCCACTAACCATCATTACATTTTCATTGAATATCAAACAAATAAAAACTGCAATTAATGCAAAATAGTTACTGCTTATTTAATCATACGTGGGTTTACTTTAACTAAAATATACATATGTATATAAAAATGCATTAATTATATATGAAATTGCAATATTTATACACGTCCTCCAGTTTGTTTTCAACCCCGTCACGCCATACTATTTACCCCCCTATAAAAATAACGGATGAATCCCTGTGGCATCACACCCAGAAAGTGATATCACACAAGTCTCTTGAAGAACATGCTGCAAAGAAAGGCAAGTGTCAGAATCTTTTCTTACATTTATTTCATGTTTTTCACTGTCAGATTAAGATTGTCAGGCTCAACATTTCAACTCTGTTGTATTACTTAATGATAGTAAACAACGGTTTAAGAAAAATTAAATAATAGTTTTGCAAAACGTTAAACTTGTATGATTTCCTAAATGCCATGTGATGCTACTGTCTTAGTTAAGTACGGAGTTACAGCTACTTTTAGGCAAAAACTTCAACCCCGTCACATTCAACCCCGTCACATTTTTATTATAACAGGGTTGAATCGTTGTGACGGGGTTGAAAATTTGACACTTTTTAGTAGAGTACTCAATTGTAGACTTGTTATATTGTTATGTGACCTGTTAGAAATAATCGATTATGGTATTTTATGTTCAATAAAACCAAATGGAAAGATCGATTGATGTTTTTGATCAATTAATCCTTAATGCTTTTGATTTCATGTTAAATACTTATTAAAATGTTTGTTTGTTTTTGCCAACTTTAATAAAATACAATTTTATTGAATGTGATATCATTAATTTTACAGGTAAGAAATCCATGCTATATTAAATAATGATCATCACTTCAACCCTGTTATCATTTTCAACCCCGTTATGCTGAGTTCAACCCTGTTATTTGATAGTTTTTATTAATATTTTGGTGATAAAACGACAAATTAGGTCAATGTTTGTTTTGCTGTGTGCAGAATTTACAGGACAGTCTGAAAAAATATGAAAGCCTGATTAAATTCTAATGTTAATGCATATTTTGTGATAAGATATGAAGACCAATGTTAGATACAGTTTTCATGACCTGATTTGGTATTCAAATGGTGAGTATTAAAAAAAAATTCTGCATGCAATAAATGATATCAAACAAGGGACATCTCATTGAAAAGCTTCCACAAGAATTTACTTGAAAATCTTTTTAAATCATATTTAAACAGGGTCCAAGTCCAAGTGGAAAAAACACTCAATATTGATTAGAATTTCATGCCTGAGGTGGGAAAATGTATTTTCTTAAAGGTTTGACTAATCCACTATCACGTGAAATAATCAAAAATATAACTATTTAAGGTATATATTTTAAAAAAAGTATGACCCAAAAGGCACCCAATTCAGAGAATCACCCAGATATATAAACAATAAATGAAGAGTTTGTTTCTAAAACGCAATAAATCCATTTTGATTAATTTCGGGTAAAACGTGTTTTCAATACCAAGAAAGTGACAAAATGAAAACCACTATTTTTGTTACAAACTTTCACTTTGCATCTTTAGGTTATAAAAACATTACAAATTCAAATCCATAATTAGATTTTAAAAGATTTATTATAAAAACTGTTTTTTTTTCAAAATGCTATAAATCTATTAAATCAATATATAAATATTCATATTTGCCATGTTATATTCATTTAGTCGAGAGTGGTATACACTGATTAAAAAAATAAACATTAATGTCATTAATCAAAACACTTACTTTGTCATATTAAGAACACTGACATGGCTGCTGTCATTCTTGGGACGTCATCTCTGAAGTTTTTTGACAGCGATCAGCTGTAAAATGTTTTGGTCCTGCTCGATTTTCTTTGACTTTGGGTAAAATAATGGAAAGTTTTTCATAAGACCACCTGGGGTCAATGTGTTCGCATGACAGAAGCTTGATGCTGTCGTCTGAGAACAAGAAACAGCCGGCATTTTTCCATCTCCTGAGTGACTCTCGCGTAAAGTATTCGATTTTTAAGGCTTATGTTTCTCTCCGCCACAGGTTTATCAATGCCATCAAAATAACTATTTGTTTGTTGATCATAAAGTACAAAGAAGATGAGGAAAACTAGGATTATGTGTGTATTCAATTTGCCGCCATTGTTGTTTACTAATTAACTAATAAATATATATATATAACAGTATATACTGTAACGGTAGGTCCCACAAACAAACTTTAAGTGAATAAATATTTTTGAATAATGGAGTCAAAGCCAAAAAGCATTAGTTTGTGCCCCCATAGCTATCAATATCAATCAAAGTCAGTGTGGTTTCACCAACAGGAAATTGTTTAGTTGTGATGTTAGAAAGTGCCAGGAAATTATATCACAAAAATGACCTATGTTAGCACAAATCTGCCGCAAAGATTTTACTTTAGATTTTTAGCTCAGTAAATGACATGGTTTGTGTGTATGTAAGTTGAATGATGTCCATGTACTTACTATACTCAAAAAGCAACTTTTTATTGTGAAATATCTCACAGGTGCTTTACGACACATCAGGGCTTGAGACAGGACAGAGGGTCCCTATCTGCTGACGCATTTCAGTTTCTCAGGGCCCGTGCTCGTGTCATATAATCATCTCAGGAAGGAAACAGGAAGTGAAAAGTGACGTGCGGCTCTGTCTCTTTAACAGTCGCGATTGCATCTCTGAGCTCTCACATCACACTTGATGAAAAGGTAAGAGTTTCTACATTAAATATTTTGTAATGCTGCAATAAATGTAATGTATTTACAGTATATATGTTAGTAGTGTAAGCTGGGGTGGGCATGAGCTTGCAAAGCAGGTGGGCAACAGAATGTGCAATTTTATAGAAAAATAATACCTACCTAATATCTTTGAGCATGTCTAGAATATTCTCAGCCGGATAAACTTTTTAGTACAAGAGATTTGAAAACAACCAGAGGATGCTTTTTTAAAAGAATTAGATGAATATATATAAAATATAACATTTGGATATATTTAGTTTTCTCTCTGTGAATTTTCTCACAGTTATAGAGATGCGTGAGATTTTCCTGGAAGTGGGTCTTGCGCTAAAAGCCCCTCATAATGAGATGCTTGTGGGCTCCCACATAACCCAACAGATTCATGACGGTGCATTTAAAGCACATCGCATTGACTTCACGTAAATGATCTCATGCAGAATGTGGGAACTGATAGACTCGTCCCACCTTCATCTGTAGTTGATTGACTCAGTTTAACCACCATTGATATGTGTTGACTTTCACGTCAACAGACTAACATCACTGCAGAAAGAATAGTTTGGTTGCTAAATCCAGTTTAACGCAATGACACCTTTAAAAAGTTTTTTTAGGGTTGCTCTTTAAAAAGTTTGAAATTGACTGACCTACAGTAATGCACAATAGCCACAAGTCCAAAACTAACTTAACTTAATATAAGGAATACAAAACAGTAACTTAAAAAGCATTATGACATTGCTTCACCGTTTTTGGCATTTGTGAGACAGCAGGTGAGCCACACAGGTCTCACGCAGACATGTATGTATCCTCATGAAAATAATACATTAAACCAGCTTACAATTTAAGAAAGAATTAAAGAAATTAACCAGTCAGTCAGTTGCTGTGGGCGGGGCTTTGTTTGTGTGACATCATGTCTAATGATGTGGCTTTGGTTTTATGGGGATGAAAAAAAGATTTTTGGATTGGATTTTTTTATTGTAGGATTGTTACAATGCCAAAACACATTTATGTCCAAACACCTTGTAAAAGTGGATTACCCTTTAATGGTATTTCAGCAAGGAGTCAATTAAGTAAATCAGATCAGAGATCTTCTGAAGTAAAGTGAACCTGATATGAAAATAGACCGGCAAACCTGGGGAAGCCGAGAAGATGACTTCTACAGCACAGATCTGGAGCTGTTCCAGGTTCTGGAAAGAGAACGAGTCCTGGAGGTTCTCAGACGAGACAAAGCTCTCCGAACCATTGAAGCAGAAAGAATCAAGTAGGACATTTGTGTTTTAGTTTGTTAGTGTGCGCCATGCGGAAAAAGATATCTCCTTGGAATATTAATGTATTTCATACAAACTTTAGGAAGCTAAGGACGGAACTGCAGAATATCTGTGGACAGGGTGCGAAAAGCTTCACACGGCCGTATGGACAGAGGTCATGCGCGAGATGTCAGAGGCTTTTGGGAAAGTTTTGGGACTGTGGATCTGTGTGCTGTGGGTGCAGTCACCGCATTTGTAACAGGTGTCGGGTCGTCCGGTCTGCGCGGGACTGGAAGTGCACAGTGTGTCACGCTTATAGGTGAAGATAAACCCATTTATGCATTTATGAATGTGAATAAATGGAAGTTTCATAATGTATAAATCTGTGGGTGAATGACATAAGAGTACATTTTCAGTAATAACTGAAATGCAGAATGCATCAGAAGTTTCGTAATGAATAAAACCTGTTGGATTCAGCTGTGGGTGGATGACATACATAAGAATAAAAAAAGATACATTTATATATTATTAATGTGCAAACATGGATAGTTTATATTTATGCCACATAATTTGTGCTGCATGCGTGCAAAAGCTTTTTTTGTTTTATTTAATACAACTACTGTCTTCAGGGAATTTAAGATCAAATCTGGTGAATGGTTTCTGGAACAGCATGCAAAGAAATTTCCTGCAGGTATGTTTGCTTTTATTACAATGGCATAGACTATATCATTTAGCAATCCAGTCACATATACGTAAAGTAGAAATTTGTAATGATAAAGCTAAAATACAATATATTAATGTATATAATTGTTTTGTCAGCATAGTTTTATGTCTTTTATGTACTGTATCACTTCATGTCATGGTCACTTCTCAAGTAATGAAATACCAAATTCAAAGTTAATATTCATTTCTAATAAGCAGAGGTGTGCACATATCGCCTCAGGGCAATGCAATGATATGTCCAGCTGTATTTATTGTTTATGACTTTTGTATAAGCAGAAATGTTGCTGAAATTAATTTAACCGTTTGTTGTTTTGTTTTAGGAAACAGACATGAGACCACTGGAGAGAAACTGTTACAGTCTTATCAACAGCTCAGGTGTTAAATTGCTTCAATATAATACAATACATTATTATATGTATTATATGTGCTTCTGTTGAGCTCAGTGGTTCAGCAGCGCAAAAGGTCATGGGTTCAAACTCAGCGAACACGTCTACCTTGTAGTAATGTAATGTACTTTAAGTCACTTTGAATAAAAGTGCGTCTGCCATGATAATAGTATTATATAATGTCAATACAATTACTGGCAAACTGACCCACCATTTATAAAAAAAATTGTGCCAAGCCCTTTCACCAGACATATATAAAAAATATATTTTCTATTTTAGTTACATTACAGTTGTGCCTCCCACCCCTCCTCCATTCTTTGAAGTTCCTGTGAGAAGCTCATTTAACAGATTCGAGGTATAAGACCATGAATAAGACTAACTTCTGCAAACTTGTTCTTGTTTCTATTTACCTTGTCACCTAATGTTTTGTGCATTTTTGTGTGTTTGTATATTTCTAGAATCTCAAAAGTTCAAAGCCCTTTACGATATCCATGGAAAACCTGATGGTGTCTGTCAGCACTCACATACGAAGTAAGAGAAACTCCTGTGAAATATAAAAAATCAGATATCAGAGAGAGAGAGAGAGAGAGAGAGAGAGAGAGAGATAGATTTTTTAGATATTAAAGGTGCCATAGAATGTAAAACTGTATTTATCTAGGCATAGATGAATAATAAAAGTTCTGTATATGGTAATGACATATCATGAGCAGTGTTGGGTAAGTTACTTAAAAAGTAATTAATTTCTAGTTACTAATTACATTTTCAATCATGTAATGATATTACTCTAAAAAATGACTGTTTTCAGAAAGTATTTATTACTAATTACTTTCTAAATCCTGTTTATTAAATGATACAAAGATAGGAAATGGCTCAAATAAATCATATAAAGCACATAATTTATTCTGGTCACAATTTTTAACTCTTTCCCCCCCAGCATTTTTTTTTTAAGTTGCCAGCCAGCGTCAGCATTTATACAAAAGTTTAATGCGTTCCAGAAAAAGTTTTTCTTTAAATATATAAACATACAATATAACAAAAGAAAGGACAGACCCTCTGCTCTCAAAAAAAAAAAAAAAAAAAACGTTTCATACTACCTTAATTTGTTTTCTTTTTATCACCTCTCAAATATTGGTAGGTTTCTTCGAAAACACCAAATTTTGAGCAAAAAGCTGATAATTGTATTTTTGTGGAGGACTTTTGATAGAGATCAGATTCAGAGTGATCATCAAAACATACACGGACATACAGCTGTTTGCCCTAAAGACAATACTTCCGGGTTTTATAAGTTTATAAGAAACAGCCAATCAGTGCAGAGCTCAACATTATTATTCATGACCCTTTTTAAATAAGGTAATAATAGACCATTTTATTCTGGGAGCAGATCCAAGGGTTGTAAAAGGACATGTAAAACTATCTCTGGATATTTTTTGCACTTAATAAAGTTACATACCTTCTGTGTAGATATCAGAGAATAATTTAACAGATTATTTCAATGCATTCTTTGGCACCTTTAAACTAACATTACTAAACTTGCTTCATTGAGTATAAAAGATCAATAATTCCTGCCAAAGTTGGTGTATATGTTTAAAAGTGCACGTTAACATCAATTTGATCCTGGATATTTTATGTTTTGATTCTAGATCTCTCTAAATCTCAGAATGACTTGAGTGTGCCAGCAGATCACCTGACTGTAGATAACGCCATCCGAAAGAGCCAATCAGAGAGCGCCATCAACAGAGCATCCAATGTAAGAGCTGAATGCTTTCTGTCTGTGTTGA
This sequence comes from Paramisgurnus dabryanus, assembly GCF_030506205.2. Lineage (NCBI taxonomy): Eukaryota > Metazoa > Chordata > Actinopteri > Cypriniformes > Cobitidae > Paramisgurnus > Paramisgurnus dabryanus. The sequence goes on from NC_133348.1 coordinate 33,152,231, forward strand.
TCCTGAAGTTGATCAGGTGTTTCATTACTGTACAAGTTCTCATGAGCTTCAAACCTCCATCTTACGAACCAAATCACTTTCATTATGGCAACAATTCTGACCAATTCACCAACCCTGTTCCTGGAGATCTACTTTCCTGCAGAGTTCACCTCCAACCCCAAACAAACACACCTGAACCTGCCAATCAAGCTTTTCACGGCTACCCAAAAATTGGAGGCAGGTGTGCTGAAGCAGGGTTGGATCTAAAGTAGGCAGAAGGGTAGATCTCCAGGAACAGGGTTGGTGACCACTGCTTTAAAGGATCTGTTTTAATTTTCTGAAATATGAATTTGTTGGCTTTACGTTTGACACACCTGTTAGCTTTATGATCATCTGCTAGTCCTAATAAAAGCTGCACTACACATATTAAAGGGATAGTTTACCCAAAAATGAATGTTGTACTTAACATGTATGAGTTTCTTTATTATGTTTGTTGAACACAAATGAAGATATTTTGATAAATGATGGTAAGCACACAGCTGACGGTACCCACTGACTTTTTATAGTAGGAAAAACAAATACTATAGAAGTCAATAGGTGCCGTCAACTGTGTGCTTACCATCATTTATCAAAATATCTGCTTTTGTGTTCAACATAATAAAGAAACTCACAACATGACGGGTGAACTATCCCTTTAAGCAAATAAATGGGGTTTTAAAGAACTTGCATGGAGATTTGGTCTAGCCTAAACATTGTGCTGTAGACCACCACTGCAGCACAGCTGTTTTTACTTTCCCAAAAAAAACTATGTACTTTTTATGAACTCGTGCTAACTAGAAGTCAATTGTTCTTTGTAGACATGAGTCATTTCTAGTCATCTCTATTAAATATATGCTGTGTTAATAAAACAAAACAGTTTTGCATGGTTGGCCCAAAATGCCAAAAAACACCATCGGACAAACATACTTTCTTGTTGCAAAGAAACTCCAGCTCTGTGTATTATACAGCAGATGCTTAATGTTGTAAATATGTGTCTGTATGATGAGCTGTAGTAATTGATAGCTATGATGATGTGAGGAAAGGTTGTTGACCTTCTTTTATGTTGAATTGAAATAGTTGAGGCTGAACAAAGTCATACAGCTTTAAACTACATCTTTCTACTGTTTATCTGATAGCACGGATATAAGTCACTAAAAGGATAACAATTACAAAGGAGACCAAGGGCGAGCCATTATGTAAAACAGCAATTTTTCTGGATTTACAAATCCTTGGGAACTTTTGGGATAATTTAAGTACACGACTGCATTAAATATTATTACACTGTGCAAGTGGTTTTTGGATATATTATTACAAAATCTCACATATTGGTGTCTTTTGAAAAAAACAAAAATGCACCGAACTGTTGAGTTAAAGGACAAGTTCGGTATTTTACACTTAAAGCCCTGTTTTCAGATTGTTTATGATGAAATAGAACGGTTTTGACTGAAATTTCGACATATGCAAAACACATTTTGTGGTGTTTGTGTTTCAGCTCCTACCTTTACAATGGGTTTAATGGTGCACTGGAACTATCCTTCCTAAAATGCATTAAACTTTCGTTTACAAAGACGTGAAACTCACCGAGTGGTCAGGGGTGTTCACTGATATGCTCACACAAAAATCGCTGCAAAAGACGCATTCCAACAGGTTTTATCGTAGTTTTTGTCCAACTCCATTGACATGTATTAGATGTGCTGTGAGGTACGGTATTACTCCGCGCCGGGAACTTTGTTTCTATTCTTGCAATTGGAAATGGCGGATTAGCGCCACCACCTGGGCTGGAGTGTCTATTATTCAAGCTCTAAACGGAAGAATATACGGGTGTGAGGCGATTGGAAAAATAGGTCCACAAGTTAACAACGAATGCTAAAACAGCTGTTGGAAAGCATCGTTTGCAGCGATTTTTGTGTGAGCATATCAGTGAACACCCCTGACCACTCGGTGAGTTTCACGTCTTTGTAAACGAAAGTTTAATGCATTTTAGGAAGGATTGTTCCAGTGCACCATTAAACCCATTGTAGAGGTCTGAGCTGAAACACAAACACGCGAAAATTCTCAGGGCAGACGCAAATGTCGAAATTTCAGTCAAAACCGTTCTATTCAATCTGAAAACAGGGCTTTAAGTGTAAAATACCGAACTTGTCCTTTAAAGGTAAATAAGAAAAAAATATCAGGTTGTGTGTTGTTTGTTAGTTTTTCTCATAGTTGTGGCAATAGACTTTGACTCTTCTGTTGTGCACACTTTGTGGGTTTATTGTGAGAACTCTGGTCAACCATGATATGCTATTTATTGCATGGTGGAGATAAAATACTTATGGCGTTAAGACAGCCTCTTTGCCATTTCCCTAATCATCATCTTCAGTTTTTCAAAGCCTCAATGTATCTATGTGAGAAATAAGAGTTGCTTGCTCTCATAGAGATATGTTTATTGCTTTTGCCTTCTCACAGCGGTGCAAAGTTCCAAGTCTGCCCGATCTCTCTCAGAGCTCCAGAGGTAAAGATCACAGAGGCTCACTAAACACATCCTACCTAACAGATGACAATGTTTCATACACGTCTGAATACAGCGATGACCGGAGGGTACGTATTCCCATTTACTTTAGTTCATACTTTGGGTTTGATCTGACAAACTAATGGCTTGCAGGAAACCGAAAACAAGTTCTGCAAAAGTGTGCAAGTTAGCTGATAAGACATTGTGGTTTATTAAACCTATGGAGGCTTATCATGTTTGTCTCATTCATTTTCCCTCACAGCATGATCAGTGTGATATAAAATACATTTACATGTAAACATGATCATACACATCATACGCATTTATCCCAAAATATGTTGTGTGCAGGACAGCAATGGCAGCATAGCAATGGATTGTGGGACTTTTGAAAACAGCAGTGTGTCTGGAGAAATACAGGTTGCTATCGGTTACAGGACGTCCTGTTTGGAGATAACTATTAAAGCCTGCAGAAATCTAATGTTTGGAGATATGAAGAAGAGGAAATGTCATCCGTAAGTTGTTTTTGAGATTAGGTGTCATCGATAGGCTAAAGAGACTTATTACAGACTTAAATAAATGTTTTTATCGCATACACGCAGGTATGTTAAAGTCTGCTTGCTACCAAAGAAACACCAGGATCATAAGATGAAAACATCAGTCAAGAAAGGAAATAATCCAGTTTACAATGAAACATTCACGGTGAGAGTTTACAATAAAAATGTGCACCTAAAGATTTCATATTTGTATTTTAAGGGTACGTATTGGTAGTACATATTAGGACCTTTTTAAAGCGTACTGCCCCAGTGAAAACCATGGTAAATATTTTTGACTTTCTACTTCTGTTGCACAAGTAGTGGAAAAAAGTTCCTCAGACTCTTTAAATCTAAGAACTGGTGACTGAAAGGTTCTTTGTAGAACCAACAATAATTTGGTGGCATTATTGTAAAGAAGCATTTATTTTTTGCTAATTGTGATAAATGTTGGTTTGTGTATCAGTGTGTGCTTGCTCGTGAGCAGCTACCTACTAGCACACTTCAGATCTCAGTGTGGCACACCAGAGGACTCAAGAGAAAAGTATTTCTGGGTGAGACTTTCATCCGTCTGGCAGACTGGAGTCTGAATCTTCAGAGCACTGTCTGGTACAAACTCACTCCAAAGGTACTGAACACACATTCAGTCCGTCTCTGACATCAGGTTAAATCCATAGAGCAGAGTTTCCCAAACTGGGATTCGCGAAACCCTGGTGGTTCTATAGGGAATTGCAGGGGGTTTGTGACTCAGAGGTGATGAAAAACAATTAATTAGCACTAAATCATAAAAATAATAAAGTTAAACATGCACATCTTCCATTAATCAACTGAAACATTTCCTTAAAATTTCAGGTGGTACTTTGAATAAATGATTTAGGTCAATAGGGTTCGGCTGACAAAACTATTGAAGACATGACATTTTTTAGGGGATTAACCGAATAATTATTTAAATGTACTTAGAAAATCGTGTTTAATTGCTGAGTACGAGTGCAGTAGTTTCTTAAAGGGGCCACATCATGAAAATCTGTCTTTTGTCATGTTTAAGTGCTATAATTGGGTCCCCAGTGCTTTTATCAACCTAGAAAATGTGAATTAGATCAACCCAGTAATTTAGTTTTGGTAAACCATTCTCTGAAAGCATGTGAAAAATAGATAATTGAAATTTGGCTCCCCTTGTGATGTCAGAATGGGATAATACCGCCCCTTAATCTGCACTATGCAACCACAGCACTGCCATCTAGTGCAGAGATCAGCTCATTTGCATTTAAAAGGACACACGTTATAATAAATTATCTATATGGATTTTGAGCTAGAACTTTATGTACTCTGAGGACACCAAAGATTTATTTGACATCTTAAAAAAGTCTTGTGAAATGTGCCCTTTAAGATATTTTAAGTTCCACTTCTTAATCAAATTTTCTTTATCTTTGTAACTTTTTATCATAATGTAATTTCTGAATGTCTTTCTGCTGGCATCAATTTTACACAATAACTAAATGGCCCGTTCCACCGAATCAGTGCCATTTGCAACTCGTCAAGTTAATTATTTAAATCTTTTTTAACAGTAAATCTAATAACACACTTATTTTACTTTTTAATATATTACCATTTTGGTAACAGGACTGAAACTAACAGGACTTAGTTTTTAGTAAGGATGGACCGATATGGATTTTTTTAGTGCTAATACCGATTTTTGTTTCATCATCCTTAGCCGATGACCGATACAGCTGGGCGATTTTCTTGAACCGATATTTGGAGCCAATACTCCTTTTGCTCACTCAATTTACATCATAAAAATGACACAATGATGATGCCAAATGTTACATGTCTCAATTTTAAAAAGTAACATTTATTGAACTTAAAAAAACTATATTTAACAAATAGTAAAAACAGATTAGGGTGCTATGGAACCACCCACTGCATTCTCCACAATGACGAGGAACAACCGGCAAAGGATATTGATTTTTAGCACTTTACTACTACAAATATAGAGATGAGAAATAAAAACCCACTTTGTGCAGCTGTGATCAGCTGTTAGGCCGAGCTTTCGATGTTGTCATGGAAAGGTTTGTTGTTTTTAGTCACATGACCTGCAATTGCTTGCGGCTTCCAGCACTCTGTCTGTAAATAATGGCGGAAAAAATCGGCAAACACAACAGCCACATATTGGCCGATGCCGATACATATAAAACCTGCAAAAATCGGCCGATATATCGGTCTATCACTAGTTTTTAGCATAAATTTAGCAAATACATTAAATATAGCAGCTAATTAAATAGTTTCTAATAGCATGAAGACACTGAGCAAATTCTAGGGATTTACCTCACTTTTTATTTTAAAATAAACCGATAATATCAAAGAAATAATATAGGTAACAATAATATAGCATCAATGTCATAAAATATACAGAAAAGAAAATGAGAAAAGTGACTTTTGATCTTCTCATGGCCTTCAGAAGATCCAGATGATGTAACCTCCTCTTGAAACTGTGAAATTCAGGGGACATGACTAAAATGTGCATTTGATCTTAATATTAAAATATATACTTTTCCAATGGGAAAAAATATTTAAATTAGGCTAAGATGGAATATGAACCCACATGAAAATGCAAAAAAAGATCGGAAGAATTTTATGGTTTATATTTAAAGGTAAAGTATAGAGATAGAGAGCAGGCACAGATAAAAATGCTGTTTTCAGTGTTTTATGTAGTTTTTTATTAAAGTTTTAAATTATATAGTTTAAATGGTGTTAGATTAACATGCAGGACACTTTGCTTATTACTAAAATGTATTTTAGAGTTAGTTTTCTTGCATTTTTTATACATAGAGGGGTGGTTTCCCAGACAGGGATTAGCTTAAGGTTTAATTAGGAAATATTAAAAACATTACTTGTGAGCATTTTGAGGCAAAACAAACGGCACTGATGTATTTTAAGATATGTCAGTGCAAGTTGTTTTCAGTTTGGACAGCTTTTACATATATTCAAGTCTAATCTAATCCCTGTCCGGGAAACCGCCCCATAATGTCCTGGGGACAGAAATGGCACAGATTCGGCCCAAATGTATTTGTTTATTCATTCATTTAGTCATTGTTTCAGCAGACCTTCGGAAAGCTTCGTTTTTATATAAGGCCCACTTATTCGATTCACAATAAAGAAAAGAGTGACACTAAATTGACCTTATGTATAGTATGGGAAACATGATGTCTGCTGATTTGAAATATGAAGTCTTTTGTTCTGTAATAGCAGGAGAATCCACTGGGTGGAGATGTGGAGCTGCATACTTCAGACCTGCTGCTTAAAACTCAGATGAAGTTCCTGCCACAGACAAACCCACATACTGATGGTATGACAGACAGACTTACTGTGTTTACCACATTCACTCACAGTAAAGCCAAAATAAAGAAACAAATGACTGTGTTTATGTCATGAGAGAAAAATACATATAAGAATAAAGCAGTTGTTTTTAATTATTCAAAATTGCTTATCTTTCACATATGATTATTATTATTTTAAGTTGTTAAACATCTTTCACTATAGTAAGACTTCCTTAAACACATTGTATTACTTCCTCAAACACATGTAGATCCCGAAATCACAATGTCACTTTCATGTCATGAGAATTGGCACACCTACTATTTTGAATACAACATTCAGTTGTCTGTATAAAACTGAACTTATAGTTATAATGTTCGATTTCTGGCTTATATTGTTGCCATTATTTATCCTTTACTGCCATTTGAATTGGAAATACATGTATTAACAGGCATTCTTATTATAAATATAGGCTATATTATGAAAATAAATGATTTTAAAATATAAAGGCTTTTTTAATCTATGCATTCAACAGGAACACACGGGCAGCTCGTCGTTCTCATATGTGATGTTTCAAAACTGCACTCAATGTCAAAAACAGCTTACATTGAGGGGTGAGTACACAAGAGCTGTGTGGATGTTAATGAGTATGGTTATATTTTATGTTTATATTTATTATAAAATGATGAAAAAAAATCAATTACTATTTATTATACCATCTATTATATCAGTGAATCAAATAAAAAGGGGGAAATTGCTAGAAAATATAAGTTATGGATGTTGGGTGTTTTTGTAATATTTTTAACATGCCCCCAATAAATTGAAAGTACCCCCTTAATTTATTGTCATAATTCATATGTGTGCCATCAGGGCCGTAATCACTGGAGTAGAAGACAAGTATGATTTTAGGTGTGGAGGTGGGCTGTAACCGTGTGTTTCTTTTTTTAGGAAACACTCTTGGTGAAAAAGGGACAAACCCAACCTGTTGGCTTGTAATTTAGTCTGCAGGGTTGTTTCATTCCAAAATGCTGGGTTGTTTCAACCCATTGTTGGGTAAAATATACAGTTTTTTGGGTTCTTTTAACCCAACGGCTGGGTTTGTCCCCCTTGACCCAACACAGGGATGAAAATAACCCATGTTTATACGTTTGTGTGTTCATGTTTATATAAAATGTATATAAAGAAATATAGTAACACTTTACTTGAAGGAGTGTTCATAAGACTGACATGACACGTGTCATTAAATGATGGAGATTTTATGCACGTCATTATGACAACTGTCATTAAGTGTCATTTGTTCTATTATGTCATTTTTAATGCAAAGATGACATTGTTTGAGATGTCTTTGTTATGACAACTTGACATTAACCAATACAACATAACTTGTCATGACAACTAAGACAACATAACTGACCACTTTTTACCAGTGATACAAATTAAGGATTTTCTTTTTCCGGGTGGATTATCAAGACTATTGGTCCTCCTTGTTGTCAATCAGGAGTGTTGCGCAATTGCATTTTTTAAAAAAGTGGAGAAGGCGGTTCTTTTCTAAAATTCGAGAAAATCCTCCGCTACACCTTTAAAATGTCGTTAAGTGTTAATACTCTGTCAAGTAGTTTTAACAACATCATGAATATTCTTCAGTTCATAATGTTTCCTCCATGTGTTGGAGAAATAAAATCAATCATCCAATAATAATAATAATAATAATAATAATTTAAATTGATAAAATTATGTTTTATTGCTTTTGGAGACAGATTTACCTAAAATTAAATTAAAACAGTATAATAATGGGTTAAGCCATGCAGCTTTAAGTTCATATCAAAGTTTAAAAAAACCTTATCGTGCAAAAAAAGTTAATTACATTAAATTAATTAAATGACATTTTTTGTTTGTTTTTTCTTTTTCGTTCGAAAATTTCAGAACCGTCTGTGTGTGCTGTAAAGGTAGAATAAGTTCTGTTTGTTGTCAGTTTTTTAATGTATTGTGCACATACATAAAGTTAAGTATCATATTTTGACCTGTATGTTGCATTTTGTTAAGGTATTTAAAATTATTTGACATAGTATTAACCAGGCCCAGATTAACACAGTGAAGTGCTCCAGGGGACCAAATTTCAAGTGCCCCCCAAAAAAATGTATATATATATATATTTATATAACTGGGCTCTGATGTAGACATTTATTTTCATCTATAATGTCGTTGGTGTTAATGTAGGCTAAAAGTTATTTGGCTCTCTTTATCTCTCATCTCTGCAATGTTTCATTTTAAATCCGCGCTGGCACGTCTGGTCTCCTTGCGGTTCTGAGTGAGATGTGTTGACTTTACCCGGGCTGCGTAGACCCAGCGGTAGAATCAACTAAGCGCATGGTGACATAAAACGATATACGCGTCATGCAAATGAGCGGTTAAAACCCGATTGTGCGTTCCGTAGTCTTGTTACCGGTGCCCGCACATGCGCGAGTACTTGTAAAAAAAAAACATTCTGGCCGCAGGCCCTTGGTGCCCCCCTATTGCCTGCCCAATTCCGTCTATGGATAATCCAGCCCTGGTATTAACACTTCATGACATTTTACTAACAAGATCGATTTGTACCACTGTAGTTGAGGTCAAGAAAGATATTTATGATGTTTTTATAAAAATATTTCACAGTATTAACACTTATTGACATTTTAGTGACAGTTTAATGTAACGTTATCCCATAAACATTGGGTTGTTATTATGCAACCATGGGGTATAATAACCCAGCAGTTGGGTTAAAATAAGTTTGACACTTTTTGAAAATACACTTAATGACAGTTGTCATAAACATGCATAAAACCCCCTTTATGTTCATGACACGTGTTATTTCATTATTATAAAGGTGTCATGTCAGTCTAATAAAAAACCCTTCAATTAAAGTGTTACCAGAACTATTTTAAATTATGCATAATTACTAATGAAATTAATTGGTAACATGTCAAAAGTAAAAAAAATATATATATAAACTATACTATACAGTGCTAGATAAGTTGTGTGGGTCAAAGGCATCATGGTTCATAACAATAACTTATTTTAAACTGCATGCAGAATGGCAAATAAATGGAATTTGGTTGCATTAAATGGCTTATGGTGTTCCCAGAATCCTTTGCCTTCCTGGAGATCGAAAGCTGGTACAGAGAACTCCAGCAGTAAAGACAACAGGGACCCTTCAGATGAACTTCAGCAGATTCACACAACAGGAGCTCCTGCACGCCACAATGGTGTTCAGTCTGTGGGACAAACCCAACTTCAGCTTCAATGAGCGTATACTGAGATCAGCGCAACTGTGTGGAGGTGAGCATATACACCCTTGAAAAGTGCATTTCTGAAAAAACAAATCTTGTGCTTTTGTGTGACCCTTTACCCACGTCAGTAAGTGTTGGGATAAAGCTCAAGACAACTTGTCAGCAGCCTTTAAAGGTCCACTGTGTAGATTTTTAACAGAATCTAGTGGTGAGGTTGTGAATTGCAACTAACGACTCAGTCCACAGCTCACACCTCCCTTTCAAAATGCATAGAGAAGCTACGGTAGCCACCACAGGAAAAACACGACAACGTCTAAAGGTACATTCACATTGCAAGCGACTAGCAGTAGCAGATCGACGCGATCTCCTTGATTTCAATGGAAGCTCGGCGACACAAGCGACAGTGACCGTTGACGGCTGGATGGGCTGATGTCCAGTCGAGCGACAAAGTTGAGAAACGTTTTACTTTATGGAAATTATGAGCAACATTCGGGAGCGACTACCAATGAGAACGAAGCAGTGGAGTTCACGTCATCTCTCTCTCGTCAGTTACTGGATTGGACGTTACTCATTTGTTTGTGACAACCAGAAATAGAAACGCCTCTTTTGAAAGAGACGAGCGACACAGAGCGACAAAGCCGCTTATAATGTGAATGTACCGTAAGACAGCATAGTGACAAATTGCACTCTATAGAACAGTTTGTCTGTTTAGGGCTACCGTAGAAACATGGTGGCGCAAAATGGCGACTTTCATGTAAAGTTGGTTTTATACTTACTGTATGCATAGATTATACAGCGTAGCCTGGTGTGCACCTCTCCTAAAATGTCAGTGCTACACGATCCGCAAGCACCCTTGATTGGTCTGCTAGAACCCCTCTCTCAGTCAAAAAGATCTGCTTTGCATTTCCTCACATGCATTTCTGCCAGCAACAGTTAAAACAACGATGTACCAAGTTGAGCTATATTTAGCAACTCAGGACATGTAGCCTACAACTTCGAGGCATGGCGTAGGTCCTATACAGAAGTATAAGCTAACTTTAGGTGTATTTAGATTAAAAATGGTTTATTCTAAGATAATAAAAACAATACAGTTCATTTTGTAAGGTCTTGATCATATAGTTATGTATATTATATATTTCATTTCTGTCAAAAGATCATTCTTAAAGTCACACAATGCACCTTTAAAGGCACACAAGGCAAGTCTGAGTATTACTAGCTCCCCCTAGTGTCTGGGAGTAAATGCGTTCTATATCTAAGACTATACGAGACTGAATGACACCGGGTCGGATACAGCGAACTTGCAAGTGGGGTATTCTTCCTACAGACGGTAGGGGCGGGCGAGAGAGTCTTCATTCGTCATGTAATGAGTCATTTAACCATATACCGACTTACGAAGATGATTTATTAACACAAAAATGCTGCCTTGTGTCCCTTTAAACAAACTAACTGTATTTACTGTCATAAAGCATATAGCATAAGTTACTGTACATGTTAACATTGTAATGAATGCGGCATCACTGACATGAGTGCAAAACGTTTATGAGAAAACAGATGGTAAAATTATTTTTGTGTCTACTTGTATGACATCACTGTGTATTTCAGCAGATTTGTCATGGCAACGGCTCCAGCAGATGCCAGGCGTGTGGCATGACATCATTCTTCCATTGCATGCTGATGTGAATACAAACACAAGGTCCTAAAAGAAGAACCCAAAGATGCCAGCAAGTGCATTATAAACAATATCCAGAAAAAACTAATGCCCAAAATGAGCGTTCACCTAATCAAATGTTTTTGTTATATATTGTCTACAAAGATGGAATTTATTACATATTTATATTTTGTTATTAAATAAAACTCACCCACATCTGGTCATCATAAATCTTTATTTCTAATATAATAAACACCTTTTCTTAGGGGAAAATAAATAAATCCAGCAGTTGTGAACCTTTACGGTTTATTATTATTATGTTTACAGGTTTTTATTATACATTCTCATGGGCTTTTCACACTTGAAAATTGTTAAGCAAGGGTGACCCTGGATCAGCATGTGCTATGTTTTACACCGTTCAAACTTTGGGTTAGTAACTCACACTGTAATTTACACCTTTGGCACCACGATTCGGCTAACCCACCTCTCAAAACTACAAGAGTGAAATGTTGCTTCTCCCAGGGTTAGACATACATTCGTGTGAAAAGCTTATCGATGCATGGTGATTTAAGTCTTATAAAAATATTTAAAGGACAAGAAGCAATGTGAATGTGTAAAACTGATTCTGATAGGGCAAATTTTTGTAATAATTAGCATCATACAGAGAAAACGGATACATTGTAAAACAGCCACTGAACAAACCCATCATACGGCCAAATAACATTTTGATAGTTTTCCAAGTGGCAGCATACTTAAATGTAATTTTTTTTGTTAGTCAAACTGCTGAATGTCAAATCAGCCAAGCTACCGTCAACAGTGTCAATTTGAAAAAAAAAATACATAAAGAGCCGCTCGTCTTAACCCCAGCACAAAATCAAAGCCATTAGGATCCTTATCAAGATTATCAAAGTCAGGATTAATCAAAATATAAAAAATCTGTATCTAAATTTTGTAAATTCTACCGATTTAAACATGCATCAATATAGTAAAAAACTATAACTTATGTATCTTTTTAAACATACATATCATCTAGTATCAGGAAATATTACTTTTTAATCATCATTTGGGTCAGTACAGAACCAAGAAACAAAGCCGTACTGTTATTAGTAGAGAAGCAAAAAAATAAATCTGCCCCCAAAAAACCTCTTACATATCCCGAAAGACTGAATAAATAAACACTTGAATAAATCGCCTGGCAAAAGTCATATTCAACATGAATGAAAGTTTTAATATAAGTCAATACATAATAAGAGAGTGGAGATTATACTGCCAAGCCCTGCGCTGAGTGAATCAATGAAACAAAACATCTACATCTCATTACAACCCCTTATTACAGCCCTTAACTGGTTAAAACTAGTCAGATTAGTCAATTACAAACAATCAAGTTATTACCAAAAGGGGGATGCGTCGTTGGCACGTGTGTTTAAAATGATTTCGCTTCGTACTTTAGCGGCAAGCGCAGTCACTGAAAAATTTACCGTGTAACAGTTTACAATAAGGTTGTATGAAGTGTAACAATAAAGTGTACTTTTACAAAGAATCATAGCATTTATTAACCTTGGCCTAAATATAGAAATGATAGAAAATTGATCGTTCTTAATGCAATATTAACGTATACAACCTTATTGTAAATATATGTAGTCTGACGTACGTCAAACGCCGTTTTTATTTGCGTGTATGACAGCAACAATCCTTGTGCGAAAATATTTCAGTTTCTTAGTGCACGGCTCTCGTATGAAATTATTCAAAGTCGTGTCGCGTTAGTACATTGTGTGTGCTGCTTTACGCAGGTTGTGCCTTTTGCATTGACCACTCAGACTTAGGGATAGAAAATAATAATAATTCCCGGTCCGGATCTTTTATAAGGCCTCGAATTCGTCGATTCTCTGTTTGGTGTTGCCCTGGCGGATCTGCCGGAGAGTTTTGTATTTGTCTCGGCCGGCGCGCATGTTCTCCGTATGCAGCAGGTCGTTCTGAGTCTTCTTGGTGTGATCGCGGGCGTGCTCCAGCTCTGAGGTCAAAGCCTGTGAAAGAAAATGAGGTGCAATGTTAAAAATGCATTTGGCACAGAATTTTACCAAATCTGCATTCAAGTTGTGTGTTTTTTCTTGAAATCAAACGCATGACCTTTTGTGTTGCTTACACGGTGCACTACCAGTAAAGCTGCGTGTTAAGATTAAGACTAATGATTAACAGAATCTAGATATCATACAAGGCTGACTGTAATTTGGCTGTCTGGACCAATAAACTTTTTGATCAGCGTCGTTATGAAACCTAAATATGGGTTTAGGAATAGGAATATAAACGCCATTTTTATTTAGGCTACATTTAGTATTTTAGTATTCTCTTAGGCTATGTTTACATTAATGCGTTTATCCTTTAAAACGCGTTACTTTTGCTACGTTTACGCCTTTCATCTACACTACATCACCGTTTTCGACCCTCATAAACGGATTCGTTTGCAAACGCTGAAGACCCTGTTTTAGTTTGAGAACTCAGACGTTGCGCTGCAGTGTAAATGAACGTAGACGGAGTCTTATGTAAACGAACAGCTGATATTAAAGTGACAGCGCATCATTTTCAAAGTAAAAATTATTTTATTCATGTAAATGTTGGTTTGCAACGGAGGTTTTGCCAAAAATAGTAAACATCTACCAACCAGCTATTATAAACGCTATATCGGATTGTTTTAACATGTATCCTTATAGATAATGTCTGTTTTATATGAATGTTTGAGTATTGTTGGGTTTAATGTGTTTATGTTTTGTTTAAATTTAGTTAGCTTATGAAAGATAGACTGTAATTTTAAATGCCATATAGGCGTTGTAAAGGCTAATATGAAGGGAGAATTGTAATGGGTCAGACATTATTTTCCAGTTTAATGTAAGTTTTGTTTGCTAAAATGAATTTCGTTTCAGATAATTTGTCTCTTAATTTTAATCAATGTTTTGTTGATAAGTTTTGTGAATATAAATTAATAAAAACAATAAACTCAACGTCATTAATATAATGCTTGTTTAGGCGCTTGGCTTTTAGCTATTTGTGTGTTGCTAGCGGAGGACGTGCACGGACCTCGCACACTTTTAAAAATTAATGCAATAAGCATTTCTGGTAAAGGCTAAAGCAATACTTCACCTCTTACTATGCTTGATTGAAGTTTGAATTTGCTGAAATTTATTTTTGCTTCAAGTTCGCTACTGTTTAGTACTGTTCACTTGAATGCTTTCTTTTTAAATCATAAAGACCTTTCTGTTTAGTTATAAAATCAAAATTAACCTATTAATCATATTAATATGTTGTAGGGGGGAGCTAGAACAGTATAAGTGTTTATGTTTTGTTTAAATTTAGTTAGCTTACGAAAGATAGACTGTAATTTTAAATGCCATATAGGCGTTGTAAAGGCTAATATGAAGGGAGAATTGTAATGGGTCAGAAATTATTTTCCAGTTTAATGTAAGTTTTGTTTGCTACTTTAAAATGAATTTCGTTTCAGATAATTTGTCTCTTAATTTTAATCGATGTTTTGTTGATAAGTTTTGTGAATATAAATTAATAAAAACAATAAACTCATCGTCATTAATATATAATGCTCTTTTAGGCGTTGCGCTTTTAGCTATTTGTGTGTTGCTAGCGGAGGACGTGCACGGACCTCGCACACTTTTAAAAATTAATGCAATAAGCATTTCTGGTAGGCTAAATTAATACTTCACTTCTTACTATGTTTGATTGAAGTTGGCATTTGCTAAAATTTATTTTTTGCTTCAAGTTCGCTACTGTTTAGTACTGTTCACTTGAATGCTTTCTTTTTAAATCATAAAGACCTTTCTGTTTAGTTATAAAATAAAAATTAACCTATTAATCATATTAATATGTTGTAGGGGGTAGATAGAACAGTATAAGACTTTCCCAAACACATTTTTATAGGTTAAAAATAGTGTCTGTTATAGTTGCCAGCAAAGGACCCAGGTATGAATTTTTGTCAATATCGCACACCCCTAGGCTGCGTAAACGTGCAGGTAAGCTATTATTAGAGTAATAAGTTATTTTACACTTTTATGCGCATGCCCAGTTACATGATTGGTCATGTTTCATGCGTTTATGGTGGTGTATAGTGTGGATGAAGATTCTTTTTAAAATGCCAGTATAAACGAGGATCGTTTTCATTTTAAAATGCCGTTTTAAAACGCAAATGCTCTAATGTAAACATGGCCTTAGTTTCAAGAGAAAGTTTGACTGCTTGACCAAATAACTCTGATCCAGTTTACGTTGTTCCCCAGCCACTATTTGCCCCTAAAAGCAGATGGGAAATGATACCGTAGGTTAATACGAATGTTGTTCAAGTCAAATCCTAATCCTGAAACCTGACTGGTGGAAAAGTTCCCTAGGACCAACAAGGATTTGTTGGCAGAATCATGGTAATCGTCCTATGAGTAAGCTCATATGCGATTATCCCAACAGGATGTGTTCCTGGATTAGCATCCCTTGGTTTTTCTGTAAGTACATTTGAACTTAGCCCAAAACCCAGCACTAGCCTCAACCTAAGGAAAATCATTTATGCACTTTGTTGTTATCTTCATGAAATACCCAATAGCTGATGTTCTACTACGGAGAACCTAAAGGTTTTTCCTGCTCACCATCAGCTGTTTCTGGACTCGTTCGTTCTTCTCGGCCTCTGTGATCCTCTCTTCCTCGCGGCGGTGGTCATTGATTCCTCCGGTCTGCAAGTCTGCGCTGTAGCTGCTGGCGCTCTCCCCATCTTCCCCTTCGTATTCGTTCTCGTACGAATCGTAGGTGGGTGGTGGTGGAGGGGGAGGTGGGGCCGTCATCACCATGTGAAGCTCCTCACGGGTCTTCATCAGGTCCTCCTGGGCTTCCTGGGCCTGAGGGAACACAATCCAAATGTTAGTCTACCAATCCATTCGTTGATCAGTACTATGGATATATACTCGCTCTATGTGGACACCATATTCTTCATTTTAAGCAGATTTGTAGTTGTAAAAACATAAATTGTAACACGCGTGATTGTGCCAGCATCTGATTGGACTAGAGTGTTCCAAATGTACAGAGATTAGATAGATAGAGAGATAGATAGATATACAAGGAACGACATCGCTGGGATCTTTCCATCCATCCATCCATCCATCCATCCATTTTTTATGCTAAAAATGTTACAATTAAAATTATTTATTGCATTATTTCTTTATACAATAAAATAAAGGTATAAATGTTCTTACTCTGTTCTGCCATGTAAAAGCCTCCTGTTCCTTGCGTTGTTTGGCTTCCTCCAGAAGAGCAATCCGAGCGGTGTGTTCTGCCAGCTCAGCGGCCTGGGACACATGAATAAGGATGATTGTCAATGAGAATACCGACCGACTGTGATTTTTCTGAGGAGCAGTGTTTGGTTCTCACCAGCTGTTCCTGACTCTTCATCTGATCGTGGGCTTGTCTGGCCAGTTGTTCTTTGGCGAGCAGGGCGGCCTGCCTCTCTGCCTCCAATCTGATCGCCTCCTCCTCCGCCAGTCTCCGCTCGTTCTCCAACTGCATGGCTCTCTTCGTCTGCTCTTGCAGGTCTGTAAAAAAGAACCACACGCGTTTGCAAACATCTCGGATTGATGGGCGGGGGGATGCTCTCATGGTTACAGATCTGGGATGTTAGCTTGTTTAACGCTAGATAAAAGTGTGACTAAGCTCTGCTGCACTGTGGGTGTTTGTTTATATGGTTTCATGTAGCAGGCTGTCTCACTGGTTAAACAAGTAATGTTCTTAATAACCTTTACATCATTTTATTTGTGTGGCACAAAAACAAAACATTTCATAGTTTGAAGTCTGTTTGAAGTCTTTTTAGAGAATTGTTTCATTATAAATGTTCGAAATATATTGCAGAAACAAGGTACCAAGACTGCGTATTATGTAGTACCGAATTGTGAAGTTACATCGTTAAACAGTTTTTACACATTTCTGTTTTCAGGATTATTTGGGCGGGGCTAAAACTGTGGCTTCATGACATACTGGAGCCACCATGCATTGCCCCGCCCCTAACACAAGCCAAGCATGTACACAGGTTGCTGTGGTATTTAAAGGATTAGACCATTTTCTTAAAAGAAAACTCACCACCATGTCATCCAAAATGTTGATGTCTTTCTTTGTTCAGTCGAGAAGAAATTATGTTTTTTGAGGAAAACATTCCAGGATTTTTCTCATTTTAATGGACTTTAATAGAGCCCAACATTTAATACTTAACTCAACACTTAACAGTTTTTTTCAACAGAGTTTTAAAGGACTCCAAACGATCCCAAACGAGGCATAAGGGTCTTATCTAAACAATTGTCATTTTTGACAAGAAAAATAAAAAATGTGCACTTTTAAACCACAACTTCTCATCTATATTCGGTCCTGCGATGCGCCAGTGCGACCTCACGTAATACGTTATCACGTCAAGAGGTCACGGATGACTACGCCGCAGTGTTTACAAGTGTGGAGAAAGAGGACCGTTCCAACGTTGTTGTATGTGGAATGATACTAATTAAGGTCTTTGTGTCAGTTTATTGTTTACAATGGTCCTCAAATGTGCGTTTCATATATGTAACACGTGACCTCTCTACGTCACTACGCATTTACGTGAGGTCGCGCTGGCGCTTTACAGGATCGGAGATAGAAGTTGTGGTTTAAAAGTGCATTTTTTTTTATTTTTCTTGTCAAAAATGACAATCGTTTCACTAGATAAGACCCTTATGCCTCGTTTAGGATTGTTTAGAGTCCTTTGAAACTCTGTTGAAAAAAACTAAAGTGTTGAGTAAAGTGTTGGGTTCCATTAAAATGAAATTATATTTTTTGAGGATTTTTCTCTTCTCGACTGAACAAAGAAAGACATCAACATTTTGGATGACATGGTGGTGAGTAAATTATCTGGATTTTTTTAAGAAAATTGACTAATCCTTTAAAAGTTGAGAGATGGGAGCTTTGCTTCAAGTGGGTGTGGTTTCAGTGCCACCAGTGGACACGCCCCCAGCGTTTGAGAGCTGAGAATCCTGCCCATTTTCCAAGAACTTTAAATTTTGGCGTTTTTTTAAACACTCAAATTTGTCTGGGTGGTTAATAACGCATTTTTCTATCATGTGACAGACTTAGAAAACGTATAATATCGGACTTCAAATGGACTTCAAACCAAACTCAACCAGGGGACAATTTGCTTAATGCAGACTTAAAAGGAAGCAGAACAAAACCCTCACAAGATGCGTTTTATCCTAATCTATAATATCTTGTTATCAGGGTTTGGCTCTGTGAAGTATTTTTATTTATAACATTACACATTTAGATTACCAAACATAAAAGAGAGCCTTAATGTCGTCTTCATGTTTAAGCATACAGGAAACAAAATAATTACACCAAGTATTTGAATGATCCATTCATGTGACTTAAAAAGCAACGGAAATACTTTACACATGAAGAAGATTCTGCACATTTACATTTCAAGCTAGTGCCCAAACTAAAAACTACATTGTGGATCTTACCTTTCTCTGCTTTTTTGGTCTTCTCCTCAAACAGGTAAAGTCTCTCCATCAGATCTCGTTTCTCTCTCTCCATTTGCTCTTTTTCTCTCTCAATGGCCTCTCTTCTCTTCTTCTCGCTCTCTAGCTGAGCTCTGCAGATTACACGGAAACAAAGAGACGATCTAAAGTCCAATACTGACGGAGCGCTTTCATTTTTTATCTGTCTATCACATTTATCAAGACCTCTTATACGGGTCATATACCATAAACAAGAGTGGGTTAACCAACAGTATCAGAGATCATGTACTGTGCACATACTGTAAAAGTTGTAAAGGTTAAGTGACAAAAAAACTGTTAAAGGGCCATTTACAAAGAAATTTTTTTTGGAAATGATTTCAGTGATATGCAATGCTGTGCCTACCGATGGGGGTGCAGATATTAGAGCTCATGTGATCGGCCTCTTGATACACCAGATTTGTTCAATTTCATACGGCACTACAAAAAACGGCAGGCGGATGACATCAAAGTACCGTAAGAGCGATTTGAGAAATCATACGGAGCAGTTTGATTTCGAATCCCTCTTGCCGTACCTTGATGTCATCGGTTCCAAAGAAATTGGATATAACAAGAGGCACTGTGCAGTGTTATTATTATAAATAGGGGACTGTGCAATGCTCAATATGGCAGCTCTCGTGACGGAAGTCCCGCCTACCAGATAAAAGAACCAATCATTAATCAATAAAGACTGATGATTCCGTGTGGGAGGGGCTCTGTACCGAGTCACGTGATGCACTTGCCAACCTGTGTGAATGTCCAGTAGCTAAAGTAATCTCGAAAAAGGTGTTTTTAGAGCAAATTTAAGCTTAAAGGAACAGTATGTAAGAAATGTATATCAATTAATCATAAAATGGCCCTGATGTGTCACTAGACATTAAGAAATCATTTTCATTTCAAATACTTATATCACTGACAACAGTGGTCCGGCCAGGATATTGTCACTTAAAAAGTGGAGTTGCAGCCCTCAACTGATGTTTATGTTGTTATTTTGTGTATTGCCCACCAGCTGTGTAATTGCAGTACCAGTTTTATCCACAAGTTTTGTGATTGCAGTACCAGTTTTGGCCACAATCCTACATACTGTTCCTTTAAGAAACAAAAGATCTGGTACAGGTTTATTTTTCATGGTCAAAATATGTTGTTTAATTGTGATTTAAGCATGTGATTTTAGAAATGTTATCCATCTTTCCTCATTAAATTATATGGGACTTTAGTTTCGCATGACTAAAATAACTGCCCGGACAACAATTTAAAAGTCTTGAGGTATTGCATAAAATGCCACGGCATGTGCCCAAAAAACGTTAACTTCCTAGTAACTTCTCGATACACCTTGGTAATGATCCAGTAGCCACTCCTCCCTATTTAATGTCTAACAATTACCCATAAACCAATAAAAACACCGGAGATACACCACAGAAATGCCTTAGCAACCACTTATCTATCCATTCAACTGTCTGTCGGTCTTTCTCTTATGGGGCGTACACAGCAAATGTGAATTCAACGATTTGCGCGAGTAGTGAACTGGGCCACACGATTGCCGCAAAAACATGTTATAAATATTCAATATAAAGAAAAATGTCGCATGACACAAAGTTAAATCCAGTGAGTAATCTAGAGCAAGGAACACAATGCTTTGCGTTTGCGTGTACGCAGCATAAGGCCCCAAAAAACCTTGTGACTATAACCTTTATAACTATTTGTCTGACTAACTTTTCTTATCTAGCTATAATCTTATATTTAATATACGTAAACAAAACAAGCGTGTAGATAAGGGTCGCTTGTATCCGTTTCTGCCGATGAGACAGCATCACTCATCATGTCGTCATGGCGATTCAGCCTCACCTCTCCATCTGTTTGTGTTGTTTCTCCTCTCGCGCCTGAGCTTTCATCTGTTGAACTTCAATGGTGTCCGGCTTCCTGCGGCGCATGTACAGCTCATGGTTCCCCATGCACAGCTGCAGGATGCGCTTATTAATTCTCAAACGTGGCGCGTAGAACACAAAATCCTGCAGGGGAGACACAAGCGTAGAGGCTTAGAACTCATTATTTGCACTTTTCTTCAAAATTACGGTCTACAGATTAAAAATGGTTTACATGTATGTTATAAAACCATAATCCAGCATAACAAGGATAAAGAATAATCTAAAAAAAAATTATTTACACTCCATTCGCTTTGACTTGCATTTAATGCAGACAATCTTAAAGGTGCAGGTACAGACACAGACTCTCTCTGCCATTCACAGATAACATTATGTGAAGGTCAAGCTGTCAGAGACAACAGACTGATGCCATTTATCAGCTAAAACAGCCCTGGATATAAAAGACACACCGTTTACTGTCTTCACACTGATTTACTGTCTGTGTGGGTGAGAGAGAGAGAGAGAGAGAGAGAGAGAGAGAGAGAGAGAGAGAGAGAGAGAGAGAGAGAGAGAGAGAGAGAGAGAGAGAGAGAGAGAGAGAGAGAGAGAGAGAGAGAGAGAGAGAGAGAGAGAGAGAGAGAGAGTAAAAAGAAATGTTCCAATAAAGCATCTTCCCATTTCCTCAAATGTTTTGGGTGTGTCATCCAGAAGGAAGGTCCTCAAGTGGTGCTTTTCCATTGCATAGTACCGCACGGGTCAGGTCATGTCAGCATACTTTACTTTGGCTTGGTTAGCTTTTCTATCGAGTTTTTTCTTCGGAGTGGGGGAGATTATAGGCGTGTCATCACATTTGCGCTGCCTACTGCTGTGACATCATACAAAAAGTGGGAGCGAGCAGCATTGTTGGAACACAGTGTCCCATACACTCATTTATTTGCCAGTTCGCCACAAAATCTAAATTTACCACCACAAAGAGACGTTTGCACATCACATTTATCACTACGTCTGTCTCACATGACAGTTTCTGTACAAACACCCGTGGCATCAGTCGAGTTGCAAAATTGCCTTGCAGACATGCCCGTCTCAGATGTGCCGCCAGAAACTGCAAGGAAAACACTTGTATGGTGTTCCTGATCCACAGCCTGTAGATGTTTTTCTTCGCTTAAAGGGAGTTTGGGAACTTATAGCAAAGCACAGATGACAACATGTTTGCTCGAGCCAGCGCAAGCTAGCACAAAGGCAAAGCTAATCTTTTACATTATAGCGATGATGCTGGCAGTAATGATAAAGCATCTTGCTATTTCCTCAAATGTTTTGGGTGTGTCATCCAGAAGGAAGGTCCTCAAGTGGTGCTTTTCCATTGCATAGTACAGCACGGGTCAGGTCATGTCAGCTTACTTAACTTTGCCTTGGTTAGCTTTTCTATCGAGTTTAGACTTAAGAGTGGGAGGGATTATAGGCGTGTAATTATATTTGCGCTGTCTACTGCTTTGACATCATATAAAGGGTGGGAGCGTGTGGATGTTTTCATCGCTTAAAGGGAGTTTGGGAACTTACAGCAAAGCACAGATGACAACATGTCAAAAGTGGGGTCCCGGGAAACCTGGTGGTCCTCTATACCAGTGGTTTTCAATCTTGTCCTAGGGGACCCACTGCCCTGCACATTTTGCATGTCTCCCTTATCTAACACACCTGATTCAGATCATCAGCTCATTAAGGGAGAGATCCATGAACAGAACTGGGTGTGTCAGTTAAGGGAGACATACAAAATATGCAGAGCTGTGGGTCCCCTAGGACAAGATTGAAAACCACTGCTCTATACTTAGCCAGGGGGTCCGTGAAATAATGTGTTATAAATTAAATAAAGGGGATATTTATATATGGGGACCATGTAAGAATAAAGTGCATTTCACGGCAGTTTGATATTCTGAAGGCTGCAGCTTCCGAAGGTCGAATTTCTGGGCTGTTGACGTCCTCAAGACTGTCTTAGTCCACTTAATAATCGTTAATATTTTGAAATATGTAATAATATTAATAATAATGTATTATGTAATGCTCAGTTAACTTAAATAAACCATGATTGATGACGTATGCAGCATGCCTATGAGACCTTCGCAGGCTGCACCCTTTATATTGAGAAAAGGCCCATATGTCCATTTATTTCGATGACGGTAGTGTCCGAGCCGACTAGAGCTCCACTTCTCTTTGCCAAATCTTATGATCCATCTAAGAATGATTAAAGAATGTTCCACACAGCATCTTGCAGATTTCATGTAAATGTTTGGTAAAGGCAAAGTCTAAAATTTCGTTACATTTGTTTAAAGACTTTGATATACAGTACAGTAGTAAAGGAGATTTCTTTTGGCATTCAATGCTGCTTTATTTTACATTTAATTTAAATGAATATTCCATTTTCTTAAAAGAAAAATCCAGATAATTTACTCACCACCATGTCATCCAAAATGTTGATATCTTTCTTTGTTCAGTCGAGAAGAAATTATGTTTTTTGGAGGAAAACATTGCAGGATTTTTCTCATATTAATGGAATTTAATAGAGCCCAACAATTAACACTTAACTCAACACTTAACAGTTTTTTTCAACGGAGTTTCAAAGGACTCTAAATGATCCCAAACGAGGCATAAGGGTCTTATCTAGCAAAACGATTGTCATTTTTTACAATAAAAATAACAAATATACACTTTTAAACCACAACTTCTTGTTTAAATCCGGTCTTGATGCGCCAACGTGACCCCACGCAATACGTCATGACGTCAAGAGGTCACAGAGGACAAACGCGAAACTCCGCCCCAGTGTTTACAAGTGTGTTAAAAGAGGACCGTTCCTACGTTGTTGTATGTCAACTGATACTAATTAATGTCTTTGTGTCCATTTATTGTTTAAAATGGTCCGCAAATGTGCGTTTTATATATGTAACACGTGACCTCCCTACGTCACTACGCATTTACGTTAGGTCACGCAGGACAGGACCTAGACGAAAAGTTGTGGTTTAAAAGAGCATATTTTTTATTTTTCTTGTCAAAAATGACAATCGTTTCGTTAGATGAGACCCTTATGCCTCGTTTGGGATCATTTAGAGTCCTTTGAAACTCTGTTGAAAAAAACTGTTAAGTGTTGAGTTAAGTGTTAAGTGTTGGGCTCTATTAAAGTCCATTAAAATGAGAAAAATCCTGCAATGTTTTCCTCAAAAAACATAATTTCTTCTCGACTGAACAAAGAAAGACATCAACATTTTGGATGACATGGTGAGGAGTAAATTATCTGGATTTTTCTTTTAAGAAAATGGAATATTCCTTTAAGTCAATATTTTACATCCCAGATGCAAAACTTGGTTTCAGGCTATTGGATCCCACTAGCTACGATTACATGCAACAAAAATCAGTTTGTAATTGTATTGATGGCTCAGTTGAAAAGCCTTCATGTAAACACCTTTATCAATACGATTGAGGTTGATCGGATGCAAATTCTGAACATATTAAAAATGGTGGTGTAGTCCGATCTGTAATCTGTTTGCATGTAAACATGTGAATCGTAGGATTTTCTTGTATAAGTAATGAAGTCGCACGTTGGACATTTTGCAGTGTTCATGTCTTTCATAACATTACAAGCAAAAAAATTGTGCCTTTCGAAAATTGTGTTTTCATTGTCTATATCTGAAAACTTCTTAAAAAAAATACTTTCTCCAACTTAACTTTAATTTTATCTCTGAATAAATGTACAAAGCGTGAACTCGACGAGAGATGCTGTGCATAGCCAAGAGATTAGATGTGGGCAACTGTAAAAAAAAAAAAAACTGGCTGTGTGCTTTTGCAGAAGTTTGGTTCGGTTTAAATATAAATGTACATGTAAATCAGATAACAATGTTTAAGGTACATGTAAATGGAATTGTCGTAACCTGCAATCGGATTAAATTCAGTCGGATTGACAAAATTTTGTGCATGTAAACATAACCACTGTGCAGTATTTGGTGGAAACAGGTTTCAGAAAGCAAACCTGCTTTATTGGCTACAAGCAGTGAGACATATCATCTCTGCATGTTAGGACAGAAGACGAGCTCTTTTCCTGTCAAAGCAGTTTTTCAGCGTTGCATAGGACTGTGTGGTATGAATGCATCTCGTGTCCCAACAGCGGTTTTTACTTACTGGAGCTTTTTTATCAATAGGCTTGATGACAAACTTCTTATCGTTGAAGGAAATGTTTCTTATTTCGCTCCAGGGGAATCCGATTTTCGGGGTCAGTCTGAAAACACAATGACAAAAAAAAGTATGTAAAACATGTTTACTTTCAAGCATACAGTCAAAAATAAATAAATATGGAAAAACCTTTCAATATCTCTTAGAAGAAGCTAAAGCTAATACAGTATTTGCACTGTTTTCTGTTTGAATAATTTGAATAAAGCACTGAGAATGTTGTGGCAGAGGCATGTGACTAATCAAGGTTGAATTTGAAGAAAGGGCGTGACCTGTGACATCATCAGAGCTCTGTGATCTCTCTGTGTGGACTCATGGGAGTGTCGTCACATTGTCTTTATGCGAGTACATACTGTAAAGCTACTGTGGGCACCACACAACAAACATTTACTAATAACAAAAACAAATACTTCATTAACAATTATGATAATAAATGGCTTCACACGGTTTAATTTTTGGGGTTTTGTATTTTTTTGCCTTTTATTTAACACCATTGCAAAAATGTACACCAGTAACCACACTCGAAGCATAATCACTACAGTTACATAACTACAATTAAATTGAAATAAAATATTGTCCACCAATGTCACCAAGTTTTTTTTTAATATTCCTGGCGAGAACTATTGTAGTTAACTCATACACAAATTGGGGGAAAGACAATCTGGCATCTCCAATTCACCTAACCTGCATGTTTTTGGCCAATGGGAGGAATTCTGAGTACAAAATGTGATGCAAAACGACATCATTTCTGAACTAACCATGCGTGCAGGATATCATAATAATCTATTTTAAATTATTTAAATCATATGCAGAAACTGAAGTAGTATGGCTGTAAGTGTTTGGGGAGAAAGATGTGGAAACTGCATCTAATGGTAGCACTACAGCAGCCCATGTGTGTCAAAACCATATGCATTATCACTACACCAATGTACCGATTAAAATTATTATACACAGAATATTCATCATCCAAGTATTTAGTGTTTGTCCACTTGGTGCCATAAACATCTGTGAAGTTGTGCTTTTGCTTTGTTCTGTTTGGCTCTTGAGGGACAAGGATGGGTGAGAGGTTGTCATGGTGACCGAGTCTAGATGGAATTAAGGTGCTACATAACATTTAGGTTGGCCTTGCTGGTAGTTTAATGTTCAGTTATTGTAGTTTCTAAACGTTCAAATCATTTTCCAGTTTGAAAACATTGTCTAAAAACACTTTATCTACACCAGCAACTACAGCTTTAAAGGAAGAGAGTTAAACCAAAATTGCTTAGACAAGTTTAAGAAAATTTGCCACCATTTAATTGCATTACAAGACAAGGATATTATTTATTATAACTCCGATTGTGTTCGGCTGAAGAAAGCAAGCCATATACCCCTAGAAGGGCAAGAGGGTAAGTAAATAGTGAGCTCATTTTCATTTTTGGGGGAATTATTTATGTTATCATATGGCAATAGACAGATTGTTGTCCTTAAAGGTTTGGATTAAAGTTAAAGGTGGAGATTTGCGTTTGTGCTTGGGGCACCAACCAGCAAACAAGGTAACTGCAATGCTTTGGGATTAGTGAGAGAGTGTGGCTTCATGTTTTTTTTTATGTGGTTTAAATGAGTTGTTCAGTCTACCCATTAAAATATTAAGATCAAACATTTAAAGTATTTATTCGCTTTTTTTTATCCAATAGTTCACAGGATCTCAAAAAGAAAAGGTTTGTAAGGTTTGTAATGGCTGACTTTAATAATAGGCGGAGTTTGGAAGGGGGCTCATCAGAAGCCCCATTGACTTCAATAGAATATTTTTTCTACTATGGAAGTCAATGAGGCTTCTGATCGGTCTGAGGAACAAACATTCCCCAAATATCTTCCTTTGTGCTTATCAGAACAAATACATTTATACAGGTTTATAACGACATGAGACGACATCATTTTAGTTTGAGAGTGTATAAATTATGACATAATTTTGGGCCCCATTGACTTCTATAGTAGAGAAAAGAATGGCGTTTTGAGGAACGAACATTACCCAAATATCTTCCTTTGTGTTCAACAGATCAAATACATTTATACAGCTTTGTAACAACATGAGAGTGTATAAATGACGACATCATTTTTATTTTTGGGTAAACTACCACTTTAAAGGGATAGTTCACTCAAATATTCTAATTCTGTCATCATTTACTCACCACCATGTTGTTATAAACCTGTATACATTTCTTTGTTCTGCTGAACACGAGGGAAAATATTTTGAGGAATGTTTGTAACCAAACCATTTGTGGACCCCATTTACTTCCATAGTAGGAATAAAGAATACTATGAAACTAAATGGGGTCCACGAACGGTTTGGTTACAAACATTACTCAAAATATCTTCCCTCGTGTTCAGCAGAACAAAGAAATTTATACAGGTTTGTAACAACATGAGAGTCCGAAAATAATTACAAAAGTTTCATTTTTAGGTGAACTATCCCTTTAATAGCCCAGACAAAATTATAATTGGCTCTGGTCTGGGGAGGCAGTGCCCCCTTCCCCCAAACTCCGCCTACAAACCTTATAAACCATTTATTTTTACATTCAACCTGCTAAATTGATAGAAAGTAAATAGAAACAGCTCCTGTCCTTTATTCATTTTAAAATAGAGACAAAGTTTCATAAGCACTTTTTTTAAAGGGAAGAAGTAAAACAAAACAAAACAAAACAAGTAGTGTGACTATTCTTTACATCTCAGCAAGATTAAAGGTTGAGTTGTTGGGAATTAGCAAGCTTCTTTTGGATGTGTGTATGTGTGTGTCTGGAGGATTAGCAGAAGCTGAGGACAGCAGATGCCAACAAGAAAAGAAGCCCAAGATAAGTTCATTATGGACATTACAATCTACAGTGCTCCACTTCAGCAAAAACACAGCGTGTTTCATGAACAACATGAATTTCAAGTATTCTGAGAGTCGTCAAACGACATTGGTTTCTTATCTTCTCGTGTGTGTGTGTGCTTGTGAAGGCTTCTTTCGGTGGTGTCGCACGCGCACTTCTTGCCCAATGTTATAAGGACGGCAGGGCTTGAAAAACCAGTCTGTTGCTATGGTTAACATGGAGGCCATTGTAGGGAAAATCCATTAGTTGCCACTAAACTACACACACGCTTAAATCTCTGTTTGTGGAAACAATGGAAAAAATTGATGGTACATAAAAGGAAATACGTTCTCAGAATCTGTTCTTCGTCACCGAATAGTGAAAAACCCCACAAACATCAGTACCTTGGATTGCACTGCATACATTTTAGGGGTTGTTGAATATCCCTTGGATGTGGTGACATAGTGATACCATGATTTTCTTTAACAATACTATGATGGTACCAGTTTCTGTTGAAGCACCTGTGGTATTGGCTAACTAAAATACTTTACTACTGTATTTCATTCTACGATACTACCACAGTAAACGTTTCTAAGAGATCTATGCAACTATACAGTGAATCTGAAGCATCAGTATGACTGTGGGGAAAGAGAAAACTCACTTGTCATCTTTCTCATAGATATTTAGGCCCAGGGCATCCACACCCAGCCAAAGGTCTGTCCCCTTCTTGTTCTTGATATCGAAATAGTTCACGCCGTACATTTCCAGATCCTGTGCGATTTTCAAATACTCCAGCATTGCGTCCTCTCTGGTCACACAAAATAAGACAATAAATGCTTTTCATTACACTCGTCTTATTCATAATCTTCTCTTCTTTTTTCTATGCAAGTTGGAAAGGCATGTCTGGTTTAATTTTATGCGTGTCATCATCCATTATATTCATTGAAATAAAATAAATGAATGAAACCAAACCCCTTGTAAACACTGTTGACTTTGCTTACATGATGGAATATCATAAATTTCAAGTTATTTTGGCATAAAGTGGGTTACTCATAGCCAAACTAACTACTGTAGTTAAACAAGGTGGTGAAATTACAGCTATTGCTTGCTGGGATTAATGTCAGGGGCATAAGTTTGAATCCCAACACATATAAATGTATATATATAAAAAATAAATATATAATCTGTATTAAAAATTCTGATAATTTACTAACCCCCATGTCATGCAAACGAGACATAAGGGTCTTATCTAGCGAAATGTTGGCAAAATTTTGGGTTATTTAAAAAAAAACTTACATATTATTAGGGATGCACCGATAGGATTTCTTTGGGCCGATACCGATTTAAACAGACAACTTCTGGCCAATACCGATGCCGATATTAAACACTTGTATACAATACTATACAGTTGGTCTATTAGCTAGTTTATTTCTGCATCAAATAATTTTTACTGAACATGGATTGGATCTAATTAACATTCAACCAACATAATAAGAGAGGCACAAATTAAGCTAAAACAAATATAATAAGACAGCATGACAACCTTCAAAGGTGGTTTTTGCTATTCAGCATTTATTTTATTAACAACATTAACTCGTTTTTTACATATAATGGATTTCTTTATGCAGTTAATTAATAAACAATTAGTATCGGCCTTTCTTGTGCTAATGCCGATATGCCGATGGTTTCAAATTCATCAAAAATCGGCCGATAAATATCGGCGGCCGATACATCGGTGCATCACTACATATTATGTAATCACGTCAAAATGTCAGGCATGTCATATGCGAAACTACTGGTCCAGTTTTCAAGTGTGCGATTTTCACGTGTACATGTGTTTTTCCTGCATCTATTAATGTAAAGCTGCTTTGAAACAATTAAACAATTGTAAAAAGTGCTACATAAAAAAATTGAATTGAACTGAATTGAATACAGCTAACGCAAGATGAGGAGTTTTTATTAAAAAGTCAATGTTTTGGGTGGCAAAAATGACGATTGTTTTGCTAGATAAGACCCTTATGCCTAGGTTGGGATCGTTTAGAGTCCTTTGGAGCTGCATTGAAACTGTAAACTGTTGGGGTCGACTAAAGTCCACTATCTAGAGATAAATCCTGGAAAGTTTTCCCCCAAAAAACTGAACAAAAAAAAGACAACATCTAGGATGACATGGAGGTGAGAAAATTATCTGGATTTTTTTCTTGTAAGTGGAATATAAATAACTTTATAGCAAAATAAATGTTAGTCAGAGTAATAGTTGACTTCACAACAATTGAATTGCATATTGATGCAGGGTGTTTTCTAGGCAACCCCAAACAACTACAGTACAGTGACAGTGTGTTTACACTGGACACAAGCAGCGTGTCACAATGCAACAAAACTACGCAAATTTCTCAAATTATATTCAGCCAAGCCCATTTTGGTCGACTGTAACTTTTGAGCAATCATGTTTGAAAAGGACACACAACATAACACGGGGTCCCACACCCAGTGTAATGTTGTGTGTTCTTTTCAAACATCCCACAATAGATATTGTTACACCGCAAACACAAACGCAAGTAATGTTCATATCTATCAAGTGGATATCAACTGACCTCAGCATTCCACGGTGTTCCTCGTGCCAAACCTGGATTCTCTCTTCCCACTGGTCTCGGGACAACTTGTGCTGGTCCAGAACCCTGCAGCATGACATGTACAGTATAAATATAACAATAGGAGGACAGACGTACGCTGGGTTCGATATCGCCTACTTTTTAGTAAATCAGTAGGCGAAGCTAGTAGTATGTCCGGATTCATAGTAAGTTAAAATTATAGAAAGTTAAACAATTTATGTCAACTATTCACAGGTCAAAACTTTAATAGTACGTTGACTTGCAAGACCAAGTTGTTTAAACTTCATAGTGCATTTTTTTTCCATGCAGATTCGACGCATGCGCATTGTGACAAAGTAAAATGCATGCTACATTCTCATGTACGTGCATGCACGAGCTAGGCATACAAAGTGCGTGCAGTTAGAAAAACCTAGCGGTGCGCGTACAGTTCACAAACAGTATTCTGATGATGAAATGTGCATGACGCACACTGTGCGCAACCCTCACGTATTCGTAAAAACAGAACTATACTTCTAGGTTTAGCTTGATCAAATAAACATTAAAGCAACACTAAAGAGTTTTGTCTCTTTGCTCCCCCTACAGGTCGGAAGGGGAATTGTCCATTACCACTGTCATAAATAATTTAGCCTACGGCAGCAAAGCTGGCTCTTATTGGATTGTAGGTCTGCCGTAAAGCAAGTTTTTGTAGTTTTCACTCCAACTACAGGACCGCGACCCGACGGTTGGAAACTTCTTTAGTGTGGTTTTGAGGGCTGCAAAGTGCCGTTCACCCTTTTATGAGTGGATGAACAACTGAAACTTTTTTGGAAACTTTATTTTAAGGTAAAAAAAAAACTCTTTGGTGTTGCTTTAAAGCATCTTTTCACTTGAAGGTCATTAAGAAGTCACAGCCAATGGTGTCATCACCCTCAGCCAAGTCGGTGTTCTCTCATTGTTCTCACCTTTGGGGCAGAAGACGATCAGAGGTCAGGTATCCAGGCCGGTGAACTTCTTTGTTGAAATCACCAAATTTGGCCTGTACAGAATAGGAGGCCAGAAGTACGGCGGTCTCTGGTGGACAGTAGATCTCGTCACTGAGGATGCCATCTTTCACCTGCATGAAGAAGAGCTTCTGAGTGATATCTTGGATCAATTCATCCGCCACATCTTCTGGGAAGAACTTGGCACGGAACTTGAACTGAAGTGGGTTCTCCTTCTTTACATCCTGAGAGGAGACCTGTAAAATGATACGGAAAAAACGTTGTGAGGTTCATTCAAATGACTCTACATTGTTAGCTCTAGTCTAAAAAGTGATGCGGCAATGCACGTGTGTGCATTTTTTGTATCCAGTTTCCATTTGATTGAAAGCAAGCATGTCAGGGTTAAACGAGTGCTTTCTCAAGGCGTCATTTTGAGCTCTGTGCGGTTTACCAGTGGAATGAAGCCAAACAAGTTTCTTCTTCTGACAATTTCCTTTTATCTCTTACACAGTTCTTGATTTACGTGATGGGTTACATCGCAGGTATCACCTGTATATGTTAGAAAAATTGCATCTTTTGGGATTTGTGTGCATTCCTTTTGTGAGACATTTTTGCTCATGGGTAGCTTTGGCTTTCAGTCAGGTTTTCTCAAGAAAATGTAGCAACTTGGGTTTTAGGCGGACAGACAGCATTTTATATTTAAGTCAATTCAGTAGATGATGCACCAATATAAAATTTCCGGTGTCAATAGCGATATTCAATTACTAAAGTCTAATTTATAGTCGTGCGTAGATTCTACATGTAGTCACACCATAGGTTATGTGTAGCCTGACATGCACCTCGACAAAATTTTTACAACACATCTGTTCTGTAATCGGTCTACTAGAATCCATCCCGTCCAGTAAGAGAGAAATATGCGTCGCATTTCTTCGTAGACATTTCCGCTCGCTACGGTAAGAACAAAGATTAAGGAGTGATTTAATGATGAAAGGCTCCCCTGTTTCAAGATGGCGGCTCCATTTGACGTAGCCAAGCGACATCTAGTGTATATATCTATGATACACAACAAGATGCTTCTTTATATGTTGGTTTACTGGCCAAGCTGCTGCTTTTCTGGCTCTTGCGCTGCTACTGTGGGTCACGCATGGATACTGCCCACTAGTGGTCTGCATGTGTAATTGCACGTCAACGCGGATGTCAACACAGTAGTATATATAAAAACTGAAACATAGCCTACGGCGTCGAGGCTATACAGCAGGACCAACGCACAACTACAATGAACTCTTTAGAATGACATCTACTGATAGCAAGACACCGATAGTGTTGCTTTTTACTCCTTGTATTAAATTATTATGTCATGAAATCCCAAAAGTGCAATTCAAAATAATCACACATCATAATTTCTGATGCATTTTCCACACCTTTTGATATATTCTACCGTGATCATCGGCAGTTTAACAATCGTCCGACATCTTTAATGCTTAAATCTGCCAATATATCCCTAGATTTAAGATATTTATAACTACACTTTTGTTCTGTGTAATAACCCTGAAATGCAAAATTTGTAATACTAAAGTGGGTCACACCTGCCGATAAGCGCTGCATCGGTGTAAGACAATTCGCAGGTTTTGCACACCTGATGTGCAAATTAAATAGCACAAGCTTAGTCGTAGTCTACTTCAAGATGCAAAATATGCGTTAGCAGCATATATTAATTGTTAGCGATTTAAGAAAAATATAAGTGGAGCTCTGCAGCGAGGCAGGGATTTGAGCAGTGTCCAGTCACGACAGACATCCGCCGTCAGATGCCGCCGGTATGTGTACATTCATAGAAAATAATGTGTCATGTGTTTTTAGATACATGGCGTGACGCAGCGCTTCTGGCCCGGTGTGGGACCCCCTTAAGGCGCAGTTTGGTTCCACAATGCTGTCGGATCAGCATGAAAATGCGAAATGAGTTTTTTGCACTGCTATCTGTATAACAGGCCTTATGATTGAAAACCTGATTACGTTTTTTAAAAGAAAAACAAACGGAAGTAATAAATTCCTTGAGCATTTCAAATGTGTTACATCAGTGCCTGAGGAAGACAGAAACAAGGAAGCACGTTTAACCTACTGACTGCGTAATGGTACAAAAGGTTACTGCGTTTGTATCTATACATCTTCAATAAAAGTAAACCATGTTAAATAGTTTGGGGTACAATATTAAAAAACAATATTCAAAAAAATGTCCAAAGGCTATCACTGGGGCAGTTCCCTTTAAAAAGGTCTTTATATGGATCATTTAGGTATGCATTTGGTACCAATACTAATATGCACTCTTTGGTATCAATGTGAACTAATTAGGTACCAATGTGTACTTTGTGAAAGAGTACCGTGCCCCAGTGACCACAAGGGACCATTTTTGACAGTTTTTCCTGACAGTGCAAAATCAGGTGCTACGTTACCTCCCTTTAAAACAAGCAAATACAACCTCACAACACATAATGAAAACGTACAGTATGTACAGTTGACACTTTAATCCCCAATGTTCGAACCACATTTACACCCTTAGGCAAAATCAACATGTTATGGTGTTGCCAAATGAACAGTGACAATCTACCTTTTTATCGAGTTTTAACCATGTAGAGTAGCCTTTGCTGTCCATATGCTGTAGTCCGAAGTACCATACTTCACGTAACCCTATAGTCTTTACCACCTGTGAAAAAAAAGGAAGATAACTTTTAGCACACAACAAACAAATTTATCAATTATTTAACTGTTGATGAGTGCTTTACAACTGTTATATGTCTGGTGTTTGAAAACATCACGGCCCGGCCTGGTTTTATATGTGCATCACTTTTATTGCATCATTTTTAAATAAAGACATTTAGGGAAGGGGGTGTGGGGGCGGTTGTTGGGTGCACAGTCGTGTGCAGTCACAAAATTGATAAATGCCTGAAATGGAAAATGAATGTATGGTATTGCATGTTGGTCTCATACAGGGGTGCTCAATAGCTCGACTATCATGCAGAGTTCAGGTCCAACTTTAATTCAACAAAACTGCCTTCAATTTTCAAGTGATTCTGAGAACCTTAATTAGCTGCTTCAGGTCTTATTTGATTTGGGTTGGTGCTGAACATTGCAGGACAGTCGATTGCCAGGAACCGGGTTGGGCACCCCTGGTCTAATAGAACATTAAACAAGGGTTTCCGGCTTCTTATCCAACTCATTGTTGTTCACAATTATTTTGCATAGCTTATGCAGTAAAGTTATTCTGTATTGCTTTAGTCATTCTGCATTTTTTTGTTAATTGATTGAAGTGGGAAAACATTTGCATTTTGCATTGTGCTTACTTGAATACCCATCAAGCAACAAAAAGGAAAGATATTTTTGTGGTCATTACATTTCTGTAATGTCACACAGATGAAAGAAAGATAATTTATCTGACACCTGCAAACACTTGCTGTGTATTTGATACACCCCTGCCGCAAGCTATTTTATAAGTGGCAGGGACGTAATTGGCCTTGGCAAAAGTTAGCCCGGATGGCTGGCACCAGCTCCAAACAACACAAACAACTAGCGAAGATCAAGCAGTTCAAGTACTTTAACCTCCCTCCCTCACAAAACAGGTCATTTTTCTAGCTTCTGGGGTGGGGTGATGCTGAACATCACAGACCCTGAAGGGAAAACTTTAGTTTTCAAAGCATCTATTATGCATGTTTACAGTTTCCCAGAGGCTCTTTGCTGCACAATATTGGTTGTTATTGTGTTAAATGTTGGGTTGTGTTAAATCTACACCCCTGAGAAACTGCACTCTGATCATTTGTTTTTGTAATATTCACATTTGGACACAAAGTCAAACCTGTAACTGCTAAATAAATAAGTGTAATGGAAATGGACACCACACTTATTTTAACATGTTAAGCTGTGGTGCTCATGACTCCCAACATTCCTCAATCCCATTCCCTGTCCAAGGCACTACCAACTCTGATCCTGATCCTCAAGAGCTTCACTGTTTGAATATAAGAAGACTGTGGTGAGGACCCTTAAAAGTTAACATTTGAAGTGGATCAAAAATGTTCATCAAATTTGTCCCAAGACAGGAACGGGTATTGGTTTTAAGACAACTTTTCGGATAGGTTCTGATCCATTTCTAACTATAGGAAATAAAGTCACAAAGTGATCACACTGCAAAAAATGATTTTCAAGAAAAAAAATTTTAGTATTCTTGTCTTGGTTTCAGTAAAAATATCAAAAAATTCTTAAATTCAGATGTTTTTTCTTGATGAGCAAAACGACCAAAGAAAAAAAATTCTAGTTTTTAGACCAAAAATATCAAATTTATATGACTTTGTGCATAAAACAAGCAACAAATCTGCCAATGGGGTAAGCAAAAAAATCTTTAAAAAATTTGTAAACACTAAATTCAAGAAAAATTTGCTTACCGTATTGGCAGATTTTTTTGCTTGTTTTATGCACAATCACTTAAATTTGATATTTTTGGTCTAAAAACTAGAATTTTTTTCTTGGGTCGTTTTGCTCATCAAAAAAATAGCATCTTAATTTTAAGAATTTTTGGAGATTTTTACTGAAAACAAGACAAAAATACTAAGAAATTTTTCTCTTGAAAATTAATTTTTGCAGTGCAGAAGAGGATGAAAATTAAGCAGTTTTCTCTTTTAGCACTGGTAACACTTTAAAATAAGGTTATTTGTTAATAATTAGTTAATCCATTAGCTAACATGAACTATCAATAAACAATACTTGTACAGCACTTATTAATCTAAGTTCATGATAAATTTTGCATGTACTAATACATTGTGTTAACATTAATTAGAGGGATAGTTCACACAAAAATTTTAATTCTGTCATCCTCATGTTGTCATAAATCTGTATGAACATCTTCATTCTGATGAACACAAAAGAAGATATTTTTTCATTATTTATTAGAATACTTTCATAATATTGTTTTCCTACTATGAAAGTGAATGGTCATGTCAGCTGTACATTACCATCATTTATCAAAATATCTGCTTTTTTAGAAGTCCACTTTACATTTTTAATGCAACACAATTATTTGGAAATACAAAATATTAATTCAATTTGGCATCAACATGATTTTCCATGTAATCCCAGCATGAATAAAAATTATCTTGTGTTAATGCACAAATTGTAACAGTTAATGTCACAAATTTGCTTTTTGCATTTGATTATTACTGAGCTAAGAATAGTATAGCTTTTTTACCATTTCCTATTCCACATTATACCATTTCCTTATATTCGAATTTCACACAATCCTTTTCCAGGTCCAAATATACTTTAACGGGGGTTTCTGGCATTTGAACCGCAGTTTTTGTGTTGGTAATGCTTTTTGAATGAATTAAACCCTGAAGAGTAAAGTCAATAGTAATTCCAACAGATCTACAGAGAGACTTCAGACAGACAGGAGTTTTGTCAGACACAGACAGACTTATAAACATGCAATAATATAGTTGAAACCTTAACAGTAAATAACTTCTTCCAGCAATGATGACAAACGTGACTTTGACAAAGGCAACACTTCGACAGTAACAATCTCATCAACTAACTATGTTTCACTTTTGTATCGCCTTCTATCAACAGTTGAACTCACACCACATCCCTGAAAAAAAAAGTTTTTATAAGCTGGTTACAATGGCGGAACAAAAATGTTGTAAACCAGTGAAACAGGTTTTCGGCGTCTAGAAAACGGGATGGTGAAGCCACACTACTCCACAAAGCAGATCTACCTTTCAAAAGCAAAAATTAAGTGATTCCTGACCTGCTTTCACAAAAGGTTACAGTTTTCAAACAAATAAGTTGAATAGTTAGGTCAATTTCTTTTTTAGCACAATCAGATTTAACGTGTGTGTGGACTTGCACCCAGTAAAACGGTTATAATGTTATAATCACAGCACCCATACCGTTTAGGACAAATGAGGAAATGAGGCAATATTTTAAATACAATTTTAACATAACAGGATGTGTAAGAGGTTGGTTAACCCCGAAATAAAAAGTATGTGAAAATATACTCATGTTATTCAAAACCTGCATGACTTTATCTATCACACATCACAAAAGATGATGTTTAGCAGAATATTTACACTTATGCAATATAATAGACACTGTAAAACTCCAAAACAAAAAAATAAAACAATAAAAGTATCTCAGCAGCAGTCCCTATAACTAGTAAGCACAACATCTTTGTGTTTTTATAGTTTGGATACAAACACATGTATGCTGCTATTTACTAACAATCTTCACAGCTCTAAAATCTTAAAATTTGTGACTTTGAATAAGAAACCCCAAGATCAATCACTGAAGGTTTGACCTCAATTGTTTAGGGTTCCTAAGTGACGTAAACCACAACCCACTGTGGTTATTCGATGTACACATATTGAAATTTAGGGCAGATCTGGGGCACCATTGACTTCCATAGAAAAAAAGAAATACTATGAAAGTCAACTGTTTGGTCACAAATATTGCTTTGCGTTTGAAACAACCTGGGGTTAAGTAAATGATGACAAATGTGATTTTTGGGTGAACCGTTCCTTTAAGAGCCTTCCTTTTAAACAAATGCTTACAGCTCAACTTTCAACAAGATGTTTTGCATGCAACTCAGACCGCCCAGCACGTACAGCTGTATTTCCTGAGGGGTTCGGTGAAAACCTCTTATCTGTGTTGTTTGCTATTCAAAGCTCATGACTGGCTCTTTAAGAGCACGAGTTCGCTCGAAACTGAAGAGTGCTCAGCCGTGGCTTCTGTTCCACACAGAGAAAACTAAAGTGTGATGGGAGTTTAACGGCCCGGATTCACCGTTTCCACAGTCGTGGCAGTCAATGACCAATCCAATGATGTGCTCGATGAGTCACGTGTCAAGGGATGTGCTTTTAAACAAGAAAAACCTTCTCTGTGAGGTTTACTGTGTGTCTGCTGCTATTTACATGGGATTATCCCATGTCACCAAGCCATTAATTAAATTAGGTCATCGGCGTTGGTGCTACTGACAGACGGTTTCCCATTGAACTCTGATAAAAATCAAATTGACTTCCATATGCAGGATTTATGCAAAACCCTCGAAGTGTGTCTGACATGTTTTCTTGTAAATTAGCATTTTTTATAAAATCTGCAAGCAAAACGGTATTTCTCAATGACCCGATGTGCTGCGATTAAGTGGATTTGAAGCAAAATTATTTCAAAAATGTATAATACGTGCCAAGAGCATTCGTTTAATATCATTACCTCATTGGAGGCAAACACATACAACAATTTCAGATGTATTCATAATAATTTTTTGTGATGGCTAATTTGTATGAATTCATACGTTGTCATTAATTCTAGGGATGTCCCGATCAGGTTTTTTTGCCCTCGAGTCTGAGTCCGAGTCATTTGATTTTGAGTATCTGCCGATACCGAGTCCCGATCCGATACTTCTATAATACATTAAAAAAAAAGAATAAAGAAGAGCGAAAAAACAGAACCAGGATGTTCCTTATGTCATGCCGCACGCATTGCTGTTTCTGTGTGGAGTCAAAAGAGTCTAACTCTGTGCCAGCGCATAACTACAGATGTGTTAAAAAATAATGAATATATACTATATATGTTCAGGGGTTAAATTGGGGTTTGTTTTGTGGGGAGGCTCTGTTGGGAGGGAGGGTTCGAGGGGTAACATGTTTAATCCTGATGACAGCAAAGCCACTGGGTGTGCTTCCATGACATTTTGTATCTCTGATAGTATTTTATAAGTTTCAGTTTTAAAGCTGTGCCACATGTTGACCCAAACTTTAAAACCTGAACTTTAAATTATGCAAATCTATGAGTCTGACACCCTATATGCATTTGGTGCACATGTCATTATGCACAATTGATCAAACTTTGAATGAAGTTATAAGACTCAACCTCCTTGACTCATTCTAGGCATAAGATAGGCTACCCAAAAAGACTCAATTAACAAGAAAAACAACATACTGATTCAGCAATATATCTTATAAATTAGCCATAGAGATTCCCTAAGCTGGTCAGCAGTTAGTTATAAAATACCTATAGTTAGGTCGTGATTCATTTGTATAATCAAAATACATTATTTTATTAAACTATACAATCAGTTGTATCCAGTTATCTAGTTAACATTTTGTAATGAGATGAGTGACATGGCTATACATACTTTAATACTTTGTTTCTAGACTTCTATTAGGTTTTTTCGACATGGGCACCATTCTTACCTCTCTTTCTCTCTCTCTCTCTCTCGCTCATCTCTACAGTAATGTCAAATGATCCTGCGCGAATGCGCGTTCTTGAGGTTCTGAGTGAGACGCGGAACTGCGTCTGAGCACATGTTGACAATAACGATCAACGCGTCGTTTAAATGAGCGGTAAAAACGCGGTTTTGTCGTGGGTTCCTTGCACGCACGAGTGTGAAGCCTATGAATGAAAGCACGTCAATAGGCTTGTTCGACTTCATGCGGCGCCGCAACAATCGACAGCCGGGTGACGTCAAACTACCGCGAGAGTGATCCGCGAAATCATACGGAGGAGTTTGCTTTTAAATCGTTCTCGCGGAACTTTGACGTCATGCAGCACCACAAGAACCAGCAGCCGGATGAAGTCGAACAAGCCTATTCTCTTCAGTTCACACGCACCAGCGCAGCGCGTACACTGGCGCGGAGCAGAGCGAGAACTTAATGGATTTTAAACCCTGCATATGTATCCGAGTCCTGATCGGGAGGTAACGTCCGATTCCGATCGAGTCTGAAACCACGTGATCGGGGCCGATTTCCGATCACGTGATCGGATCGGGACATCCCTAATTAATTCGTTTTAGTCATAGACAGTAAAAAAACAGACGTAGTGTCCGTGACGTCACCCATAGGTTTGTGAAGAGTTTTTTGAAGCCAATAGTAGGTGGTGCCGCGCGTCACCATGCATCACTCCCGGATAACCGAAAATGGGTATAGAAGCGGGATGTGGGTGAAGCTGAGGTGGCTGGTTCCTGAAACCACGCCCACCTAGCTCAACTCTAGTGACAGCAGTGGCTGTTCACCCGTCACTCATGTGGCCACGCCCTTAATTATGCTGAACTTTAAGGCTTAATATCATTTAAACGGATGAGTTGTCATGAAGGGCAAAATTAGCTATACAAACACTTTTTATACCAGGCTGTAAACGTTATTTCTGCTGTAAAGTTGGGCTTTTTAACATGAAGGTCTCATTGACTCGACAACCAGCCGATGAATTAGAAGTTTAAGTCACTTCCGTATTGGCTTCATTAGAGAGATCAGAATTTTGCCCCTCGGTTTTAGTATTATCTAAAGTTGGGTTTACGGGAGGGGTTAGGGGTGTGGCTACATAATGCTTTTTTAATAACCATACATGTTTGTTTAATTCACATCTCCTGAAATACGAATTTTCTTGAGATCTGGCTGAATAAATGTAATTTTGATCTAGGGCTGCAACTAAGGATTTTATTCATAATCGATTAATCGGGCGATTAGTTTTTTTCAATTAATATCGTCTGATTGGATAAAACCCTAAATATTTATTTAAATAGATTTTCACTTATTATAGCTAAATAAGGCACTATATTAGGGTATTCGAGTGTAAGTGTTCTTTTAAACGTGCAAAAGCCTCACGCGACTACAGAGTTTTTCTAATATAATCTTTTTGATTTTTATATTTTAAGCCTTAAATAAAAAAAGTTTGTGGAGCTTATAAATGGTAAAACATCTTTAAATGTCAAAATAACTATAAAATTATTAGTTGAATATGAATTTCATAATCGATTAGTCTCGATTTGATCAATTAGTTGTTGCAGCCCTATTTTTATCATTCTGCATTTACATCCAATCCCTCTTTATTTTTGGTAAAGTTTTGTATCAACATTCCCCTGCTTTTGTTTGCATGACAATTTGCATACCATACAAAAACAAATGGAAATCCTTTGTTTGTCTTGATTTGCCTTATAACATTTCCCTGAGTAACTGTTTACAATTCTTGGAAAACAGTCTTTCTTCTTTCTGCATTTGCTAAGAGACACGAATTTGCTCAAGATCAAGAGATTTTGGGAAGAGAATGAGCAGCTGTCATTGCAGGATTATATTGACAGATTACAGATAAACATTGAACTTTTAGGAGCTGGGACAAATGGGTCATTGCTGGGTTGAGGTTATTTTTAAATAATAGTTGATATGATTGAGCATTGTATTCACATTAGGATTATTTCTAATCACCAGGCCATTTGAACCCCAATCTAAAAAAAAAAAATCTCACTACTGGAAACATGAATTTTAAGCGAATCATGTGACAGCTGACAGACATGTAAATGGTTAAAAAGTGTTCATCTGCTCCTAATGTCACATTCATCTTACTGTAGTATCTATTTCATCAAAATATACACACTGGATATCATTCAACCACAACATCTAAGCTATAATAGCACCTTTTCACTGCACACAAAAAGGTCATAAATTTTCTGTATAGTCGCACAAAAGCTGCATGGGGTTGCGATCATCTGCGCACATTACATTTTCGGATCCGATATGAGCTTTGGATGCATAAAAAAAATCTTGTTGAGTGACTAGACTGCATGCGAGCTGCCAGCTAGAAGTGACATATTTCAGTATACTCCCATCAAAACACTGTGTGCGATGTGAAAACTTTCTTTAACTTTTTCAGTAACACTTGAAAAAAAGATAAATTATTGATAAATAATAATGAACTAATTTAATGTTTAAAATTTCTTTCCCGTGTTGGCATGGGTTTACTTTGAAATTGAACGCTCATTACTACTCCCACCAGATGGGGATCTCCGACAGTCATGTCCAAATGTTGTGTGCAGTGGAAAGGCAGAATTTACCATATCTGTTAGTTCAGTAATGTCCTGTGTAGCTGTGCAGTTGTACAGACCTGATCAAAGAGCTGTTTGCCAGTTGTGCTGGGCTGGACGGCAAACTCCAGCTCAGCGTCCATTGTAGTGACGCGAACATTTACCTGAGGGGAGAAAAAGGAAAGAAAGTGTATTAGCCAATAACACCAATGCTGGCAAAGACACTAAAACTGGGAAGAAAAGTGTTATCCATTAAAGGGCACATACTGTCCAAAATACACTTTTACAAGAGTTTGTGATCACAACAACCTTACAATGAAAACAAAATCCCCCTACGTTTGAATTCCCATTAAACTAAAGCAGTCGGTTTTGATTCTCTTGTTAATGTGATGTCACATTAATAAATCCCCGCCCATGGTCATTGACTGACTGGTTAATTTTACCCAAAAGCTTTTCTAAATGTGTTTGTTAGCATGCACCTATGTGGCTAAAGATACTATTGTCTCAGACTACATTCACAAGAATCAGATCGATTTTGAGCCAAAATCGCTCACTGGATGAAACAGCGCTTTTTGCTTCCACCAAAATAGCGGCATTTTGGACATGTTATAAATAATTATCTGTGTTGTATTATGAGCTGAAACTTCACAGAAACACCTAAGTAAAAATATGTGCCATTTTAGATACAGTACAGATACAGCCTTAAAGGTCACGGGTTTAAACCTATGGAAGACATGGGACATGTATTCTTTGTATTGCACTGGAAGACACTTTTGAAAAAGCATCTGCCGAATGCAATGAATATCTTAATGATAGAGTACTGCATTAGCAGCACAAAAGGTCATGGGTTCGAACCCAGGAAACACACATGCTGATAAAAAGATGAATACCTTGCTTTGAATAAAAGT
This sequence comes from Paramisgurnus dabryanus, assembly GCF_030506205.2. NCBI lineage: Eukaryota > Metazoa > Chordata > Actinopteri > Cypriniformes > Cobitidae > Paramisgurnus > Paramisgurnus dabryanus. The sequence continues at coordinate 33,195,237 of NC_133348.1, forward strand.
GTCTGCCAAATGGGTACATGTAAATGCACAGGCAAAGGTGAGACTGTGGTGCTGACAACAGAATTCATAACTGGTGCATTGAGAAAAACATTAATGATCAAGTTGTCAATGTGCTACAGTCAATTTTCACTGACAGAGAAGCACAGGAGTGGCTGCACAGAACAATGCAGCTCGGCCACTATTTGAGAAGAAAAAACGCTACTCTATTCTAGAGTTAATGGTTGACGCGATTAAGTAAACAAGTTAAAGGCCGTGACCACTTTATATTTACATTTACAGCATTTTACAGAAGAACAATGGTTCATTTTTAAGGAATCTCCTAAGATGAAACTGGAAAAAGTGTCAAAGAACAAGGTAACGTTTGTGAGAATAAAGTCACGTCTATGAGAGATTCTCTCATGTATAAGAAAAGAATCAGACTAAAAGAACGCTTCAACACACAAGAATTCACATTGTTTAGATGAGTTGATTATAGTCTGAAAACATTTCCACCGATTCAGATTCATACGATTTCACGGACACTGTTAAAAACTAAAAGAACTGAAGGCGTAAGAACAAAAAGAAGTGGACTGTTGACAATTGGTGGAGATCCACAAAATGCTCGGTACTGGGTGTGAGCATTGAGTTGTCTGGTAGGCAAGAAAAGAAGTAATAATGAAGTTACTGCCTTAAAACAAACAAATGTCTCACTATGAAACACCATAACCATGCAAAACAGAAACTCGCACAACAATTCAGACCAAAACAAAGATCAGATTATACAACTCCCACATTTTCCAGCAGTTCAAATTTTATGTGAATGTAAAAGTTCACACAACAAGCGTTGCTCCTTTTGACTGTAAAAAGAATACTGATTTAGCATAAGGGAACTGGGACTCACTCCTCAACAGCTTTGTTTCCATTACCCTTCAAATTGACATGGCAAATTTAAAAGACCGCCAATGGAAACATGTTCATTTCTCAAAAACCTCATTATATCATAAAAATCTTTTTACCCTGGCATTAGGTTTTTCAGGCAACTCATAAAAGATGTATTTCACAAAACTACAATGGAAACAGTTTCTTCATTATTTGAAGATGACACGGTTTGCACTAAACCCTCCCAGAAACACCTTTCTTGCCAATATTGTTTGGATAACACTCATACATCTGATTTGATTTAAAATAATGTACTAGGGCTGCAAAACGATTATTCGTGACTAATCGATTGCAGAATAAAGCAATAAGCCCCAAGCAGCAGTGGGTTACCAGTGCATTTTATAACAGCTAAGGGGCGTTGTTAGGCACGACGCAAGGCAGGCATTTTATAACCCCCTTAGCTGTTATAAAATGCACTAACACCACTACTTCGCGGGGCTTATTGTGTTTATAAAACAGTTACTTCATATGCATAGCAGAATTTCATAAAATGAAACACAGAGAAGTTATTATATTAGTACAAATATTACTTTTCCGCCAAACAAAGTAGTTTCTCAGAATCAAGTGTTGCTGAAACAGAGCGCAGTTCCCAACCAACACAGACGCAGCAAATACACAATGAAAATATGATTTAAGACTGTGGTGTTTATTTTCATAAATCAGTACGCAGCAACAGTGGCGCAGTAATACTTATGTAATGCGGTCTGAACCGTGGGTATACCGAGGTATAACTGTCCGTTTTATAATAAACGTTTTTGTTTACATGTGTGTGTACGGTGTTTAATAATTAAGTATATATATATAAATACACACAGATGAAAGCATGTATGTATTTAAGGTGCATTATTATTATTATTATTATTATTATTATTATTATTATTATTATTATTATTAACTATTTTTTTTCTTAAAATTCTACATGCAAGCATATTTATATAATTAATATACAAAGTGCACACACACACATATGATGTAAACAAAAACTTATATTCTTCAAACAATTATTCACAATTAGTAGGAAAAATGACATTTTTGTGGCATATCTTCGGTTAGCGGAAACACTATCACTTCTCAAAAGTTTTTTTATCGACATAAAAAATTTGATACGTTTTGCGCAAATCTGTAATGGAAACGCAGCTAATGTTTGCATCATACTGAGAATAAAGCAAGCACACTCGAGTACATCACTAGTGTAAGACAAGTGAACCTGTGAGAACAGGTGTGAGATGTTCCCTGAACCTTAAAAACAGCTGGGGACAGAAAGAAATGGAAAACGTGCAGCAGAGAGATTACTTTGTACAGAGGTGAAATTGCTTCTGGTCAATTCCACCGTCCCAGTCAGTTGTGTTGCTTGCGTTATGGTTTCTTTTGTTACTACTTTGTCAAACTTGTAATTGATTTTTACTCTACACCAAGTTGTTTACAAAACTGTTATATAAAACTAACATGACGCTCACAAATGTGCCGTTGCATTTAAAGGGACACTTCACCCATTTGCATTAAGCTTTGTATAGTTAGAACCGCAGTCATGTTTTTGAATGGTCGTGCATCATTTCCTCAGTTGCCGCTGAGACAGGAGAAATACAGATTTCAGTGTTGCACTTCCTTCTTTCAATGATGTAAAAATCATCATTTTGCATCATTGAAAGAAGGAAGTGCAATATCTTTGTTGAGGGGGTGAGACTACAAACACCCCTTTTCTCAATCAAATAGGCACCAAATTCTAAATGTATGTTACATTTCATCTACAAAAATGACACACTTTCAATAAAGATTAATGTTTCTAAGGGTAAAATGCTCCTTTAATACACTGTGAAAAATAAAGGTTCACAGCAATGCTATAGAAGAACCATTTCGTTCTTAAAATGTTAATTATCTGAAGAACCATTTTTACCATAAAGAACTTTTTTTCATTCCTCAGATTTTAAAGGTTCTCTACGGCACGGGTTCTCAAATCTTTAGGGACTGGGAACCCTTACATGTAATACTTTCCATAATTTATTAAACAATTTTTACACCCTAAAAATAAAGGTGCTTTAAAATGCCAAAGATTAATCTTATCTGGCTGTATGGTTTCAAAAGACCTTTAACATCCAAAAAACCTTTTGGTTTCACATACAGGTAGAGCCTTCACTTTTAAAAAGAATATCTCCTTAGGTTTGAGACCTTACATATCTCCTATATGCACAAACAGCTTTTAACACTCCAAAGACAAACGAAAAAATGAAATCACATCATATCATATGACCCCTTCACATGAAGTGAATTTGGTTACATAAAAATATTAGAGAATATAAAATTGAAATATTACCATAAATGCCCAAGCACACGGGTGTATTATGTGTTGGCATGCTGCTCATTTCTAACTCTAGAGAAGAATATAGTTTAATAGTTAATTCAAGAGTTCACACTTACAAATAAGTCAGATAGAATTAATGATATGCGTATTTGGCGTGCGGTCCGAGGAGAGGGCTCTGAGCTCGGCATTTGGCCCGAGCCCGGAGCACCCCTCAACAAAGAGAGGGCTCCGGGGTCTGTATTAGGCCCGAACCCAGAACACCCCCCCTCCCATATTCAGGTTAGGAAGTAACCAAGTAAGTGTGAGGAGACGGGGTGGTGGAGGGATGCTAAGAACTGTCCAAGGACGTGGGAGAGTTAGCTGCATGTTTATATAGGCTTCCACTCATGCCGATCAGGTGGACACCTGATTGCTGATTGTTGACAGCTGGTCGTAATTACGAGATAGTTTGGCAGATTATTTAAACGTGCTCCTCTCGAACTTTGATAATAAAACATCATTTGTGTCTCGTTGTCCGCAATCCCAATTTTATGCCTCTGTTCTATGACAGACCCCCTGGTTATAGATTACAGACCACCAGGGGTCCCCAGACCCCACTTTGAGAACCCCTGCTCTATGAAACCACACCAGCAAAGCACTCTTTCTCTGAAGATACTGTATGATTTAAATAACTGGAATGAATGCGTGATATATATGTAGAAAACAATTGACACTACAACCATCATAATAATTAAAGAACGTCCTGTACTAAGCTCAGTAAGGACTGCTTGGATCCATCCTGAACCATGAAAACAGCAGTGAGCACTGTGATAGCAGCAGCTTTCACACATTCATGCTCACGTGCACAAATTATACATTCATACCTGGTGTTAACTTATTAATATTAAATATACTATTGCAAATATTTCAAACAAGACACTTGAAATAAAGCCTCTACAGATAATCACAGGCCTGAAATCTGGTGGTAAAAGTTCAGTTTAAAGACTGCCATCCTACTAGCCACAGAGGGGGAGATGGAGGGGTATCCATTTACTGGGCCAAACAAAGGGACTCTTTCAGAAACACCCATCCAGCGATCCACCTCCTGCATCAGTCTGCATTTTAATAGTTTCGCCATTTCTCCGCATTGCTCTCAGCTTGCAAAAAAGGCAGACAAACATTTTTGGTTGCAATACTCTGAGCTCAGGTTCTGATAAGCGTCACTGGGCGACAGGCGATCAGATAAATAGGAAGATGGAAAAGATAGGGACTGTCACTTGCAAAAATGCATGCATTTACTGTGCATTTATAAAAAAAATGATATACAGTTCTGGTAAAGTTGTGATTTACAAGCCTGATGATACAAAACACTTGTTCTATTAAAAAACAACTACACTGTCAGAAAAATGGTACTAAGATGTCAGGTCCTAATGTACCATTTATGTACAGATATGTATATATTTGGAACCAAACTGTACCTTTAAGGTGCCAATATGCATTCTATGGTACCAGTATGTACTAAGGCTGGACGGTATCTCTGTAATTTTGGGGTTAAATGACAGTGTACAATAAACAAAAAATTTACAATTACATGCACGTCAAAGCGTCACGTGAGATATCACAATCACCTTTACTAAAACAGCACATGATGAAAATAAGTCAAAGACAGGGCTTTCCTCCCTGTTTAAAAATATACATCTCCACAACATGCAAGCTGGTTGAAAAGCTAACTTTTTCTAAAGGGTACCGCCCAGTGACAGCTAGGGGCTAAAATTGATGACCACCTAAAATGCATCATGCATGTATACGCACATACATAATATATGTTTAATATACATAAAATATAGGTCAAAACAACAGTAGAGAAACCATCCAAACACTCCAACATCATATTTATTTGTCCGGAGTTCACTATCCTTCAAATTGTCTTTCTGATCTGGACGGTTCTGTTTGTAGATGGGTTTCCACCCAAATGTGAAACTAATTTTCTCAAAATTTGCACCAAAAAATAAACAAATGCGAATTAGGTGCGTTTCCATCAAGTGTTGTTTGAGCGAATGACGTTGGTATTGTTAACCTAGTAACCAACAGTAAATAAAACAAGGCACGCTAAGAAAATAGAGACAGGACTGCATTTAATTACGATTAAGCAAGTTATAAATTTACTAGCAGTGCAGCTTGTAATTGCCAAACTGAATCCTGTGCACAAAAAAAAAAGAATTGCAGATACCAGCAAGGGCATTACGACGACATCGAGCCCTATATATGGGAAAGGCAATGGCTGCACCTGAAACTGCCTACTTTCATACTATAAAGTAGGCAAGGCGAGTATTATGCCGAATTCATAGTATTCCAAAAAAAGTACACGAAAAGTACCAGGATGACCTACTACTTCCAGCAAGATCCCAAAGTGTCCAATCAATGGACACTTTACTATCCCATGAGCCCCCGGGAGGGGAGTTATACAAGAAGAAGAAGGTGTTGTTTTAAAAAATATATCCTAAAGTGGTAACACTGCTCTATTCAAATGCAAATACATATATTAAACAGCTGTCCCTTGTGGTTTAATTGTGCTTGTTTAACATCATTTCAGTGAACGACTAACATTGTTTTGACGACATGTGTCACGTGATGTTTCAACATGGCGGATGTAGCATGTCCAAATTAATCCGTACTGTCAATATTCATACTATATAGTACCTACTGGTTTAACAGTCAATGAGTGGGTACTTTATCTAATTCAGTATGCGATTTCGGACGCAGACAATTTTAGCAGAAACACCAATATGATCAGTCACGTGGGTTTAATTTACGCGAAGTCAAGACTTTATTCGCCAAATTCGTGTCAATCTCCCATTATCCGCATTTACTCTTTTTCGCATAAGTCAAAAACCACCTCAACTTTTTGCCAATCAAGCGATTTTTATTCGAAATGTGCCCTTTCCATCACTCGTTTCTTATGTGATGGTTGAAAATGTGCATTAAATCAGGGTGATGGAAACTTAGCTAGTCTTCCGTTGAGCTGGTATGAGCATAAGCCAAAGCGCACATGAGGATTGATTACAACACAATGAGCTTTTGTGCGACATCACCAAAGGGCGTAACAGCCATTGTTTGGTCATCAATTATTCAAAAGAACAAATGATAACAAAGTTTTGGGAGGAAACCGATTAAACAAACTTAAAACACGGTTTGAAATAAGAGTTAAAAATATTGAAAGACAGAAGTAATTTAAAACTTAATCCAACTTTTATTTCCTGATCCGCTTTTTTTAAGACATCATAGAAGTAATCATATTGCTATGCTCACAAACTTAATATTATACAGTCATACAATATTAACTGTACAGTACTGAGTGTCAAGAGAGAAAGATGATGTAATATATCTTTAATTAATTAATAATTAAAGTGACTAAATCTGTATTGTAAGTTAGAGATGATCTCATCATGTTTAATGCATTTAATGATAACCCATAGTTGAAAGTCTTGAAACAGGACACTTTTGAACCCAAATAATGAACAAATCCTCCACTTTCACCCACACTGACACCGAGAACAAGTCCTTGTATTCAGTGCTGAAACAGGCAGTGCTGAGTGCCAGGCATGAATGAGGAGCTCTGAGGAAAGCAGCACGATGATGTCATTTCCTGTCCTGCTCTTGACAACCGTCTAACCTTCTCAACAAACCAACAACACATGCTTCTGTCGGCATGAATGTTCCAAGCACGTCTGGCAAAAGGTTGGTAAGCAGACACTGATAACATTCAAAACTGAACCGTTCCCGTTTCGGAGAATGCAAATCCGTCCATTTGAACCGCAATGAAAGTCACAAATTCACATTGTTACTGTTGTACACAAGGACAAATGAGCCATATAAAAGGTGCAAATAGAACAGAACCCTTATGTCTAAAGTGAAAGATATAATTAAACTATACTTCCAATACTTCAGAACATGCTCTCAAAATGTTAACATTGTGTTTGTAAAATGTTTAAGCTTTAGTGAATACTTACAGGTTTAGGCATTTTCAATCCCGATGTAGATCTTTTCTCAAAGTATCGCAGTGTCAGAACAGCTTGGATCTTTCCCACGGAGACTCTGAGGCAGAAAGAGGAAAAGCGCGTTTGAGAAGCGCAACGCAACTGATACTGACTCACGCGCAGCCAAACTTGTCATTAAAACATCGGTGAGTCCTGACGCACAATGTACAACCATATGAATCACGATTAAAAACTGGAACTCAAGATTATGAGAGCCTCACCCAAAATGCCACAAGAGGTAACACCGCCTTTGAATTTAAAGTCCCCACCCCATTCTGCAAATATTTACTCGCGTCTCGGTTTGCCAAAGATCGAACTTTAATAGCGGATAAAATCAAATATTCGGTATCCATATATACCACGCCGCCCGCGTAAAGGGGCGCAAACACTTAAGAAGTTCTTGATGTTCACATATTAAACCCAAACGGAGTCATTACAAGTAAATGAAAGAGTAATAAAGAGCTGAACATTTTTGTTTAGTTTATTTGCGCTACTGTAGTTTGATCTGTTTGAGTTTTGTATTAAGGAAAGCGAATGGTGGAGATAGAGTTAGCTTACCATTTAGATTATTGTCTCTCAGGTTAATGGTCAGTACTAACTAGCATTTTCCTTTCAAATCGCACATGATGTACGGAAAGATACTATCCCACTAGAATAATCAAAGCAGCACCTGTTGGTAGAGATTTGTCTTTGAACCGGGGCGGCGTCTGTACAAACACAAACGCAGGCAGACGAACTTCAGTAGCTGTGTCGCAATATTTGATCCATAAAAATCGCTAGACGCAGTTCTTACCAGAGCAGGTGAGTCAGTGAATCTCCAGCCGAAAATCTCCCCTCCCTCCGCGGAACCGAGCTCGGAGTCCTGCGGCGGTAATATGGCTGACGCAGCGCGCTCACCTTTGTGCGCTCAGATGAAAGACAGCGGCTACAGTTCCTGTTTGACACTGCTGCCGCGGCTCGACGCCCACGACGACGGATGCGATCAATAACGCGAGCACCTCAAGTGGCTCCGAGTCACATCATGAGAAACTGCTCAACGGTTTGCACCAAAACTCAGCAAGCTATCGCTTGAAAAATGACTGCAATGCTTATAATTGCGGGAGATAAGGAGACAGGTGCCTCGCGCTATGCAGACTATCGAATGATCGAGTGCCTGGCCCTTTAAGAGCACTTCCTCTCAACCTGAGGCAATTTATTTGGTACAATGTGTTCACTGGAATATTTTACTATGCTTTTCTTCACAAAGTGAAGTGAAATAATGTAACGTTTGTGTGCTGTTGAAGGTCAAAGAAGTTTGTTTGAGTCTTGTTTTCAGCCTGATGTGCAGTTTGGCACCATTTTTGTATATATATATATATATATATATATATATATATATATATATATATATATATATATATATATATATATATATATATTTTACACAACCTGTATTAATGACTGAAATGACAGTAAAGTCTCTCTCTGTCGACAAATCAACAAATATGACAAAGTGGAATAAAATATATGCTGGTGGTAGTAAAATCTTACAGTAGTCACATATTGTGTGTGTGTGTGTGTGTGTGTGTGTGTGTGTGTGAGAGAGAGAGAGAGAGAGAGAGAGAGAGAGAGAGAGAGAGAGAGAGAGAGAGAGAGAGAGAGAGAGAGAGAGAGAGAGAGAGAGAGAGAGAGAGAGAGATTTCTTTTAATGCATTTGGGAACAGGTTCACACAGTGGCGGGGCGGCCGGTGACTTCTCTTTCGAGGGGCGTGGATTCAAAATATGTGTTCGGAGTTTCATGTGTGTTGCTCGTCATGTCAAAATATGTGTTCGTTTCGTCATGTGAACCTATGTGCATCATGCGTCATGTCAAAATACTTGCCTGCTGCATATGTGTCGAAAGGGTTTATGATAAAAGAGATGCTCACATTCACAAAATACTCTCAAGACACTAACTTAACACTAAACTCTGATTCAGTATCGGGCAAACGTTAGCATTTCTTTTTTTACCATAAACCCATTTGATGCGTGTGCAGCAGGCACTTTTTTTGACATGCACGTGTGATGCACATGACAATATATTTTGAAATGATGCGTCGAATCGTGGGTCCTCGAAAAAGAAGTCACCGGCCGCAACTGCCTTTAATACACTTAGACAGGTGTTCAGAGAAAAAGGACAGATGTGTACACATCTGTCAGTACAGTGAATGTGTTAGTGCAGTGAAACAGCTAGGTGGGAAGTACTACTGTCATCACCTTATAAATGAAATTTTTATTATGGGGGGTTATGTTTAAAAAACACAGCACACTTATGAAAACTATTTTAGATTTCAAGATCTTTATTGTCTTCACTAAAATTCTTATTTTGTTATTTTCTCTTGAAAAGGTGGGGTAGAAGACCATAAAAAACAACAAAGACAGTTAAATGAAGAATATACCAGACATACCATGTAGAATAATAAAAAAGTTAACCTACCGTACGATAAAGAAGAAAGTAGTAGTGGTTGATGGCTATTTATCAGTCTAATACCCTTTGAATAAAAGCTCTTCTGGATGTTTTGGCAGCAGTACTGCGCTACCGCAAGATTTCATAAGAATTAAGAAATTTTGGGTGGGGTCACTGATGATTCTGCAGGTCCTTTAACTTTAGATGTCCTGCAATGATGGGAGGAGAGATCTGTCCACCTTACCTAACGGGAACACAGCTTTAAATTGTGTCTATTCTATAATGCTCTTATTTCATGCACTTTTAAGGACAGTCACATATACACACAAAAACCTGACTTGAACCTGCTCTTCAAGGCCTCTCGGTTCAGATCTAAGCTGATATGCAGTATTCTCCTTACTACTTTAAACAACCACAACTGTGCTATTCATATAATAGATTTAAATAAACTACAAGGTTTTATTTACGAGATCATCATGCTATTTAAAACATGAGAATCGGCATCCTATATAAACAAAGAAACCTAATATATCTCCATATTTAAATGACTAGGCAAACGTTATGTTTGTGGTGGGCTTAATAGACAGGTAATTTGATCAGTGATCCTTAACTCTTTACAAATAAATGTCAATATGAAAAGTGAATGAGGCATTAAATGATTACAGTTTATATACAGTACCAGGGCTGCACAGATACAGTGTGCATAACATGAAGACTTTCCCTCTGCACTTTCAACGAGACTACTATTGCAAACTGCTGAATTATTAAAGGCAACTACAGGCGAGTGAAAGAGAGAACAAGAGAGAAAGTGAACTTCTCTAAATTATATTTGATTTTATAACGTTGTCCGTTGTCCTTTGGCTTTGAATAAACCTCCAGCCTTTTGTAAAGAAAACTAAATTAGGTCATCCAACACTTACGTCGTTTGATGGTTTGTATAAGTCACTTCAGTGTGATATGACTAAGAGGTCTTTCCCTGCCTTATATTAACATCAACACGCCCCTGTTTCTATTTGCGTTAGCCGCATCCGCCCAAAATGAAACTGCGAATTACCTAATGGGCGTGGTCAGAGGTGAGAACCGACCAATGACAAAGCAGGATTAAAATAGAGCCGTATATAGGCGACATGAATGAAAGCTGAAGCGGAACCATGACATGTCATTGCTTTTAGTCAGAGGCACGAGAAATAAAATACTGTAGTCATTTCACAAGAAAGCAACGGTGAATATAAAGTTAATGTTTATGAAGTAATAGAAATAGCTTTTAATTATTTAGTAACTTTATGACTGTACATAGCAAACACATGATCATGATCAAGTCAATGAGTTATTAAAATAAATAAATGCTGTTTTACAAACTAATTCAGTTTTTTTTACTTTGTGATGCCCAGAACCTTTTGTAAATGACCCTTTAATATATATATTCTGAAAAGGATAACACGGTAAAAATATACAAAGCAAAATAGAATAGAAATGATAGATACATTTTACAATTTTTCTTAGTCGTCTTCTCTGGAATTTTATGGGGACCCTCCTGGATGTCCCCTATTTTGAAAACCTCTGCTCTAAATAACCACAAGGGACTAACACAAACTTTCCTTACACTAGGTGTAAAACAGCAGATAATACTCCGTAACCAAGGCTATTAATAAAGAGATGATGCGTTTTGTAGACTCTGTAGCGCCTCCTGCAGTGTTGTTCTTGTATTGCAAGTGATGTACAGTGAAGTGACCAAGAAGCCAGTTGGTTAAAGGGGACATATCATGAAAATCTTAATATTTTGGGTCCCCAGTGCTTCTATCAACCTAGAAAATGTGAAAAAGATCAACCAATATAACTTTGGTAAACCATTCTCTTCAAGCATGTGAACAAATAGCTCTCCCCCTGTGATGTCAGAAGGAGATAATACCGCCCCATATTCTGCACTATCCAACCACGGGCACTGCCATTTAGTGCAGAGATAAACTCATTTCCATTTTAAAGGACACGCCCAAAGCGGCAAATTTTCCTCACACCTACAAAGTGGCAATTTTAATATGTTATAATAAATTATCTATATGGGATTTTGAGCTAAAACTTCACATATGTTAAACAAGTATTGTAAAATGTCCCCTTTAAAACCAGTGCTGTAGTGGTGCCTGGAGAAGTGATAATAGTCTTCATTTTAGCTCACATTTTTTAATAACAACCCATCATAGGTTTATTTATAACTGAAGATTTGTTGTGTCCATTACCAGCATGGGTTAAAAATATAACCCAGCAGAATTTAGAATGATGTAAGACTTGCATATTTAAGTCACTCAAAAATGGGCCAGTATTGCCTCTTAACTTCTTTTGATTTAATTCTCAGCGTAAGGATCATTATGAAATATTAATATTTAAAAAATAATATAACAAATTATATTATTTATAATTAGAAGTGGGTATACCCCATGCCATCTAATAATGAAGTGGGTATAATCTACATGTGTATACCCTCCATACCACCAGTTAAAACAGGTGTAATTGTATTAATGGTATAAAATAATCATTAAATTGACAAAATCTTTAATAAAGCATTAAAATTAAAAACAATGTTTTTTTAATTATATGAAGCTTTTAATATGCATTAATATTCCACATGCATTTCCAACCTCCTTAAGCAGCTTCCTGATATAATCTGAAATAAGAATAAAGGAGAACAAGGTTAAATCCTCACCTCACCGTTTCTTTGTTACACAAGTTTAAATGGACACAGTCTGAGTAATTATTAAACTTAAATTGCTTTTGGCATTGTTTCTGGTGGATATTTAAATCAAGTAGAGCAAGTGGCTTGACGCTGACTTAAACCTTAAAGTAATTTCATGAGCAACAGCAGACAAGTGTGCAAATTTAAAGGAACACGCCCACATTTTGGGAATTTAGCTTATCACCGTATCCCCCAGAGTTAGATAAGTCCATACATACCTTTCTCATCTCAGTGCGTGCTGTAACTCTGTCTGACGCAGCCCCCGCTAGCTTAGCTTAGCACAAAGACTGGAAGTGAATGGCTCCAGCTAGCATACGGCTCCCAATAAGTTACAAAATAACGCCAACATTTTCCTATTTAGGTGTTGTGATTTGTATAGTCACACCGTGTACAAATAACAAGGTCATATGAGACACAGCCATCTTTTAACAGTATACATATTGGGAACTATATTCTCAGAAGATGAAGCACTGCTACTTGGGCGGTGTGATTTAGTAGCAGTGCTTCGTTTTCTGAGAATATACTTCCCAGTATGTATACTGTTAAAAGATGTCTGTGTCTCATATGACCTTGTTATTTGTACACGCTGTGACTATACAAATCACAACATATAAATAGGAAAATATTCGCGTTATTTTGTCACTTATTGGGAGCAGTATGCTAGCTGGAGCCATTCACTTCCAGTCTTTGTGCTAAGCTAAGCTAGCAGGGGCTGCATCAGACAGAGTTACAGCACGCATGGAGATGAGAAAGGTATGTATGGACTTATTTAACTCAGGGGGTTACGGTGAATAAGCTAAATTCCCAAAATGTGGCCGTGTTCCTTTAAGGAGATGCAGATTATTTTTGTAATATTATAATATGATCTTGATTACCTCTAGCACGGAATCCAATTTATTTTTGCAACTGGAAAGCCTCAGATCTCCGGTTAGTGATGTCTTGAATGAGCACTATGGGGGAAACGAAGAGAAAACGATTCTCACTGCATAACAAATCTAAAAAAAACCCCTATGTTAACCTATGCTAGCTTGTTTTAACCCATTGTTGGGTCAAATATAACCATCTTCTGGGTTAACCCTGTGGCTGGGTTTGTCCCATTTGACCCAACGCTGGGTTGAAAATAACCCAGCATTTTTAAAGTGTGATAACTACAGAATTAACAGATGCACATTATCCAATGGTTGAAAAAAATGGTAAATTACTTAAAGGGATAGTTCGGCCAAAAACGATATTAAACCCATGATTTACTCACCCCCAAGCTGTCCGAGTTGCATATGTCCATCGTTTTTCAGACAAACACATTTTCGGATATTTTAGAAAATATTTTAGATCTTTCTGTTGATTAAATGTAATGTTACGGGGTCCAGCAATAGTCCACGACCTTCAAGTCCAAAAAAAGTGCGTCCATCCATCACAAATTAAATCCAAACGGCTCCAGGATGATAAACAAAGGTCTTCTGAGGGTAATCCGTGCGGTGTTGTTGTAGAAATATCCATATTTAAAATGTTATTAACGTTATAAACTACCTTCCGGTAGCGCCGCCATCTTAGACTCAGGAGAGAGTATTAGCGTAGTGTACGCACTTTTCTTAGTGACGTATGACAAATTCGGAGGGCGGGGGCACAGAGCAGCAGCAGAGAAACTCTGTACGCTGCGTAAGCTCTCATCCTGAATGCGCATCACTCTAAGATGGCGGCGCTACCGGAAGGTAGTTTATAACGTTAATAACATTTTAAATATGGATATTTCTACAACAACACCGCACGGATTACCCACAGAAGACCTTTGTTTATCATCCTGGAGCCGTTTGGATTTAATTTGTGAAGGATGGACGCAGTTTTTTTGGACTTGAAGGTCGTGGACTATTGCTGGACCCCGTAACATTACATTTAATCAACTGAAAGATATAAAATATTTTCTAAAATATCCGAAAATGTGTTTGTCTGAAAAACGATGGACATATGCAACATGGACAGCTTGGGGGTGAGTAAATCATGGGTTTAATATTGTTTTTGGCCGAACTATCCCTTTAATTTATTTAAATGTAATAGTTTTTACTTACTGTCAAGCACTGTACTGGCCACATTTCTCTGCTCTAAAGTGTTGCTGACTTCTGTCATCAGCCAAGGAAGAAATCCAGTCTCTATATCTGCAGCAGACAGAATGAACATTCATTTAACCTGTTTGATTTGTTTGTTTGGCATGATGCTGACATATATAAAAATTAAATTATTGTGTTTGTCTATTTTTTATGCTTTGAAACTTGCCTCTCCTCACAGGATCATAGAAATAGCCGTATTCTTTTAGATTGGAATAGACTGAGGGCAGTAAATCCGTGAGATACTGTTGAGCAAACGCTCTTGCAGCGATTTTCTCTGCGGTCTCCTTCTCCTTTTCCAGCACTGCCTTTTGCTGCCTTATCCGGTTTTCCTATAAAACAATAAAAATATGTAATTTCCAATCAGAAAATGTACAGTACGTTCAAAACTAAAGGATAGGGCTATATATTTAGTAATCTGTGATTATTTTCACTGCTGCATCACCCAGATGCCTTTATGCCACATTGTGTGTGCTGATTTTTACCTTCTCCACACGGAGGCGCCGTTCTCTCTCCTCAAGCCTCTGTACCTCTGCCAGTTCAGCATTGCGGATCTCCGTAAACGCTTGCCATTGGGCTCTGAGGTTGTCCAGTTCCTCCTCCTCCATCACTTCAAGCAAAGCCTGCTCTATTGTCTTACCCACCAGCACCTCCAGCACAGGCTGCACCTCTACATCGAAATCAAACAACTGCAACCAAGACAAACAGTGCATTTTACTTGAATTTGTGGCCTTTAAAATGAGACACATAGGTAAAGTAACAAGACTGCAATTATTCATTTTACTCAATGTAACGGCCATGCAACTCTGATGAACAGATTTGGAAAAAGTGCAGAGCATGGTAACTCTAAGTATTGTGTGGGGAACATGGTCCCCTTAAATTCATTTTTTTAAAATGCATATAATTTGCATCATTGGTTATTAAGAGAATATATGAAGAGAATCCATCCTGTACCTCTCCCTCCTCTATCTGTGTGGCTACATCTCGTCCAGATTTGGCTGGAATGAAGAGCGGGGTTGCCGGTTTGTCCAGGAACATGTCCGTTTGACATTCTACGCTCACTTCCTCTATTCGATCGCTCAGCTCTTCCAGATACACCTCTAAAATATGAACCAGTAAGAGTTTTGTTTACACCAGCAGGAATTTCCATGCAGATTAAGGCTGGTTTATGATGGTTAGTGCTGCTTAAAAGCCTTTTAGAACCACCAACAAACCAGCATCCTATAATGTCTGGTACACAGTTAAAGCAGGAGCCAAGACTGAGGAGGCTATTATCTACCTGTCTGCACATCTATGTTGGTTCTGCCCTCTAGTGGTTCTGGTGTTTTGGGGCCAAACTGCTCTTTCAATCGTTTTCTGGATATAGCTCTCCTTCTGGCTTCCTGCTGTCTCAGGAACTCAATTGGATCAGGCTGAGATGTCTGTTAAACATATTTTCATTACGTTCATTTGCCCTTTAGTCATAATCTATAGACAAGGCACTTATATTGTGATACACAGTAAATAGCTACACTCTCAGAGAAAATGATTTAAAAGTAGTCCTTAGCTGTCACTGGGGTGGTAACATTTTAAAAGGTACACTTTAAAACCTAAAGAGTTCATATTTTTATCTCAAAGGTACATATTGGTACCAAATGCATCTATACCTAAATGGAACATATAGGACCTTTTTAAAGGGTACCTCCCCTATGACAGCTTTTGAAAAAAAAAAATTCTGAAAGTGTAAAAACAAAAATGATATGTACCACCAACATGAACAATACTGTAGGTGCCCATGTTCAGTTTAAGCAAACCAATGTACAGTAAGAAAAAAGTTTTAAGCTTTCTGACTACACAAACACTGTGTTACCTGTGTGCAATTTGAGGCAAAACAAAGGGCACTGGTGTATTTTATGATATGTCAGTGCAAGTTGTTTTCAGTTTGGACAACTCTTAAAAATGTTTTAGTCTAGGACTAGTCTAATCCCTGTCCTAGAAACCGCCCCTTTGAGTTTAGGAATACTCACAACAGGTAGGATTTGCTGAGCGTATGTGTTTCCTCTAACAACACGCCGGTCATACATGATGTTTCCATAACTGCTCTCTTCTTCATTTCTGCATCAGAAAAACAGACCAGTTTCATCTCCTATATTGCAAAAATATATATATTTTCAAACATAATGGGTCTCATTCACTAAGCATGCGTACGCACAAATTTGTTCGTGAAATATGCGTTTGGACGTTTTAACTAACAATCATGAATCAACAAAAACTTTCATACCAAAATTTCTTCTAAATGTTTGCAAAAATGTAAGACCAATTTAGACCACACGTACGCAATAATCATGCAGGGAAAAATAACCCTATAATATATATCTGTTATATATTTTTCCTTGTTTATGATTATTACAAACGTGTGATCTAAATTGTTCTTAAGTTTTGCACGCATTTAAAATGAATTTTAGTTTGAAAGTTCTTGTTAAATCATAATTTGTTAGTTAAAACATCCGTTAGTGAATGAGACACAATGTTACATATGCTTTCAAATATATTTATTTTTAAAATGCATTTTAAAAAATGGCCAAGAAATATATGTGCTGAAATATATTTTGAAATATATTTACAAAAATGTCACCAAATTTTTTTTTGGCCTTTTTTTATATATTTTGGAAATTAATTATACCTAACATTTTATATTTTATACATACTTACACATTTATACTTAAAATGTATAATTTATACAAAAAATATTTCCTTTATTAGAAATGTAATTGTTGCCCCTTAAATACATTTTAAAATATATGTTAATATATGAAAGTTAAAACTAAATATATTTTCAAATTCAAACATATATTTAATTAAGCTTAGCTTTTCTACAAAATGTATTTTTCATATATTTATTTTTTTGTGTATTGGCTGACTCAGGACAAAAATCTGCTCAAGCATTAACAGATTTACATTTATGCATTTGGCAGATGCTTTCATCCATACCAAACATACCAAAGCATACATTTTTTTATGAGTGGGTTTGCTCCCTGGGACCACAGACAACTTTTGTGCATATCATGGGACATATCATGAAACTTTTCCATGTTTAAGTGCTATAATTGGGTCCCCAGTGCTTTTATCAACCTAGAAAATGTGAAAAAGATCAACCCAGTAACTTAGTTTCGGTAAACCATTCTCTATAAGCATGTGAAAAAATAGGTCATTGAAATTGTGCTCCCCTGTGATGTCAGAAGGGCATTTTAAAGGACACACCCAAAATGGCAATTTTAACATGTTGTAATAAATCATCTGGTATTTTGAGATAAACTTCACATATGTAGGCTACTCTGGAGCTATACCACAGAGCTATACAGACTATATCAAATCAAATAATGTAATAATAATAATACATTTCTTAACGATATTTTTCTTTTAACCGCATATGCTATATAACAGGTGTCCCTTGCTGATATCAATGAAGTGTTATTGAATTGACTCACATTAGCGCAACGGAGGTTCTGTATTTGGTTCGGTTGGGAACGGCACGCGGTCGGCTGGAGAACGTATAAACACCGCTCTGCGTCTCGTTTTGTGCCTTTAAAGTTGTAGCCATCTTTTCCTTTTAAACGATGATATCAAGACAAGTATGTGACTGGAAGTTCAAGCGGTTAAACGCTGCTGCTGTACTTGTGTCTGCAGTTGTTACAGTGGCAGTTGTTTTAGTTACTGTTGCCATGGCGATCAATGGCCGCCATTTCTGCTGCCCATTTTGTATTTCTTGTATGTTGCTGCGCAGACTTATAAAACATTTGACTTATAAAAACATTTGACTTTAAATTGAAGGATTTCTTGTTGGTCAATAACATGTAAACTTTGTAATGTTCTTTTGTACCGTTTTTAAACTAAAATAAACATTTTAGTGAAAAAGCAGATACAATACTTGATAAACAATATTATTCCAGTATTTATTGGTAAGATTTGTATAAAATTGCAAGTGCACAATAAACAAACAAACAAACAAAAAAACAAGATGATGTTTAAAATGTATAATGTTTAGTGTATATTGAAAAAAAAAAATCAAAAATCAATGCGTTTTAAAATAAAATGTATATTTACATATACAAAAATACATATGACCCTGTCTGTAAACACGAAATCACTAATAAATGATTTTAACTGGGTTTTCACATGTAGGATCACTTATTTGCACAACCAGTTAAACTTCTTGTAATCCTGCAACATGGCACTTTGAGTGATTTTCTTTATGATTTTACACGCAAAACTAACATTTTATTATTATGTCTACCTTACATTTTACTCAAGGCAAATGGCAATCCATTTATCAAAAACTTCAGTGTGGTAATAAACTTGGGTCTGATAAAGTGCACAGTATCACATTGTCCACCAGAGGGAGACATATTCAGATACAATTACATCATACATCTGTCTGTGTACAACAGCGAGAGGAGCCACAGTACACAACACACAAGGGGAAAAATTATCTACATAAACAGCTAGGGTGGCTTGACATGCTCAGTTAATATAGATTTGATTTCCTGGTCATATTTTTTTAAATTCATTAAGCACTATTGTTTGTTTGTTTGTTTGTTTGTTTGTTTTTAACGCTATTCAAAAATCTATAATATATATATATATATATTCATGTCAAGAACTGGTAATCCACACACAAGTTGAATGTGGCATCTCAGATTCACCAAAACCTTCATGTTTTTAGACTGTGGGAGTACCTGGAGTAAACAGGAAGAACATGCAAACTCCACACAGAAGGTCACCTGCAGTTGCTGGGGCTTGGACCAGGACCTTCTTCAGTGAGGCAACAGTGCCACCTTGCCACCCTGCCACCATGCCACCCTGCCACCCTGTCACCATGCCATATAGTTTGTCCCCCCATACTGTATGTTTTGATATGAGCTCACTATGATTTTTTGGGACACTTTCACTTGTGAAAGTACTCTGGGTTAACCTGACACATTAAGAGCTTTGTGGTGTGTTGCATGTATTTTTATACTAAAGGCTTTTTATTCACTTTTATATACGCATTACTTAATGTTATTGTTATAGGCTACTTTCCCAGTCTACTAAGATTATTCTTTGAAGGCTTGTTTTTGAGATAAAAATGTGACATTTGTGACACATGACACCAGGAAGTGGTTTTTGGTTCTCAGTCTGAAGACACAGAAGATTCATGCGCACAGATATCATTTATTCACCACAAATGATACACCAGTGATAAATCATAAACAACACAGTTGCCGTAGTTCAGCATGGTAAACATATGCATTTACCAAGCAAATAATGCTGATGTGTGTACATATTAAAATATTACATAAAATATGCATTACTTTATTTTTGATGATTAAGATTCAATGCATTTTGTGATGTTTATACATATGAGCTGCTGCGGGTGTGAACTGTGCTGTTTATGGGTCTCTGTGTGTGCATAAGTGCATTTAGTTTAATTTAATAAAGTTACATTTTTCTAGCACTTTCAACTATACTGGATATTACAAAGCGTATATATATATATGCCTATTTGCAAAAAAATTTAATCACAAAATTATTACTTTAGCTGGGTTATTTAAGTTGTGTTTTCATTTGTTTCATGAGCTTGGGTGGATTCCTGCAGTTCATTCCAACAGAGAGGAACTAAATGGGCAATGATGGATTTTCAGTTCCTCAGCCCATCTAAAATAACAATAAGCATTCGGCTTGAAATGTCATTTTGTGATGAGAGATTATATTTATTTGCGTGCGATATTGTGCAGAAGTTGACCTTGTGTCGAATGTCACTGCTACAAATTACTGCAAAGTCCTGCATGATGAATCTCTATGCCAATCCAGGTTGGTTTATGCTGGATAGTGCTGGTTGCTTCTGTTTAAGATGGTGGACTTGTATAGCCATAATGTTTACTAACATAACATGCTTGTCAATCAGCATGATCTTTCTGGTGAAGATGCCTGACCAAAGAACTCTTGCTGGCTAAGCTAAGAAACCACCCGAAAGACTTAACTCGTAGATGTGCAACCACCACAATCAACAAGATAGCATAACTTACAAAACAAATGAAAAATAAATGATAAGCTCTATACAAAACTGTGGTGGAACTAACAAGAAAGCAATATAGAGGAGCAACCGTGAGGAGGAGGGTATAGGTTATAGAATCCATAAATTGCCATGCAGGATCAAGTCTCTGGTCTACTGTTATTAACAAAACTATACTCAACATGTTACTGTTGTACATCTTTTTAGCACTTTTCGCTGTTCTTAGTGCAATTTATAGCAAAGATTTTGAAAATAATAAGATTGAGCAATCCTTATGGGCCCTGTCCCAAATGGCGCACTTTATGTGGACTTTCGGTCTCGTGGCCTTAAATTGCGCATGCTCGCTTAGTCTACGAGTCCATAGGGTGTCCCATCTGTCATTTTTACGCTTTGAAGTGAACTCATCAGCGCCCCCTTTGCACCCCTGATGCGGTCTTCAGTGAAGCCCGCACTGCAGCAGGCTTCGCACACTTTACCAACCCAGAAGTCCTTGCGAAAGAGTAATCAGACCAATCAGATGACGGAAGGGAGGAGTTCACACTGATGGGCAACTTCTCTCCCTATTTCCGTCGTGAAGCTCGAGTCTGTCCCAAAGTACGACTCCAGTGCTCCCTCTTGGACTCACGTCAAGGGTCCCTAAGGTCTGCACTACATGATGTCATCAAAGTGTGGACTCTGAGGAGGTCCACAAGTCCGGAGTGTGCCATATGGGGCAGGGCCAACGTGGACAATGCAACACTCAATATGGCTGCTCTTGTGAAGGAAGTCCCGCCTTCCACTTAAAAGAACCAATCATCACTCGTTAAAGTATGATGATACTCTGGGGGAGGGGCTTAACAGAGACTTGTAAGGCCCTTGCCAACCTGCAATGTAAAAATATAGAGCATGATCTTAAAACAACTTGGTTTTGCAAGTCAATTCAACCTACTATTTTAAGTTTTGGTTTGTGATAAGTTGACATAACTTATAAAATCAATGTAAAATTGTTTTTAAAATATATTACAGTTGATGTCATATTTAATTGTTGGACGGAAATATGTTGTTTAATTGTGGTTTTAAAGATATCAGTCTTTCCCCATTCAAGTAAATAGGACTTTAGTCTTGCATGACTCTGAAATAACTGCCCAGAGGCGTTGCAAACATGCCCACTTAGTGGCGTAACTTCCCTGAAGGGACTTTGGTACTGCTAAAACGTTTAAAATATCTTTCCATCTCATGCCCAGAGTAGCAGGATCATAATTTGACATTTAACATTAATGCACTTGGCAGACGCTTTTACTCAAAGCAACGTATAGTGCATTAAATACATGGGTATACTGTATAATCCCTTGATCTGTTTGTTGCCAATACAATGTTCAACCAATTTAGCAGTAACACCAGTGACCACCAAATGGATATGCTCTTAAAGCTCCTGTTCTTTCTGTGTTTTTGAAGCTTTGATTGTGTTTGGGCAATATAACATTTGTTCATGTTTCACGTGTAAAAAAAGCGGTATTTTTCACAAAATTTACTTATCTGTATATCGCTGTTTTCACTGTCCTCAAAACAGGCGGATGTCTTCCTTGTTCTATGAAGTCCCTCCTTCAGAAATACGTATCGAGTTCTGATTGTGTAGTTTGTTTATGGCGCTTTTCCATTGCATAGTACCAGTGGTGTAGTCTAGATTTTTGTAGTGAGTATACTGTGATTTTTCCCTCTCACCCTTATGCTCACTCGTCCTAGCGCGACACCTCAGCACCACCACACTCACAGATGCATACAGTATAGATATTCATGTAACTAAGAGCATTCTGAAAGTGTACTCATAAACACATAAACTGAATGTGTTCTCAACATGTCAGTTTATTATAAGAAAAAATGACTTTAGAGCCAGTGGGTTTACAGCGGGGGAAACTGGACTGATTTTTAGACTGGTTTAGTGTTAATCAACATCTAACTCAGGGACAAAAGTTATTTAACTGTTAATTAAAATTAAATAAACTGTTTACAATCTTCAATCCGTGGCTAACACATGCATTGAAGGAGAAAAAAATATCCACTCTTTCAATAGCTATTATCTGACAACTATTGATAACATTACCATGTGTAATTTAATGGTGTAAATGTTTTATATTAATACACATTTAAGATGACCATGAATT
Organism: Paramisgurnus dabryanus; assembly: GCF_030506205.2. Lineage (NCBI taxonomy): Eukaryota > Metazoa > Chordata > Actinopteri > Cypriniformes > Cobitidae > Paramisgurnus > Paramisgurnus dabryanus. Next base: position 33,217,894 of record NC_133348.1, read on the forward strand.
AACTCTAATTTGCATAGTCATTGATATAAAAGCTTATTTTTTGCATATAATATAAGCATTGTCTAAAAGGCTTATACTTAATTATTATTACAAGACCATCATGTAGCCTAATATTAGACCCCCAAACCAAAGTGAAGAAAATTATCTTTAATTTGCAAGTCTGAAGTGAACATCAATGCAGAGTTGCAGACATCAATTTCCTCACAGAAGTTTAAGATCATATACATCTTGTCGAGATGACCTTGAACGTAGATATATAAATGAACACAGAGAAAGGAAGTTTAACACTGTGAAGCACAAGCAAACATGCAGAGGAACTGAAGGCAGCTAAAAACCATCAGGATATAATCACCGGCTTATTTTATTGCATTTGGATTCTTACCTCCAGATAAAGTAATAAACTGGACTGATGATTTAAATGTTGTTTACTCACATGTGCGTTGTTAACCCTCCGGATTTTATGCACTGCTCCAATTGTTCACTTCTCCACATGGTTTTGTTTACAGTGTCGCGTGAGCAGCTACACTGCAGGTTCGACTTCATTTGCACTAAGCAGACCTCTTGGAGATGTCAAAGTACCGCGAGAGCGATTCAAAGCAGATTTCTCCATGTGATGAATGGAGTCTCTCTCGCGGTACTTTGCTGTCACTCGCCAGTGGCGCCACACCAGTCTGCTCCCCAGTCACTTTCGCTTCATTATAGTAATTTGATTTCATAGAAATTCATACGCCGATCGGATCGCGCAGTTCGGCAGGAAGTATATAGCCTAATATGTATTTCAACCCGCTAAAGTAGCAAGTGTAGCATGCTAATGGTCACTGCTTCACATCTATATTATGACTAAAAGTTTAAAAATGTCACAAAACCATGCTGTTACGCATCCTCGCGCTATTTTTAGTGGGTATACGGAAATCCTTGACAATTTCTAGTGGGTATACGGCGTATACCTGCGTATCACGTAGACTACACCACTGCATAGTACCCCACGGTTTGGTTTAGCTTGAGTCGGGTCAGCTTACTTTTGGGAGCTTTTCCATTGGGTGCAGTACGTAGTACCCGATACTTTTTTTCGTTCCACATCGGTTGGGGTTCCAAGCGACCCGAGCTGATACCAAACATGACGCGAAAACACTGTAGATCACTGATTGGTCTGAGAGAAGCGTCATCGCTATAATGTAAATATTAGCTTTAGCTTACTGCTAGCTTGCGCTGTCTCAAGCAAACATGTTGTTATCTGTGTTCTGCTATAAGTTTCCAAACACCCTTTTAGCGATGAAAAACATCCACAGGATGAGAATCCGGGACACCATAACAGTTTTTTCCAGACTTGCAGTTTGTGGCAGACATGGGGACTTGTGACTTGGTGACTTGGACTCGAGTCGACTCGAGTCGCTATTTTCTTGACTTGTGACTTGACTTGACAAAAAATAAAATACTTGAGACTTGACTCGGACTTGGAAGTTAAAGACTCGGGACTTGACTTGACTTGAGACATGATGACTTGAATGACTTGATTGTTAATCACATCATGTTTTCAGTTTAAATATAAAATATATAAATTATTTTAAAAAATAAAGTCGACCGAGCTGGAGCGCAGGATGAGAATGGTGTTGTCATGACTGAATCACAAAACTATCATTCGTCATGCCCTCTCGTACGCACGCACACCACGCCCACTTAGATCAGATATCAACATGTCAGCCGGAGGGGTACCGAGGGTCATCGCTTTCGGCTTCAACAAGATGGCAAAAGACGAACAGTGCGTTGCAAGATATGCAACATTAAAATCACAGGCAGCCAGAACGGCAACCTCCAATTTCGTTCATCATTTGAAGAGCCATTATGCCCAGTAAGTGCTTGTCAATTTTTTAATATCTGGTTAGTTTGTAGTTAGCTAATGTAATAATAGCTAATGTAGCCCTCATCATACCGTGTTGGGGACAAATGTGAGCAAAATAATTGTGATTTATTTTTTTAAATACTTATTTTTATTTTTTAATACTTCTTTTTCAAGTTTGCCACCTGAACACACACACACACAGAGAGAAAAATTACTTGATTCTACAATGTTAGGGGCGGTTCACATGTCGCGTCTTTTGCGCGCTCAAGTTCGTTATTTCAAATGTAGGCGCGCTAACGGAAGAGGTGCGACGCGCTCGTTTTTTCTTGGCGCGAGAGAGAGAGTGTGAGAGAGAGAGGGGGGAGAAATGTAACAAAGTTTAATGTTGTACGTGAACTGTGTTTGAGAGAGAGAGGGAGGTGTTTAGAGAGGAGTCTGTTGGATGTTAAGCTGTTATTTGTTTTATGGACTCAATGTGGAAAATTTCAAACACAGTTGGCAGAAGTGAAAAATAAATAATTTATGAAGTAACAATTTTGTTTGATTCCATGATGTATTTTACTGAACATGAGTATTTACAATGCAAATCCAAATTATTGTAATTTACTGATAGTTACTCACTGTATATCTTGTCACTTTATTAAGATCAGATTCTGCAGGTAAAATTACAATAATAAGGTGACTTGACTTGGACTTGACTTGACCTACTACAGGACTTGACTTGGCTTGACTTGACATAGCCTGTGACTCGACTTGACTTGACTTGCCCAAGAAAAAAAATACTTGGGACTTACTTGAGACTTGAAGGTTCAGACTTGAGACTTTCTTGAGACTTTGACATGTGTGACTTGGTCCCATCTTTGGTTTGTGACGGCACATTCGCGACGTGCACGTCCGCATTATATTTGCTTAAATGCAACTTGAATGAGGCTCAGCGGAGCGCCGTCGACTGACGCCATGGGTCGGGTGTTTGAACAGAAACTGTCATGTGAGACAGAGGTAGTGATAAACGCGATGTGCAAACATCTATTTGTGGTGGCCAATTTTAATTTTGTGGCGGACTGAGAAATAAATGAATGTATGGGAATGTATAAGGACGCTCTCACTTGTATGATGTCACAGCAGTAGGCAGCGTAAATATAACGACACGCCTATAATCCCTCCCACTCCGAAGTGATACTAAACTCGATGGAAAAGCTAACCACGCCGAAGTGAGGTGAGCTGACCCGACCCAAACTAAACTAAACTAAACCGTGGGGTACTATGCAATGGAAAAGCGCCATTAGTGTGTTGTGATTCGATAGCAGCTTAGCAGAGCCGTTTGAGCCAAAGCTGGTGACTGACGTATTAATGTGGGCGGAGTTTAGTCCAAAAACGTTTTACTGATGTCATTAAAGCGGGAAATAGAAGACAGTAGTCCAAACCGGCCGTTCGTTGTAGGCTTTGAAAGAGGAATTCTGTTAAAGAAAATATATTGCCTGGCAGTGAACTTTGAGCTTTATCATTGTACAGGTATTATTTATGCTATTATAGCAACATTACACACTAACTAGGGTTTAAAAAATGGGATCAGGAAGAACGTGACCTTTAATATTAAGAATAGTTAACATTACTGCAAAGGTTTATGGCCCTGTGAAGTATTTATTGTTATACGTCATCATGAGGGGACATCATAGCACATCCACGCTGCATAATTGACCAGCAGCGTCAGTTACTGGTTCACATTATTGGATTCTGGTTTCCAGAATCAGCGCGTCAGGAGGTCCCGCGGTGCGGAAGAGGCGTTCGGCTCGGAAGACGCGTTTCCGCCTCTTTCGCACGAACGGTGCTTGTTGTGCATTTTGCGGTTCACGCGAATTTGCGGCTGACGCCCCAGTTGAAAAATTTGAACTTTGGCGGAATTTCGCGCCGCGTTAACCAATCAGGAGCCTGCTTGCTGCTTTGGTGGCAGCCCCGCCCGGAGTCACTCATTCAACCCACGCTTGAAATTGTCCGTAAGCAGTCACCCGGAGCTATACGACACAAGTTCTTATTTCTATAGAGGAGACAGGAATAAAAATGACCTCGCTTGGTAGGGTGTCAGTGAGGACATTGGGCAACCTGGTAAGTTTTAAAAAACACTTCACTTTGAGTCACGTGATGTTTATCGACTTGCGTCGTTTATTTTCCCCCTATAGTAAGGTTATCAAATACAAACTGGTAGCACTTGCCCCTACCACAAGAAGCGGAGTTTGCCTCTGACGCACATCAAATGCTTGCTTTTTCCACACGTCTACTCCGCTCTACACGCGCGAATGCATCCAAATTGTTCAAGCGGCAAACCACGCGCGGTAGACGCGATTTTGACGACTGAAACACCGTTGGTGTAAACTCAGCATAAGGCTTCTTTTCCATGGAAACGATCTGAAAAGAAAGTGCAAAGTCGCGATGCGTTATTACTTTTTATTCCACGTTTATACGAGCGTTTTTGGGGGGAAATCTGCGTCACTACGTGCATATGGTGACGCAAAAGTGTGTGATTTTGGATGTAGTATGCACTCCAGGTGGCTAGGTGGCAATGTGAGGCACTGACACACAACAACACCAAGTCCATGTGCCTGCATACAACCTTCTTCTTGGTTCTCCCAGGTCTCGTCCAAAGCCGTCTGGTTTTCCTCCGACGATTTGGTGCATCAACAGTTTGACTGAGGTAATTAATGCACCTTCTCTGATCAGTAGTACTAGCTGTGAATATTTCGTACAACTGCTGGAAAGACTCTTGTATATTTATCAGAGCTGCTATGGCAACTTGAAGGTCCGACGTATGGAAATAATCCCAACATGTTTGTTGTTATTTTCCTGAACTGGCGCATGCCTGTGACGTAAATGCGTATGCGACAAGAGCCACCGTGAGCAGACTTTAGGGCAGTTGTAGCCTAGTGGTTAGAGTGCCGGGCTTGTAACCTGAGCGTTGCTGGTTCGAGGCTCACGTCTGGTGGGTTGTGACTGTGGTGCCCTTGAGCAAGGCACCTTAACCCTAATTGCTCCCCGGGCGCTGCAAGGATAGCTGCTCACTGCTCCGGGTGTTTGTGTGTTCACGACTTGCAGTGCGTGTGTTCACTATTCACTGGATGGGTTAAATGCAGAGGTAACATTCCAAGTATGGGTTACCATACATTGGCGAATACTCACTTCACTTCACTTTTGCGTTTTTACTCTTTAGACGAGAACGCAATGGTAGATCGTTTTTAAGATTTCCACTCTGGAGGGCGGTTTCACTTTTTTTGCATTTTTAAGCACACAAAACGCTGTTGCCGTGAAAATGAAAGGCAGTTACTTTTTTATTTAATTAAACAGTTACTTTTTTAAGGTCTTTATACACCACTGATAATATGGTTAAAGTAAATTAAATAATTATTTTGCATTTCTGTCATGTTTTTGCTTTATCCCCCCCCATGATGTTGGGGTCAGGGATGGAGTTTTATTACTTTATTTTTAAAAACGCATCTTTTTTAATAATTATACATATTTGTGTACTTCATATGAATTCATATGAATTAGCCAACTCATTAAATACGTACAAATTCATGTGAGATCAGGCTTGCCAGATCCTAGGTGCAAAGAGCTAAAAGTCAACGATGGCATATCTTAACCTTATCATCTCGGCAGGTGTCATAGCATTGTTGTTCCAGCTGTAGTACTACCAGAGTATTTTTAAAGAGCATCCCTGCTGAAAAACCAGCATCAAACCAGCATGGACCAGCATGGGAATTATGCTGGTCTATGCTGGTTTAGCTGGTGGTCACAGCATACCAGCACCAAAACACAACATATGCTGGTATGACCAGCATGGGATGCTGGTGCTAATGCTGGTTTGGTGCTGGTTTAGCTGGTGCTAATGCTGGTGCGATGCTGGTTTAGCTGGTGTTCACTAGCAAACCAGCACCAAAACACAACATATGCTGGTCTTGCTGGTATGCTGTTTTTTTCAGCAGGGATGTATTATGCTATCGTGATTTACCTTATAAAGTGTGTCATGTGGTCGTGAATGTAAACAGTCTGCAAAAGCTGCAAAGCTGAAAGTGAACCATAACTCTTATTATGCTTTCAAAAGAAAGAGTTCAAATCCCTTTTCCATAAAGTTGCTACGTCAAGACCTGCAATGCATTGTACACCGTCTCTACAGCAAATACATGAACACTGTGGATAACGTCACGTCGAGATGCCGTGAAAGCGAATTTTTACCTCCTAGTGCTTTGGGGAAAGTGCCTGGTTTATTTGGACCAGATTGCTCCTCTAAATCACAACCTGTAAGTATGAGTGTGCTAAATATGTAGTTTTGTACATTGTGTTTTGTGCACTAAAGCTAATCACCTAACTCAGCCTCAAGCTAAGCGGCTAACGCATGTTTATAGTTCTGCTAATCTGCTATCGGCCCGCTATTGGCAAGAAATGTGTTGATTAATATAGGATGTCTGGCGTTCTTAATACTCGAAATCACGATGATAGATAAAACAATATGTTGGTTTAGAAACTGCAGTGCTTTATCAGTACTCTGTTTAGCTAACGCATACAGCGTTATTGTTTGGGTGTTTAATATCAAGCTGTGTGCCCTGTTTGCTAATGTAAGTGTTTTTGAGGCTTTATTTACAAAATTATAAACGCAACACTTTTGTTTTTGCCCCCATTTTCATGAGCTGAACTCAAAGATCTAAGACTTTTTCTATGTACACAAAAGGCCTCTCAAATATTGTTCACAAATCCGTCTAAATCTGTGTTAGTGACCACTTTGCTGAGATAATTCATCCACCTCAGAGATGTGGCATATCAAGATGCTGATTAGACCGCATGATTATTGCACAGGTGTGCCTTAGGCTGACCACAATAAAATGCCATTTTTAAACATGCAGCTCAAGAAAAATTAAGCATTAACCTTTCTAATAGCATAATAATATGTGCACTTTAAGTAATACATTTTGAATACATATTCATGTTGTTGGTACAAGTATAAAAGAAAGTAAATTTATTGCACCCATTCGGTAATCCCACTGTCAATTAGCTACAAAATAGTGTATTGTATACTGGCCATCTTTGGAAATGACACTGCTCCACATTGTCCTACTTAATATTTATTATGCATGTGTTCAACACATGTAAAGCACTGTATTTATAAACCTGTGATTTTTTTATCTTTGCACGTAACATTTGGTGTCTGTTATGTTTGAGTGAGTTATTTTCATTCATTATTCCCTGTTTAGATTTGCATGCACACCCCAAACTTGTTTAGTAAGTCACTAATTGCTTGTTAATTTTAACGAATTAAGAACTGATGCACTCATCCCATTAAAAAGTCATTCATTGCTGTGGACACAGCGATGGGTGAACCTGTTGCGCTATGAATAACAAAGATCTCTATATTTGCCCCCATTCAGTTTCGTCATGTAACAACTGCCCTTGTGTCACCCCATCACTTATAATAATCACTCTCTATTAATTAATCTTTTCCATGTCATGCTATGTTTGTAGTAACCCTCCCCCCCCCCCAAAAAAAATGGTATCCTAGGGCCCCTGTGGTTTTTCCAAGTAAGATGTATTGCCTAATAAACAACTTTTGGTGGTTCTGAACCAACATGCATGTTAAAAAAAAGTACTTATCTAAACCCTACTTCTAATCAAAACAAAAACTGATCTTTACATTATGAGGTGAACAGGTGTGTATTTTTTAAGGGAAACCACTGGTGGCCTTAACACACTTTGCAAGACCTAGATGATAAAAGACTTTTTTAAACTTCAATGATTCTTCTTTACAGTATAAATTTCTCCTTAATAGCTCAGTGGTAGAGCTTTGCATTATCAGTGAAAAGGTCATTGGTTCAAACCCAGGGAACACACATACTGATAAAAATGTATAGCTTGTAATGCACTGTTTGCTTTAAAGAAGAGCTTTGGATAAACAACTGCCGATTGTGCACTTTCATCGTATAGAAAATAACATTATTTTCATTATATTTATTTTGTGTTGCATGTTGCAAGGTCATACTGTATTATTTTCATATTAGCAGCATAAAGATATGTAAAAGATGTCAAAATGTTGCATCTAATTCGAATGTTCTCTAAATAAAGTGTTAACAGATGGGCTAATTTTAGAGGTGTGAATGAACGAGCAATTCCACAGTATTTTAGGTTAACACCTTGTTTTATCTACATCGAGTGTGCACTCATATGTAATCAAACCATTTTATAACTTCTAAGAGGTTAAGCAGAGCATTAGCATCTTCAAAGGTTGCCATCAACTTAACCTGTACAGAGATCAATGCAAGCACACTTAGTCTAGAAACCATGAGCGAAAAAGATCTGACATCTGCAGTCTGTTTCTCAGTACGTCTGAAAAAGAGGAAATGGAGGCATATCTATAGCAACAGACCGAATTCAGCGAAAAACCAAATCAGTCCACATGATCATTCACTTCCTCTGCAACTCAGAACAGGCTGTTCTCATTGACATTTAGTTCTCCATGTTATGCAACCCTTGACAAGCACGAGGCACACGGCCAATCAAAATGCCGCCCGTTTGAAAGGAACTCATCTCTGTCGGTTTCCTCTTACCAAAGGCGAGCACTTTCAATTTTTTTTAATAGGATCCCAGGAAACCTTTTCAAGACTTTTTGGCAATATACCTAAAATTGGAGTATCATGCTGAATTTAATTTACTACTCTCGCTAACAGCATTTCATCTTGCAGGTTTTAACCACCCAATATTTAAGTCCCCATGAAATCAAGACGTGTTTTTTATAATCATTCTCTGATGACGTCAACTTGACTCACCCCCTTCAACCGTCAAGTCTGCTGCGAATTCCAATTCTGATTAAAACGCCTATCCAATCAATTCAAAGTGGACAACACAAGCCACAGCCACTAATTTCCTTGTGTGATATTCTGCTTCGCTGAAACTATTTGAGGGGACAGCCATTTTGTAGTGGTGTCTGAAATTATCGTGGGCACTCACACCATTCAATCCCATAATGCACTGCAATAATGAGTGTACAACCGATGTACACTCAACAGCAAGCCACTTCCCCTTCGCTGTGCTTGATGCATGAATTGACTGACTCGTTTTCATTTACTCATTCAAGTGGATCACAACTTCAGGTTCACTGGGAGTGTACTGTAGAAGCAACATATATGGGTTTCTAGGTTTAGGTCAGATGAACTCGTTAACTCTTTCTCCGCTTTTCACAAGTTATGTCGCTTCGCTGACAGGTTTTTTGAAGTTTTATGGCAATCCATATTTCCGCTAATATCCACTAAGTGGCGCTCTTACCTAACTTATAAAACACTGAAGTATCCACTGATCCAAAAATAATAAAAACTTTTGATTATCGCTCTGATTTGATCTCTAAATGCAATTATCTCAGTTTTTTGCTCAAAAGTTTGTATTTTTTAAGGAAACCTACTCATTTGATAAATTTTATTTTTATATATTTGAAGAAAAAAATCTGGAAGACATAAAACTTTTGTGAAAATCATAAAAAATACTGGCACTGGCTGGGAAATTTAAAAATAAAAAACGCAGCGTACTAAACTGTATTTTCTTAAAAAATGCGATGGAATATGCGGGATATTTGTGCAATTTTATGCAATGAAATTGTGGGAACTTGCAAAACCTTCGAGAATTCGCAAAAACTGCGGGAACTTGCAAAAACTGTTTGCAGCTTTTGCAGCTTTTCAATGATGTTCACGTCACATAATCACGTTACTTCATAACGTTCCCATGGCAACAGGGGACATGGCTGCGCTTGTGTGAGGTAAATTTAACATATTTTACTTTCTGCTAAGATATATGTGATTTCTGCTACGAAAATGCAGGGATTATGAAATCATGCAAGCCCCGCATATTTTGCGCACAGAAATCTGCAGTTTATGCTCCGAAAGTGCGGCGTGTTTGAAAAAATGCGTCCCCCGCAAAAATAGGTGGACATTGGCTGATTTTGCGTTGGTTCATGCGATTGCATAATCACGTTTTTCTGGAGGGTTCATTTCAGAATTACTATTAGTATTACGGTATTTCAATCATTAAGGTATCTTAAGTCCACAAAACAGGAGGATTGCTATCAACATCTATTACAGACTTCAGACAAAGTGGCATCTAAGAGTCTTTATTGTAGTGAAACAAAGAGTAGCAATAACATAAAAATATTTACAACTGTACATTCCGACTATATCAAGATGATCTGTTACCACTGTATATTATTTTACTATAGCATACTATACAACTTAATTATTGTAACTTGTCTATTTACATAGCTTCATACTGGCAAAAGTTAGAAGGAAAACATTTAGCATATAAAATCACTCTTGTAAGGTAACACATTGAGTGTCACTAAGTGAAATGTTTCAGCTTAACACCTGTAGATGAAATTTTTACATTTAGTTCCCTAAGCAGGAGTATAACATTGCAATGAATAAAGAACCACTCATACATAAGATTCTTTCGCATGGGAAAGTTCCTCGAACACGGGCTGACTACACCTGCGCAACACTTTTTCATGTCTCGACTGCGCAACCGATTCTGACATGGTCCTCTGCCGGAATGAAACCGGCTGCGCTTCATCTAACCGAACACTTTCTGTGAATGTTTCTGTGAATGTTTCTGTGAATGTTTCTATGGGTTCGGTAACTTTGTAAACGTCCAGCAGGCAATCGTTCATGGACATTGGGCGAGATTTCCTGTCCAGATCTCTGGCGCGTTGTACAGTCATGGCTCTGTACTGAGGGGGGGCCGGCTGGGCTCCGTTCTGCAGAGCTTGCTCATAGGTTGGGGGGCAGCTTGGCATCCGACTGTCCACGTGTTGAAAGACCTCAATGGCGGAGAGAGGTCGTCGGCGTCGGACGAGCTCATCGGGGTTCTCCGCCTCGCTTTGCGAGTCCTCCGGAAGAGTTCCACACGGAAAGACGACGTCCTTTTGGGACTCCCCTTTCTTCAGACTTCCTCTGCTGAATGAGAAGTTAATGCTGAGGCTTTTGGCTCTCATTGAGAGAGATCGTCGGTTCGTCTCTTGCTCACCTTTAGCAGAATTAGGTCTAGTCTTGCTTATGAAGGATGAGTGCCTAGTAGACTGACTTTTGCGTGGGCTTTCGGGTGACGGAAGGGGGGAGGTGGATGTTGATTGTTCTGAGACGTTTGAAGAGGTGCTATCTGAGGAACAAAAGGAGGGGCAGGAACCTGCCTTAGATGTAGGAGAAGAAGCGCTTATGGGTAAGTTCATGTTTAAACCCCCAACTAGTTTGTTGAAGGACGTCTGTGTCCTTCTGTTCTCGCAGCGACTGGGATGTAGAAAAGAGTCATCAGAACTCTGTTTCTTCAGCGGTTGATCCTCAAGGTCTTCCTTTTCTGTGGAAAAGTCATCATGGCTGCGAGCCAGCTGTCTCAAACCAGTCATGTCGGCTAAGGGGAAAATAGAGGGTTCGGAGCAGCGTCGGTTGATAGGTTTTGTAAAAGCTTCGAATATAGCATCCGAGGAGCAACAATGAATGTCAGAACGTCCCATCTTGCTTATAGCCAGGCTTCCGTGTGGCATCACATTGTCCTCTCGAGACTGTCCATCAGTGTCCAGAAAGTCGCCATCAGGATCTGTGCTGTCATATGCTGAGTCATGCTGGTGGACGTCGAAGGATATATCCGGGGACATCAAAGATGCTGAATCTGTGGAGGATCAAGCAAAGTTACCAAAAATGTTACCCATCTTACCCAAATATGAAATATCTTTCTGTACAACAATAGTTCTGATAATGATAATAATCAATTGTTTAGAGATTATTAATGGACGTATCTGAGTGGTAAGTTTGTGTTTTTCAGTATGGACCTGCAAAGCGTAACTGTAATGTCAATAGTAGAACTTCAGCTTAAACGTTAGCATATAGCGCTAACACAACAGTCATAACTTTGTTTTTAGCATTGTAACAACTTTGTAATTAATTTAATGTGTAATTTAATGTTAGGGCATAAGGGTGTAATGGTAGGGTGTTAAGTTGAGATTGGTTTGTTTTCCAGCATCTTTTGAGGTTTACATAAGAATGAGGTAACAATCGTGTAAGAGGCTAATGATGTGTCATTATCATGTACAGGACTCTTATTATTCATCTATGCCTACATAAATACAGTTTACCTAGTCCAGAAATGGTCCAAATATGGTGCACAGATGTACATATACAGTAGGAAAGTGTATACTGAAAGATGTATTTACCTGACTTGTCTATAGACTCCTGCTCCTCTAAATCCCCAAGAAGAGTCACGACTGTCTGCCCAAATACCTCACAGCAATGTTCAATGAGGAACTTGATAAGTTTTGTGACCTGTAAAACAAAAATTCAATAATAATTGATTTTACATAATTGATTTTACATTGGATTCAATTTTCAATTTTCAGTCAATATTAAATATCAATATCAAGTTTTTGCATCATCTACAGGATGAGTTTATGTTTTGGTTAAAAAACTTTATCTGGCTTTTCACAGGCAGCATCAACTATGGTTGTGTTTTGTGCAGGGTTTCGCATGCAGCTCTCAGAACGCAATACATATGCTACAGTACTTTCAGTCCTGTGGTTTTTATGTGTCTTAAACCGCACCATGCAAGTGACAGTGCCAAGTTTTGATCTCAAATCAACAGATTAGTCAAATCGAGACTGCAGGGGTGTATCTTCAAAAGCCATCTTGTAGCATTTGACATATAATCCAGTTCAGGCATGACACAAATCCATTTCTTTCTACTAGATACTAGATGTTAAGCCTTATACTATTCTAGTGTACTGCAGAGACCAAATAAATATCACTTGAAATCTTTCCAACTTTCAAAGGTAATAAATGCTGTTGAGAGAAAACCCTTGGCAAGTGTCTGACCTTTTCAACATCATCCACATCTAGCGGCTGGCTGTCTCGATGCAGGAGGGTTGGGGCAATACACACCGCCAAGTTCTTAGCGTCCATTTTGTTGGTGTCTGAACGTTGACTGATGTGATGAAACAGACACATCAGGTGCTTCAACAGAAGTCCATTTGCTCTGGGCAGCTTCTCTGCCATTCTAGAAATGGAGAACAAAACATTGTTTCATATTTCTTTTTTGTTTTGACGAGGGTAAAGAAAAAACAGAACTGTGTTTGTGACATTTTGTGGCCAAACTTCAGCTACCGATTTCCTTATTTTCAAGTCTCTAAAGAGTCTATAAAAAAGCCCTCGGAAAGCCCATCTGTATTGACCTTAAGTTGAAGCCGTGAAACTCCGGGGACTTTCTTTAAACAGATTTCACAGCTGCCCACAGTTTCTCTCTGCCATCGGCTGTGAGGCCACGTTGATATAACTTCTAAAAGTCACATGACCCACCTCGTCAGCTCAATATGAACGTCTTGCGTCCTCTCTTTCTCCAGAGCGCTGATCCAGCTTTCGTAGTGTTCAAACACCAACAGGCCTCCAGGAAGCTCCCTCAGGAAAATCTGTCATAAAAATAAAACCATGACTCACTGTTTGACTTACAGATGCGTCAGATCTACAAGGGCGTATGAAAGGTAAGGCCTAACGTCAACATGGAGTATTGCTCACTTTCAACAATCCAACCAATAGAGTCACAGGCAGGGCTTCCATGTCCACCTCGGCACCCGAGTTCAGCTGATCTCGGAGGGCGCTGAGGTTTTTGCTGTTACATGGTACTCTGAAGACTCCCTCAGTGAACGGACCCTTCCTGAACAACAGCAGCAATATTTCCTAATGGAGGAAAAGAAACATAAATCTAAATCTTTTACATGTTTACATTATTTAGTTCTTTTATCTTTATATCTGTTAACATGGGTTTAGGAGATTCTTCGAAATCTACTAAACCGCATAGTTTTTGGCCATATGTTTGATTGAGGTTTAGATAAGATTATCGAGAATCACATGACTTCTATCACATTTTCCACTACATGTGATTGTGGTTAAAGAAAAACATTTGGTGAACAATAATCCATAAATACTATAGACTGACGTACAATAATTGGTTTGGGAAGTGTGGTATCATCTTGGAGATGTCGTCCAAACAGCAAGCTCTTCGTGTTTGATTCGGGATGGGCTGCCACATTTGTGGAGCTTCTCTTCAGCTTGAAAGAGAACAAGCTCTTTTTGCCTCCATTATCTCCTGAGGACAAGAAAGATACATTATATACAATGTACTCGAAACATTCATCAAGCAACAACACTTTCAACTTCAGATCACACGTTTCCCACATTTGTTTTCTGAAGTTGCAGCATTTTGTTTACTCCAGCTTAGTTTCATTGGTTGATTCTGGCGGGCACCTAACCACATGTGTTGGTAACCAGCTTGACTAGTTTAAACTCACCAATTGGCTGCGCGTCCTGGTTTTGAAACTGTTTCGAGAAGGTGGAGACTTTGCCGTTGCTCTGGAAACAGTCACATGTTTTGTCATGAGTACATGAAGTCATAGAAAGGGTGTGACTTTATCAACGTTTACACAATCACACTTACACTAACACACATGCACATGTCAATTGTCTTGCAGATGCATTTATTGCATTCATTTGTCATTTTTATAATGCTTTTGATTGACTTTTAAAGGATTTAGCAAATGATAAGTTATGCTTACATCAAGAGGCTCTATGACAGAGTCCATCCCAACTCCACCTAGAGTTTTATTCTGTAAGACAACAACATTCAGTCCAGTTCAGTATTTGTACCTAAAATGTATGTGAAGACCTACATTTCCAAAATAAAAATTAAATAACTCCAAGCATCATCAACAGGGAGAGTAATTATTGATGTTTATGTGTGAGAAAAAGATGCATGCGTACCGTGGTATTACTACTCAACACCTTCATGAGGATGCTGGGTGGTGCTGACGCGATGCCTGCTCTCGATCTCGCCTCTGCAGTTTTACTATCATGAAATTGAAAATTGCAACATTTTCTGTTATCGTCCACAACAGAAAGTAAACGTCAACGTCTAAACTGTATAGTACATTATTTCTGCATGTGCATTTCTTTTTTACAAAGTGTATTATGACAAATAATACAACAAATATAACAAATAATAATACATGATTTTTTTTACATAAATTTTGCTTTAATGACAGCATGCCCTTTAGTTTACTTCTGACATTTGTTTTAAACCATCCATGTTATGTTTAATTTCGAGTACATCATACAAAAGAAAAGAGTTAACATTATCAATGCATAGTCAAACTGAGACCTGAAAATCCTAAATATTCTGATTTATTTTGTGCCATAACAATTCTTTGTTAACAATTTTTTTTTTCAATTTTAAGTCTTTCGGTTCCAGTTGTAAATTGTATTTAGTGTATCCAGTGTGAACATGTGAATCCCCTTGTATTTTTTGTAAACATGATTAAAAACCCAAACTACAAAAAGATATATCAGCTGACTTTTATCTTGCTTAAAATATAATTAGTTAAATGAAGTAATACTTGTTGCATGTATCAAAGAGTTGGTCCCACTTAATATTAGTTGTCTTTAACAACAACATTTATACTATTTATACGCTAATTACTTTGTACATATGCGTTATTACATTGTATTTAAATGATCTGCATGTAATCAGACTTTTGACCCTAACCCTAAAGTAAATGCAGAACAATACACATGTGTAGTAGTTAAGTACACAGTAAGTGTGTAAGTACACAGTAGTTAAAGACATCTAATAGTCAGTGGCACCGAAGAGTTTGAGCTCACCTGTGTAGAGTATCCAACCAGTTATCCTTCAGCTCAGGTAGACTATAATTGAAAAAACAGCATGGTGTGAGTTACAGAGAGTCCACACGGAGCACATGCAGATGTTGTGTATGAGGAGGTAACATGCGCTCGACCTCTTTACAACAAAAAGGGCAGAAAAGTCATGTGGCAGGAAACAGCATCACAGCCACCACTTCCTCTTTTTCACTGGTAACTTCCTCGACAAGTGGAAATTTGCATTTCTGCAGTTCAGGTTGAAGTTGTAAAGTGGATTAGGCCCATTAAAGTGGGAAGGAAAGTGAGAAGTTTTTAAATATTTGAATTAGTATGAACTTTTTCTGCAGAAAAGACCATATATGTAAAAAACTATATTTTTAATTGCTTTTAATTGTATACTTTTTGCCCTTTACGCATCTTGTTTTCCAGCACAATTTGTTGAATATTAGGCACCAATACAATTTTAGAAGTGTGTGCTCATACAGTGTAACTATGGCAAGCTGTGGTGCTGTCAATCAGGCTATCGACAACTGGGATTACAGAATGTACATGTTAAATTAGTACTTTTACTAATAGATTCTGCGATACATATAACATATTAAATACTTAAAATAAACTCAGTTTTAACTTCTTAGAGTATCACTTTAATGGTTTATTGGTCTTTTAATTCCTAAAATTGTCCGTAGCTAAAAATTTCATATTCGTACCTCAGAGGTGCATAGTGGTACCTAAGAGTGCATATTCGTACCTCAGAGGTGCATATTGGTACTGGTACCAAAGGGCACATATTTGTACTTCAGAATTGCATACTGGTACCAAAGGGCGCATATTCGTACCTCAGAGGTGCATACTGGTACTGGTATCAAAGGGGGCTTATTCGTACCTCAGAGGTGCATAGTGGTACCAAAGGGTGCATATTCGTACCTCAAAGGTGCATATTGGTACTGGTACCAAAGGGCACATATTTGTACTTCAGATTTGCATACTGGTACCAAAGGGCGCATATTCGTACTTCAGATTTGCATACTGGTACCAAAGGGCGCATATTCGTACCTCAGAGGTGCATACTGGTACTGGTATCAAAGGGGGCTTATTCGTACCTCAGAGGTGCATGCTGGTACCAAAGGGGGCATATTCATACCTTAGCGGTACATGCTGGTACCAAATAACGCAAATTCGTACCTCAGAGGTGCATACTGGTACCGAAGAGTGCATATTAGTACCTCAGAGGTGCATACTGGTACCAAAGGGCGCATATTAGTACCTCAGAGGTGCATACTGGTACCGAAGAGTGCATATGTGACCAGTCACGGAAAGTAGGGACACAAGTCGGATCTGGAGCATTTTGAGTTATTCATAGATTCTGAAAGTGCAGTTTCTAAGTTTTCTAACGATGTGTAACACATGGAAATCTGATACGATTTGGAGAAGTTGTGGCCATTTGAATGTAACACATTCAAGAAGGAGAATGCTGAGAAATTTGAGAAAGAAAAAAGTTAACACTTTCCCTTTTCCCTGGCTGGAGAGACAATAGGGCTCATTTACATCTCATTTAGCTAAGACATACCCCCTGTAAAGCCGTTTTGAGATAGGCTACAGATGTTCTAGCATCATATGTAGTATTTTATTACAGAAGTCCGAATGTACAACATGCAAAAATAAACAGGACTTTTACCTTTGTGGGGATCACAAGTCGAATCCAGTCTGTTTCAGATATGTGAATCATCCAATGATTTTTGTCCACAAATGCGTATAATGCGTGAAATATAGATATATAGTCTATTGTTTACATCAGATTTCGCATGAACTTCTGTTAATACAATATAATATACAATCTGAGGACTATTTACATCGTAACATGTAAGGGTATACATGGGCGTCGGAAGCAAATGAAAAGTGGGTGGGTCCCCACATAACCCCCCCCCCCCGAAAAATAAATTTACTGCAATAGATGACATTTTCATGTTTCCTTTTAATTAGCCTGAACATTTGCGTTTAAATTCTGGTAATAGCCCTTTAAATATTTTGCAAATAACGAGATGTCATGTTTCATTTATCTTTGTCTGTGTCATTTTTTTCTCTACTCTGCTGAACAGTAGGCTACAATGTTTATTTTTTATTTTGAGGAAATAAAAGGTAAGAAAAACGAATGAAGGTAAACTGATACAACTTTTGTATACCTTTTTTATTTGTTATACCCAATCTCTCTTTCTCTCTCTTAGAGAAATATAAATGTGAGATTCTGGAAATGAGATCACTTTATTTTATGGTATCCGTCGGGAAAAAATGCTGTCATAAGAGTTTGAGCATGTGTACTTCTAAAACACAATCGATTAAACAGAGGTATGACTTTATGAATTATCTGCAAATGTACCTCGGAAATAATAATAATACGTGAAGACGTTCATATCGCAAATGAAAAGTAATTGGCTTCTGTAAAAAAAACTTGAAAATTATCCAGCGATCGTGCCATAATCAAAATAAACAATTTTACAGCAGTAATAATATTTTAACAAGTAGCCTATACTTTTAACGTTTGAAAGGAACCCCATTTAGTGCTGTGTTAATTATCATTAAAAGCAAAACGGGAGTCTCTGTGCGTCCGCGACAGACGCAATTCTTCTGGCATCTCTCCTCATCATCTCCTCTTTTTTTCTTCTGTGTCTTGAACTTGGGGCTCGAGTCCGACCTAAGGTTCGAGCTGCCTTTAAGAACACCAAGCTAAGTTCGTTTACCGTTAATTATTAAGACTAAATGGGCAGGCAAACTCGTGAAACAATGAAAATAAAATAATCCGCTATAATATGGTTTTACACGTCTATAGAAAATATACTATAAATAAAGCAGTTATTAATTTTCCTAATGCATGGTTGTTTGACATTTACTTCTGTTTAAAACGTTACATTTGGCAAATTAGGTTTTTCAGCACTATGTTCGAACAGCAACTCAGCGTCCACTCACCCCCGCGAATTATGTTTAAAAGCTGAAACGGGTCCGCGGTGTAAAAAAAGCAAAGGTTAGGGATCCCTGCTCTAGTGGAATGGATTTGGACTAACAGCGCTTTGATAAGTGGAGGAATGGAGGAAACAGAAAGCTCTCGGACTAAATCTAAAGTTAAAACATCTTAAACTGTGTTCCGAAGATGAACTGAGGTCTTCCGAGTTTAGAACGACATAAGGGTGAGTCATTAATTACATTATTTTCAGTTTTGGGCGAACTATCCTTATTCAGTAGTCACGCTGTTCCCTGTGGGGGCGGAGGCAAAAACACAAGCTAATACAGTATGTAAATATACACACAGACAATGACGCCCCCCGCTGCACGCTAGAATCTCTGGAAAAACAAGCATATTTCAACCGCAAAATGTACCCTTTTAAATATACATAAACTGCTATCTCAAACATGGAGAGGCTTCTTCGTGATCTCAACTAACAGATTCTGCAATAAAACGAAAATCACAAATTTTGAAAAAAAAAACTTTGATTCTCATTTTCTCGAAACTTGTGCTGCCGACTTGTGCCCCTGGTTTCCGTGACGGGTCACATATTAGTACCTCAGAGATGCATACTGGTACCAAAGACACATATTCGTACCTCAGAGGTGCATACTGGTACCGAAGAGCGCAGATTAGTACCTCAGAGGTGCATACTGGTACCAAAGGGTGCATATTCGTACCTCAGAAGTGCATACTGGTACCAAAGGGCGCATATTTGTACCTCAGAGGTGCATACTGGTACCAAAGGGGGCTTATTCTTACCTCAGAGGTGCATAGTGGTACCTAAGAGTGCATATTAGTACCTCAGAGGTACATACTGGTACCAAAGGGGGCATATTAGTACCTTATAGGTGCATTCTGGTACCCAAGGGCGCATATTTGTACCTCAGAGGTGCATACTGGTACCAAAGGGCGCATATTCGTACCTCAGAGGTGCATACTGGTACCAAAGGGTGCATATTCATACCTCAGAGGAGCATAGTGGTACCAATGGGTGCATATTCATACCTCAGAGGTGCACAATGGTACCAGAGGGGGCATATTCGTACCTCGGAGGTGCATAGTGGTACCTAAGAGTGCATATTAGTACCTCAGAGGTGCATATTGGTACTAGTACCAAAGGGCGCATATTAGTACCGCAGAGGCGCATACTGGTACCAGAGGGGGCATATTCGTACCTCGGAGGTGCATAGTGGTACCTAAGAGTGCATATTCGTACCTCCGAGGTGCATATTGGTACTGGTACCAAAGGGCACATATTCGTACCACAGAATTGCATACTGGTACCAAAGGGCGCATATTCGTACCTCAGAGGTGCATACTGGTACTGGTACCAAAGGGCCAATATTAGTACCTCAGAGGTGCATACTGGTACCAAAGGGGGCTTATTCGTACCTCAGAGGTGCATAGTGGTACCTAAGAGTGCATATTAGTACCTCAGAGGTGCATACTGGTACCAAAGACACATATTCGTACCTCAGAGGTGCATACTGGTACCGAAGAGTGCATATTAGTACCTCAGAGGTGCATACTGGTACCAAAGGGTGCATATTCGTACCTCAGAAGTGCATACTGGTACCAAAGGGCCAATATTAGTACCTCAGAGGTGCATACTGGTACCAAAGGGGGCTTATTCGTACCTCAGAGGTGCATAGTGGTACCTAAGAGTGCATATTAGTACCTCAGAGGTGCATACTGGTACCAAAGACACATATTCGTACCTCAGAGGTGCATACTGGTACCGAAGAGTGCATATTAGTACCTCAGAGGTGCATACTGGTACCAAAGGGTGCATATTCGTACCTCAGAAGTGCATACTGGTACCAAAGGGCGCATATTAGTACCTCAGAGGTGCATACTGGTACCAGAGGGGGCATATTCGTACCTCAGAGGTGCATAGTGGTACCAAAGGGGGCTTATTCTTACCTCAGAGGTGCATAGTGGTACCCAAGAGTGCATATTAGTACCTCAGAGGTGCATACTGGTACCAAAGGGGGCTTATTATTACCTCAGAGGTGCATAGTGGTACCCAAGAGTGCATATTAGTACCTCAGAGGTACATACTGGTACCAAAGGGCGCATATTAGTACCTTATAGGTGCATTCTGGTACCCAAGGGCGCATATTTGTACCTCAGAGGTGCATACTGGTACCAAAGGGCGCATATTCGTACCTCAGAGGTGCATACTGGTACGAAAGGGCGCATATTCGTACCTCAGAGGTGCATACTGGTACCAAAGGGTGCATATTCATACCTCAGAGGTGCATAGTGGTACCAATGGGTGCATATTCGTACCTCAGAGGTGCACACTGGTACCAGAGGGGGCATATTCGTACCTCGGAGGTGCATAGTGGTACCTAAGAGTGCATATTCGTACCTCAGAGGTGCATATTGGTACTGGTACCAAAGGGCACATATTTGTACCTCAGAATTGCATACTGGTACCAAAGGGCGCATATTCGTACGTCAGAGGTGCATACTGGTACTGGTACCAAAGGGCCAATATTAGTACCTCAGAGGTGCATACTGGTACCAAAGACACATATTCGTACCTCAGAGGTGCATACTGTTACCAAAGGGGGCTTATTCGTACCTCAGAGGTGCATAGTGGTACCTAAGAGTGCATATTAGTCCCTCAGAGGTGCATACTGGTACCAAAGACACATATTCGTACCTCAGAGGTGCATACTGGTACCGAAGAGTGCATATTAGTACCTCAGAGGTGCATACTGGTACCAAAGGGTGCATATTTGTACCTCAGAAGTGCATACTGGTACCAAAGGGCCAATATTAGTACCTCAGAGGTGCATACTGGTACCAAAGGGGGCTTATTCGTACCTCAGAGGTGCATAGTGGTACCTAAGAGTGCATATTAGTACCTCAGAGGTGCATACTGGTACCAAAGACAAATATTCGTACCTCAGAGGTGCATACTGGTACCGAAGAGTGCATATTAGTACCTCAGAGGTGCATACTGGTACCAAAGGGTGCATATTCGTACCTCAGAAGTGCATACTGGTACCAAAGGGCGCATATTAGTACCTCAGAGGTGCATACTGGTACCAGAGGGGGCATATTCGTACCTCAGAGGTGCATAGTGGTACCAAAGGGGGCTTATTCTTACCTCAGAGGTGCATAGTGGTACCCAAGAGTGCATATTAGTACCTCAGAGGTGCATACTGGTACCAAAGGGGGCTTATTATTACCTCAGAGGTGCATAGTGGTACCCAAGAGTGCATATTAGTACCTCAGAGGTACATACTGGTACCAAAGGGCGCATATTAGTACCTTATAGGTGCATTCTGGTACCCAAGGGCGCATATTTGTACCTCAGAGGTGCATACTGGTACCAAAGGGCGCATATTCGTACCTCAGAGGTGCATACTGGTACGAAAGGGCGCATATTCGTACCTCAGAGGTGCATACTGGTACCAAAGGGTGCATATTCATACCTCAGAGGTGCAAAGTGGTACCAATGGGTGCATATTCGTACCTCAGAGGTGCACACTGGTACCAGAGGGGGCATATTCGTACCTCGGAGGTGCATAGTGGTACCTAAGAGTGCATATTAGTACCTCAGAGGTGCATATTGGTACTAGTACCAAAGGGCGCATATTAGTACCGCAGAGGCGCATACTGGTACCAGAGGGGGCATATTCGTACCTCGGAGGTGCATAGTGGTACCTAAGAGTGCATATTCGTACCTCAGAGGTGCATATTGGTACTGGTACCAAAGGGCACATATTTGTACCTCAGAATTGCATACTGGTACCAAAGGGCGCATATTCGTACGTCAGAGGTGCATACTGGTACTGGTACCAAAGGGCCAATATTAGTACCTCAGAGGTGCATACTGGTATCAAAGACACATATTCGTACCTCAGAGGTGCATACTGGTACCGAAGAGTGCATATTAGTACCTCAGAGGTGCATACTGTTACCAAAGGGTGCATATTCGTACCTCAGAAGTGCATACTGGTACCAAAGGGCGCATATTAGTACCTCAGAGGTGCATACTGGTACCAAAGGGGGCTTATTCTTACCTCAGAGGTGCATAGTGGTACCCAAGAGTGCATATTAGTACCTCAGAGGTACATACTGGTACCAAAGGGCGCATATTAGTACCTTATAGGTGCATTCTGGTACCCAAGGGCGCATATTTGTACCTCAGAGGTGCATACTGGTACCAAAGGGCGCATATTCGTACCTCAGAGGTGCATACTGGTACGAAAGGGGCGCATATTCGTACCTCAGAGGTGCATACTGGTACCAAAGGGTGCATATTCATACCTCAGAGGTGCATAGTGGTACCAATGGGTGCATATTCGTACCTCAGAGGTGCACACTGGTACCAGAGGGGGCATATTCGTACCTCGGAGGTGCATAGTGGTACCTAAGAGTGCATATTAGTACCTCAGAGGTGCATATTGGTACTAGTACCAAAGGGCGCATATTAGTAACGCAGAGGCGCATACTGGTACCAGAGGGGGCATATTCGTACCTCGGAGGTGCATATTGGTACTGGTACCAAAGGGCACATATTTGTACCTCAGAATTGCATACTGGTACCAAAGGGCGCATATTCGTACCTCAGAGGTGCATACTGGTACTGGTACCAAAGGGCCAATATTAGTACCTCAGAGGTGCATACTGGTACCAAAGGGGGCTTATTCGTACCTCAGAGGTGCATAGTGGTACCTAAGAGTGCATATTAGTACCTCAGAGGTGCATACTGGTACCAAAGACACATATTCGTACCTCAGAGGTGCATACTGGTACCGAAGAGTGCATATTAGTACCTCAGAGGTGCATACTGGTACCAAAGGGTGCATATTCGTACCTCAGAAGTGCATACTGGTACCAAAGGGCGCATATTAGTACCTCAGAGGTGCATACTGGTACCAAAGGGGGCTTATTCTTACCTCAGAGGTGCATAGTGGTACCTAAGAGTGCATATTAGTACCTCAGAGGTACATACTGGTACCAAAGGGCGCATATTAGTACCTTATAGGTGCATTCTGGTACCCAAGGGCGCATATTTGTACCTCAGAGGTGCATACTGGTACCAAAGGGCGCATATTCGTACCTCAGAGGTGCATACTGGTACGAAAGGGCGCATATTCGTACCTCAGAGGTGCATAGTGGTACCTAAGAGTGCATATTAGTACCTCAGAGGTGCATATTGGTACTAGTACCAAAGGGCGCATATTAGTACCGCAGAGGCGCATACTGGTACCAGAGGGGGCATATTCGTACCTCGGAGGTGCATAGTGGTACCTAAGAGTGCATATTAGTACCGCAGAGGTACATACTGGTACCAAAGGGCGCATATTAGTACCTTATAGGTGCATTCTGGTACCCAAGGGCGCATATTTGTACCTCAGAGGTGCATAGTGGTACCAATGGGTGCATATTCGTACCTCAGAGGTGCACACTGGTACCAGAGGGGGCATATTCGTACCTCGGAGGTGCATAGTGGTACCTAAGAGTGCATATTAGTACCTCAGAGGTGCATATTGGTACTAGTACCAAAGGGCGCATATTAGTACTGCAGAGGCGCATACTGGTACCAGAGGGGGCATATTCGTACCTCGGAGGTGCATAGTGGTACCTAAGAGTGCATATTCGTACCTCAGAGGTGCATATTGGTACTGGTACCAAAGGGCACATATTTGTACCTCAGAATTGCATACTGGTACCAAAGGGCGCATATTCGTGCCTCAGAGGTGCATACTGGTACTGGTACCAAAGGGCCAATATTAGTACCTCAGATGTGCATACTGATACCAAAGGGGGCTTATTCATACCTCAGAGGTGCATAGTGGTACCTAAGAGTGCATATTAGTACCTCAGAGGTGCATACTGGTACCAAAGGGCGCATATTTGTACCTCAGAGGTGCATACTGGTACTGGTACCAAAGGGCGCATATTAGTACCTCAGAGGTGCATACTGGTACCAAATGGCCAATATTAGTACCTCAGAGGTGCAGTCTGATACCAAAGGGGGCTTATTCATACCTCAGAGGTGCATAGTGGTACCTAAGAGTGCATATTAGTACCTCAGAGGTGCATATTGGTACTGGTACCAAAGGGCACATATTTGTACCTCAGAATTGCATACTGGTACCAAAGGGCGCATATTCGTACCTCAGAGGTGCATACTGGTACTGGTACCAAAGGGCCAATATTAGTACCTCAGAGGTGCATACTGGTACCAAAGGGGGCTTATTCGTACCTCAGAGGTGCATAGTGGTACCTAAGAGTGCATATTAGTACCTCAGAGGTGCATACTGGTACCGAAGAGTGCAGATTAGTACCTCAGAGGTGCATACTGGTACCAAAGGGTGCATATTCGTACCTCAGAAGTGCATACTGGTACCAAAGGGCGCATATTAGTACCTCAGAGGTGCATACTGGTACTGGTACCAAAGGGCGCATATTAGTACCTCAGAGGTGCATACTGGTACCAAAGGGTGCATATTCGTACCTCAGAAGTGCATACTGGTACCAAAGGGCGCATATTAGTACCTCAGAGGTGCATACTGGTACCAAAGGGGGCTTATTCTTACCTCAGAGGTGCATAGTGGTACCTAAGAGTGCATATTAGTACCTCAGAGGTACATACTGGTACCAAAGGGCGCATATTAGTACCTTATAGGTGCATTCTGGTACCCAAGGGCGCATATTTGTACCTCAGAGGTGCATACTGGTACCAAAGGGCGCATATTCGTACCTCAGAGGTGCATACTGGTACCAAAGGGTGCATATTCATACCTCAGAGGTGCATAGTGGTACGAAAGGGCGCATATTCGTACCTCAGAGGTGCATACTGGTACCAAAGGGTGCATATTCGTACCTCAGAGGTGCATAGTGGTACCAATGGGTGCATATTCGTACCTCAGAGGTGCACACTGGTACCAGAGGGGGCATATTCGTACCTCGGAGGTGCATAGTGGTACCTAAGAGTGCATATTAGTACCTCAGAGGTGCATATTGGTACTAGTACCAAAGGGCGCATATTAGTACCGCAGAGGCGCATACTGGTACCAGAGGGGGCATATTCGTACCTCGGAGGTGCATAGTGGTACCTAAGAGTGCATATTCGTACCTCAGAGGTGCATATTGGTACTGGTACCAAAGGGCACATATTTGTACCTCAGAATTGCATACTGGTACCAAAGGGCGCATATTCGTACCTCAGAGGTGCATACTGGTACTGGTACCAAAGGGCCAATATTAGTACCTCAGAGGTGCATACTGATACCAAAGGGGGCTTATTCATACCTCAGAGGTGCATAGTGGTACCTAAGAGTGCATATTAGTACCTCAGAGGTGCATACTGGTACCAAAGGGCGCATATTTGTACCTCAGAGGTGCATACTGGTACTGGTACCAAAGGGCGCATATTAGTACCTCAGAGGTGCATACTGGTACCAAAGGGCCAATATTAGTACCTCAGAGGTGCATACTGATACCAAAGGGGGCTTATTCATACCTCAGAGGTGCATAGTGGTACCTAAGAGTGCATATTAGTACCTCAGAGGTGCATACTGGTACCAAAGGGCGCATATTCATACCTCAGAGGTGCATACTGGTACTGGTACCAAAGGGCCAATATTAGTACCTCAGAGGTGCATACTGATACCAAAGGGGGCTTATTCATACCTCAGAGGTGCATAGTGGTACCTAAGAGTGCATATTAGTACCTCAGAGGTGCATACTGGTACCAAAGGGCGCATATTTGTACCTCAGAGGTGCATACTGGTACCAAAGGGCGCATATTAGTACCGCAGAGGCGCATACTGGTACCAGAGGGGGCATATTCGTACCTCAGAGGTGCATAGTGGTACCTAAGAGTGCATATTCGTACCTCAGAGGTGCATATTGGTACTGGTACCAAAGGGCACATATTTGTACCTCAGAATTGCATACTGGTACCAAAGGGCGTATATTCGTACCTCAGAGGTGCATACTGGTACTGGTACCAAAGGGCCAATATTAGTACCTCAGAGGTGCATACTGATACCAAAGGGGGCTTATTCATACCTCAGAGGTGCATAGTGGTATCTAAGAGTGCCTATTAGTACCTCAGAGGTGCATACTGGTACCAAAGGGCGCATATTTGTACCTCAGAGGTGCATACTGGTACTGGTACCAAAGGGCGCATATTAGTACCTCAGAGGTGCATACTGGTACGAAAGGGCCAATATTAGTACCTCAGAGGTGCATACTGATACCAAAGGGGGCTTATTCATACCTCAGAGGTGCATAGTGGTACCTAAGAGTGCATATTAGTACCTCAGAGGTGCATACTGGTACCAAAGGGTGCATATTTGTACCTCAGAGGTGCATACTGGTACTGGTACCAAAGGGCGCATATTAGTACCTCAGAGGTGCATACTGCTACCAAAGGGGGCGTATTCTTACCTCAGAGGTGCATAGTGGTACCTAAGAGTGCATATTAGTACCTCAGAGGTACATACTGGTACCAAAGGGTGCATATTTGTACCTCAGAGGTGCATACTGGTACTGGTACCAAAGGGCGCATATTAGTACCTCAGAGGTGCATACTGGTACCAAAGGGGGCGTATTCTTACCTCAGAGGTGCATAGAAGAGTGCATATTAGTACCTCAATGGTACATACTGGTACCAAAGGGCGCATATTAATACCTTATAGGTGCATTCTTGTACCCAAGGGCGCATATTTGTACCTCAGATGCACTTAAATGTATACAAATCTGTACCTAAATGATACATAGTAGGACCTTTTAAAAAAAAATTCTGACAGTTTAGAAAACCATACCGATAAAATGTAAACCTTGAAAACACTATCTGAACTATTTATGTGATACTAAGTCCTCTTGAATGCTAATAAAAATACACTACAGACTTCCCTTTAATAGCTCATGTCTGAAACCGCACATTCATGCTGTGGTATGTAAAAGGGCATGAATTAAACAAGAGGAAGAACTCTAACAAATAAAACTTCTGCTTGACCACCCAGCTACTTCCAAATGAAGCCTCAACCCTCATAAAAACTAAACTTGATACCCATACTGTACGTTATGATCCACCTGTGCTTTTTGTACATTTAAGATACACAAACAGTAGCAAATGGATTTGAAATCATAGTCAGTGCAGGTACTCTCTTTGGCTTCAAACGTGATGTCTGGATGCTGAGCTTACTGTGATGTAATTTTTATAAGCAATTGGGTACCAACTTGAGCATCCAATCCAACAGACTGATATCCCATGCATTGTGTGAAAACAAACCTAGCAGTTAAGCCAGCTTTATACTTCTGCATCAAGTATATGGCGTAGCCTACCTAAATGGTATATTTGGTTTGACCCTGCTCCACCAATCACCTTTCCCGTAGGCGTACACATGTGGAATTGTGGGAATTCAAAAGTGGTGAAGGATACAATTGTGCTACCTTTAAAATGTCATCAGATGAGTGAGGAGATAGGAAGTGAAGCAAACATTAGATTCTGATGTGCCTTTATACCATCCTACCTTGAAATGCATTCTTCCAAGGCAGCTTTTACAGTTTTCAGACGGGTGCAGGCTCTTTTGAAAGTATTAGTAGTATCACTATAGCAACTGTCTAGCCTGCCCTAGCAAACACAGAGAGCAGCTTAGCAACCACATGGGCAACTTGACTCTGAACGTCACAGAGTTAGTCACATCATGAGGTTAGTCACTGTTAATTGTGGCACTATACTGTATACGCAACCACCAACAGCTGAAAATAAACGCACTTAGCAATGCTATTATGAGCTTGGAGAATTTATTGAGGACCTTGGTAAGGTATTACTGTGGTAACTTATCACTTTTCAGAAAGTAAAGTAAAGGTATTCAATTGTAGCACATCAGCTTTTATTGTCTCTGTATGCACAAGTGTTATTTACAAATGCACATTAAAAGCAAATGTCACACAAAACAACACCTCACTCAGACATGTAGGTTTCTTGCCACTATTCTAGGTCTATGAACAACAATGTAGACCACACATTATGCCAGGGCCAGTCAATTGGCTAAATGCGGCCCTCCAATAATCTTATCCGGCCCGCCGGTCATATTTGTCTGATTTAAAATCAGCCTGGTTACTTTTACCTTTCCACTGTACATGACAAATGACGGCGATAAACCAGGAAGAAAGTTGCAAAGGAGCTCCGTGGTGTGTCAACCATCTGCGGGTGATTAATTATTGGATCCTAGGATGCATAAAAAAATAAACTTGTGCGACTACACATGACACACTGTAAGTGATGCATTTCAATGTGTTCCAATAAAAACACTGTGTGCTAAAAATTATTAATCAGTTTTTGTTTAACTTTATCAGTTGAATTCCTAAAAAACAATTGATTACTGCAAAGTAAATTATTAAGTGTAAATATATTTTGTAGAAGCTCTTGCACTGGAAATTAGCTTCTCTCTCAACACGGATTTACGATTAAACTGAAATTTCATAACGACTGCCACTAGGTGGCGAACTCCGACAGTCGCATCCAAATGTAGTGTACAATGGAAAGAAATATTAATAAAAGAAAACAGGAAGTGCAATTTTAGCCATTGGAAAAAGACTGGCTATATGTTGTGTAAAAATGTATGAAAGTTAAACAGCTATAAACAAAAGAAGTTTAAGAGCTCTGCATAGTGCTATACAAAAAAAAAAAAACAACGTGTGGTGATCTTTTACACTTGCACTTTTTGTTCAATGTTCATAGTTGTTCATCATAACTATTAACATTTGGCTCTTGCAAAATTGCACTGCAATTGTTTTAAAATATTAAAAAAGAAAATATGAGTTTTCAGTAATTAAAAGGCAAAATACTGGATGAATATAAAGAAGTGTGCATCTTTTTTTTTAAATGCATGTTTTTTAATATATATTCTATAACAAAAAGTAACAAAAACATATATATAATAAATATATATATAATAGTTAATAGTTAAAAGTAAAAAAATATATAAAATAGGGATTAAAGTTTGGTCCGGATCAAATTTACAATTTTAAAATCTGGCCCTTGAAGAAGAGTAGTTGCAGACTGCTTTATGTCGATAGTCAGATATAATTTACATGCCAGTGTGTTCGTGGTAACACAAGTGTCTTAAAAACTCACCTGAACGACACAAGGCACAGAGACACAGACCAGGCCAATGCGACAGATGTCCTTAAATCAATATTTGTATCTTCAATGTCAATCTCCTCTTCATCATTTTCTAAGCTGCACACCCACAGGTCCTTTAGATCAATCCTGTGTTTCAGTCTGTAGCTCGCATCTGACCTGTACACACACACAGATTTAAGACTTTAATTGTCTTATTGTTATATATCATGGTGATGTGTTTTACAATCGGACGTATGTCAGGTCTCAATACAAATTTATCATCATGTTAAATCTGTAAAAAAGATGGTTCAACTTAAAAAATTAAGTTACCTAGTTGACACAACATTTTTAGTTTAATTAACTCAAATTTTTAAAGCAACCAGGTAACTTACTGTTTCAGTCCCTGTCTGCCTGTCAGGACTTAATTTCCCATAATCCTCTTCTTTCCCTCACCTGAACTGTGTTTGTTATTATCCCTACCTGACAGTCATCACCCTCATCACTCAGTTGTTTGAATACCCTGCTTTTGTCTTGGTCCGTTATTATCAATGTATTTATGTATAATAGGAATAAGATTATAGCCGGCAACAACAGTGAGTGACAGAGTATAAAAATATATGTATATGTGAAAAATCTGTGTATGTGTACAGGGATTTTTTATTAAAACGAAGTATAAAAGGTGATGTACATGTCTATAAAAACGGCCTATACATGGACACCTGACTAAAACTGACTGCAGTGAACTGTAGACCAGTGATTATGTTCAATGGTTTTAAACAGAACAGATATTTTTCTAAAAAAAAAATATACACACTTTATTTCTGTATTTTAAAACTAACTGCTTATATGTGAGTTAAATCTCACCCGAGGCGAGGGAATGCACATACAAACTGACAAAAAGCTTTATTGTCTGCCAAAGGCATAATTCAAATACAATACTTATGCAACAGTAGCATTTATTTTAAATGCTGCATTTAAAAAAAAGGAAGTAGCTACATTTCCCCAATTGTAACGTTTATTAATAAGCAGACAAAGTCCCCTTTAAGAAAAACTGAATTTCTCAAAAGGTTCTTAAGAATAAAATGACAAGCTTTGACACTGAGTTTGAATTTTCTATCCGGCTCATCATTTGGTAACAACAGTCTTGTTTATCCATTAAACTTTTATTAAGCACTTCATGGTCATATAAGCATTTTACCATCACATACAAACAAATGTAATATGGAAAAAGTAAAATGTTAGCTAGTATTATAATCACTGTAAAACTGTTACATTTTGATTTCTTACTACACAATGCTTGTCACATTCAAAAAAAAAAAAAATCTTACATTTTGATTATTTAGGACAACTTTGAGGTCATCCTACTTTAAGATGTTATACAACAGTTTTCAAGTTCTTCATGAAGTTCTTTAGGATTTTCTTAAGAACATCCTTAAGCAAAAAACAAGAACTTTCTTAAGAAGTGTTTTGGGAAGACAAACTATTCTTGCACGTAAATCTCTTCAAATTAATTCTCATTAACAGGGTGAGAATACACAACTAGGAACCAAACCAGACATTTTGTGCTATGCTTAAGTTTAACACTTTCTATTTGTTTATTGATGGATCATCGGGCATTATGAGCCTCACTATGGGTCCTGGGCTGCATTTTGCCATTTAGCATTCACTCTAAAAAATTATTGGTTGCCTTAAACATTTTTGTTGAATCAACTCAGATTTACAAGTCATGTCAACTTACCATTATTTATCTTGACAAGAGATGAGTTTCTTTAACTTATAAAACATTCTTTATAAATAATTGCAAGTTAAAATGACAATAAAGTACATAGTATTTAATTTGTCTCCCCATTAACTGCAACTAAGATATATGAAATAAAAATAAATATATAAATAATAATAAATTGAAATATTAGGTTTACACAAATGATGGTTTAACCATTCAAGCAACCCACATTAAAGTCAAACAGACAGTAAATACAGAATGGATCAGTCAATGGAAAAAGAGAAGCAGAAATATTGCGAATAGGCCATAGCCCAGTTACTTTCATGTGAAATAAATTACAATTTACCAAACCTTTGTCAGTGCATTTTTTATTTATCATCATAACTTTACTGTAAGCAAAACATATGAGCACTAATTGAAGTAGGCCTATTTAATGACATTTACATCAACTGTTAGAAAACATTTTAATATTTATTAAATATACATTTCAGCTTATACATTTTTTAACAAAGTGCATTTTACTACATTGCCAGTGTCTATTTGATGGACTATTGAAGTTGTGACTTCCCAAAAGCCAACAGTTATTGTACAGTATTTATGTTCACGGTCTACTTAAACTGTTGTTTTTTTGTTTGTGTAAAGTTTTATCTTTTTATTTTAAAGATCTTTATTATTATATTATTTCATACAGGTCTTGTTCTTTCAACATAAAGTGATATTTTTATAATCATTTAAAGCATTATGCCAAAAGCTTATTTTTAAGAATGATTTATTTTGAAATTATAGTTGTCAGTGCCCTCAGAGCTAAAAATAGTTGGCCAACATTTGACCAAAGAATTGCAAAAACTTAATTTTAGCCTTGGGTAAAAATTTTTTTAGGGGAAAGCCATAAAATGTGTGTTTATGGGTGATTCCCATTTCATGGTCAAAGTGAAAGTGGAAGTTCACTGCGTGTATTAATAAGATAAAGATAGTTCACACATAAATGAAAATTCTGTAATCATTTACTCATGCTCATGTTGTTACAAAACCTGTAATACATTTCTTTGATCTGATGAACACAAAGGAAGACATTTTGAGTAATGTTTGTAACCAAACCGATCAGAAGCCCCATGGACTTCCGCTGTATTCTTTTATCTACTATGGAAGTGAATGGTTTTGGTTACAGACATTCCTCAAAATACCTTCCCTTTTATTCATCCTTTTCGGTGAACTATACCTTTAAAGTATTTAAGTCATCACTATGAGTCACATATTATGCAAAGATGCACATCCATTCAATAAAGAACCAAGGCCGTAACCACAGATTGAACATTGGGGACTATATGTATTGAAAACATCAAATATTGTGTGTGTGTGTGTGTGTGTGTGTGTGTGTGTGTGTGTGTGTGTGTGTGTGTGTGTGTGTGTGTGTGTGGGTGGGTGGGGGGGGCAATCTGTCTGTCTCTGCATGTCCACCTCAATGTCTACTGTGTTTATGGCCCTGGAAAGAAAGAGTGATGTGAAAGTGTGTAATGTTATGAACAGAAATAGATTTGAGGGACGGTTTTACTCGTCATGTAAGTATTACCTGAAATGGTAGAGCTTAATATCTAATATGAGGTCATTGTAAGACTGCATACATGTAATGTGGGGCAGTTTACCAGACTGGACTTGGTAAACGGTAAATGATGCGCACCAGTATTGTTTCTTGTAAGATATGTTTGTAAAAACTACTTAAATGTCCTCAAATATCTAAGGTAGTCCTGGATTAATCTAAACTCTTTCTGGGAAACTGTCCCATAATGATTATGCCTGCGAATGTCTGTGTGTCAGCAGAAATCTCAGTTCTTACTTGAGCTTGGCAATCACCAGGGCATCACTGAGAAGGAAAAGATATCTTTCCCTGGTCTTCAGTCCTTCAGTTAGGTGAACAAACGCGTCCAGAATCAACTCTGAGTCCTCATTGGTCAATCCTAGTACAAATGGACACTGATGCAATGCCACCAGACACTGAGCTTCTTCTCTGAAGATAAAGAAAAGCTCTCAATATAAACAAATACACTGCAGCATCACATACAGATTTTAACCTTTTGCTTTCTGCTGCATCCGTGTGCGAGATTAACTTTCATTTGGGTTAAACTTTCATTTCAGTAGTTTTTCCAAACATACCTTACAAAAAACATAACATGTGTGCATATTGAGACAAAACAATGTCACCGATATATGTTAAGAGATATGTCAGTACAAGATTTTCAAATTAAGCGAGGTTTTCACATTTTCAAACATGCATTTTAGTCTGGGACTAGAAAAAGCCCTGTCCAGGAAACCACCCTGTATATGGTTTAATATATTAACACTGTGATTGGCAACCAAGCACAAGACATCATTTGGACTTTGTTTTTTTGGGCTAAATCAAGTCTTGGCCTTCATTTAGACCAATAAACAATGTCTAAATGATGTCTTGTGCTTGAATGTGAAAATAAAAACAGTACAAATGTCGTCGTTTTATTAAACTTAAAGGTGACATAGAATGATTGAACGGGGTATTTATCCTTGTTCTGTGATATGACATGTAGACAAATTTTTTTTTGTTTGTGTCTGTAATGCCTTAGAAGCTTCCTAAAAACCTCTCTCAGATAGCTCTATTAGGGTGGGGGATTTTAAACAAGTGGTTTAGCACCTATTTGGCTCCCCCTACTGGCTTAATAAGCAAACTCATTACTGATTGGCTGACTTTGCTGCCACTCAAAAAATGTACCCAATTATTTTAAAGTGGAGGGGCAGTGAGATGCCTGTGATGTCATAAGCATCAGTTTTTCAGATTGGGCTGTTTTCTGGCTGACATTTCTAAAAGAGGAATTTCTATGAGACTGAGATGTTTAGCATGTTTAGCACTTTTTGTATGTTTGTGAATGTGGGTAGACTACCATTATTCAACAAAGACAAGGTAAAAATGGTTTTTCATTCTCTGTCCCCTTTAAAAATATATATATTTTAATCGAAGGCTGCAATTGCACATTGCAATAAAACCTGTCTATTAACGCTACAGTGAAATAAGTGTGACAAACTAGTCTTTAATCAGTAGATTATAAAATGATGTGAAACAGATGAGAGTTGTGCACACAGACAGCAGGTGGTGGTATTTGGTCAGCATTTCATAAAAAATACAACTAAAACATTAAAGCTGCAAGCAGCGATGGAAGGGCCCTCGCACGCATGTGCACCGCCACCCTATGGCCTTAGTAAAGCATTGTACCAGGGGGATTTAAATTTAAGTGGGTAAATATAGGTGGATATTTAAAGGAACTTTGATGTGCCACACCTCTTGTGTGCAGCAGGTGGCACTGTGAATGTAACTGATTGTTGTTATATTGATGTGTTCAGGCCAGGACCCTTATCAAAAGTGTGAAGTATAGGGCAGATCGTACAATGTATGCCTGAATTGCAACAGATTCCTGTTTCATGGTGAAACATCACTCTTTGCGAGGCCGCCACGGACACGCCCTTCAACGAAAAGTCAAGATCTTCGCATTTTATCATTGCAAAGGGTTTAAGATCAGTCTCACCTGATATGATAATGATTTAATAAAATCTCTGAGAAAAGTAAATCACAGCGTAAAACATGGCATTTCCTGCTACCTCTAGGTGGCGCTATGACTGAAGCTAAATATTGGCATTGAAATGTGTTCAGGCCAAGACTCTTATCAAACATGTCAAGTGTGGGGCAGATTGGACATTGTATGCCTTAGTTATAACAACTTCCGGTTTCATGGCGAAAACGCTGAATTTTGTCAGGCCGCCACGGACACACCCTCCAATGAAAAGTCAAAAGCTCCGCAATTTAACATCGCAAAGGCCTTTAGATTAGATTGACCAAATATGATGACGATCTGACAAAATCTCTAGGAGGAGTTCGTTAAAGTACGAAGCCTGGACATGACAAAATTTGCACAGAAATCACAGCAAAAATTAAAAATGGCCGACTTCCTGTGGGGTTTAGAGCTTCGCTCCAAGAGACTTTTTTGTAGGTCTTGGTGATAGATGACCCTACCAAATTTCATATCTGTAGGTTTTTTGTAGCGGCGGGGCTGTTCTCTTGAAATTTTGCAGGTGGCGCTATCGAGCCATTTCTACACGCCCACTTCTGGCGCCTATGCCACGTGTAAATTTTCGTCACTTCTGACATGTGTGCAACGTTTTATGACTTTTTGAGCTTGTTTAGCCTGTCAAAAATGCGATTCATTTAGCGATACTTTGCGAGGCCGCCACAGACACGCCCTTTAATGAAAAGTCAAGGTCGTTGCTCTTTATCATCACCAAGGTCTTGAGATTACACTGGTGAAATATGATGTTGATATGGTTAAATATCTAAGAGCAGTAAGACACAGCGTAAAACATGGTATTTCCTGCTGCCTCTAGGTGGTGCTATGAGTGTTACTGAATTATGCCATGTTGATGTGTTCAGGCCTGGACCCTTATCAAACGTGTGAAGTCAGGGGCAGATCGGACAATGTATGCCTGAATTACATCAGCTTCCTGTTTCATGGCGAAACATTACACTTTCCCAGGCCGCCAAGGACACGCCCTCCAATGAAAAGTCAAAAGCTCCGCAATTTAGCATCGCACAGGCCTTTAGATGATACTGACCAAATATGATGATGATCAGATTAAATCTCTAGGAGGAGTTTGTTAAAGTACGACGCTTGGAAATGTCCAAAAATGACAGAGAAAATTCAAAATGGCCGACTTCCTGTAGGGTTTAGAGCTTCGCTACAAGAGACTTTTTTGTAGGTCTTGGGGTGATAGATGATCCTACCAAATTTCGTATCTGTAAGTTTTTCGTAGTGGGGGGGCTGTTCTCTTGAAATTTTGCAGGTGGCGCTATCGAGCCATTTTTACACACCCACTTCTGACGCCTATACTACATGTAAATTTTCGCCACTTCTGACGCGTGTGCAAATTTTCATGAGTTTTCCGGTATGTTTAGGCCCTCAAAATGCGATCCATTTCGAAGAAGAAGAAGAAGAAGAAGAAATGGAGCAAAAACAATAGGGTCCTCACACCCCGGTGTGCTCGGGCCCTAATAAACATTTTAAGAAGATCTGAGAAGTAAAAATGTCTGATTGGGAAGTAAAACATTTTCACATGAAAAACTGTAGAAGATATCAAAGTATTTACAAAAGTAGCCTAAATTGTAAAAATGGTTCACAACAACCATTACACATCATCAATTTCAGAGCGTGAATATAATGATGGCTTCCATATGTTCAAATTAGTATTACATGTTGGGTTTTTTAAAGTAATTAAAATATTGAATGTGTTTCTATCAATGAATTTTAGTAGTTGAAGGCAAATATAAAGTATTAGAGTCTGTCAGAGTACCTTTAAAACCTTTTATTGTACACATGAATTCATTTGAAAGTAGATAAAGTTAATTAAAACCAGTGCTCGAATTGAGGGGGGGGGGGGGGGGCTGGGAGGATGAGGAACCCCCCCATAAGGCATTAGGGACCCCCTATAAGAAGTCAAAATTATACTTAGGGGGTCCCTCAGATATTTTTATTTTAGTAAAGATAATGCTGATAAACCCGTAGGATGTAGTACATTTTGTGAATGAATTATTTACATTAATAAATGTTGTGTCTATTTAAACATGTCAATGCCCATTGCTTAATCGCATGTTCGTTTTGTTCTTGCTTAACGCCGCTTCAGCAGTACCAGCGCCAGCCAAATGCTGATGAGGGGGCGTCTGAAATACCAAGAGGGGGCGATCACTTGAATGCATATAATTCCCCCAGCTAGAAAATACATATTACGTTATAAACAAACATCTTGTTAATACATGAACCACACTAATATTATAAACCTAAAATCGCCCCTAATTATTGCAAAGTTTTTTTTTGCAACTAAGTCATGGCAACAAAAGTAATTGCATTGTGACCAAAAACATTGAAAATAATGATCTCTATGAAGAGAAGCCTCAGCGTTACTAGTAATGCATTTCTTATCTCATAAACTGGTGTCAATTCATATAATTTGAACAGCTTTTTTGCTGAATGAAGCAGATGTTTTGAGTAAAATGGATAAAGGATTAGCCTACTAAGTGACTAATAAAGAAAGCAACTTGCCCTAATGTGGGTTATCTTGCACTCAACTTAAACACCACTTATAATCCTAACACATTAACGTCAAAATTTATATTTCGAAATTATTAATAAATTAGTTTCCAGCCTTTATACAAAAATATTTTGGGAAGTTTACATACATATGTGTTTAAAGGTAGTAATGGGTTGCCATTTTGGGTTTGCTGCTAAGTCATCGTGGGGACCCCTCCTAAGACTTGATTCAATTCGAGCACTGATTAAAACCATGAACACTACAAAACTCAACACATTTTTGCCCACTCAAAGTCATATATACAATAGATACGGTCATAAATAAACACAACCACATACCTTATTGGGCTCCATGACATTCCCAAAGCCTTCCCCAGCATCAGGTTTGGTGCAGAACGTCTCCTCTGAGCCAGACCACGAATGTGCTGTAGAAAACATTATATGTTATAATTATAAATGATTTATTCTGAGTTTTTATTTCTTTTTTTTAGTATTGTACATTTATACAGCCTTATATATGATTATAATACTAAAGCACAGACATTGCCATTCACTGTACAGTTTGAGGAATATTTAGAGAAATAGTTTCTAAAAAAAGCAAAATGTTATAACTGTTGCGAAAGCTACTTTGTGATGTCTACAGATTAGCTGCACAGAAACTCATTTGCCGTCACACAATACAGACATTAAAGATCCCCAAGGCTCATCTAAAGTCAACCAGATAATTGATGACCTGTCAAAGCTCTCAGAATCCCATCAGTTTTAAGCCATGATAATCAAACAGGATTATGTCATTAAAGACGTGCTCACGTTTCCATGGTAACCAGAGTCAATAATGATGCTAAGAATGCTGACCTTTAAGAGTTGCACAGGTTTATGAAATGCTGAAACTGGTTTGGAGCAGAAGGTACACTTAAACACTCACAATACATAAAAGGCCATATGGCAAAAATAGGTCCAATAATCAAAGTAGAAATGCACAGCAGACACAAGCAATTTCCTGAGGTCAAGATGTTGAGTGTGTTTAACACAGCAGGGAAGCAGAGCACACTGAAGAAGAAGAGAGGTCACCTGTGTTTCTTTTCTTGTTATTTACACTTTTTACAATCACCTTTAAACTCACAGATTACATAAGTGCTTTGTTTGTGTACCTCCTGTTGGTTAAAAAAATGATTGATCTCTAGTGAGAAACGAAAACAGGTGTAATGTAATCCAGCTTTTAAAAGCAGAAAGCATTCAACATAACACAAAACAGACATTTTTATAACCAACTCACATTTATACAGCACTTCTTTTTTTACAATGTTTCATTGTTTTAAAGCAACTAGAAAGGTGAAAAAAGAAAGAAGGAAAGAAAACTGTGAAATTATTTAACATGTAGTATTTATAATGGAATATATAGTATTATTGTCAGTCAATTAATATGATAAATAACAGACATTATACATAACTAGACATGGCTTTACATCTTGCATGGCACTCAAAAGATGAAAAATATATACAGGAGTTTTAATTACATAAGGAATTTGCAATAACCATGAACAGCAGTGAGCATAGAGAAATGATAGCAACACAGAATAAAAGGTACAAGAAGGTACAAAAAAATTGTCAGTGGAACAGTACCTTTTCCATTAGGACACTTTTGTACCTAAAAAAGTGCTGCAAATATTAGGACCTTTTTCGTCCCAGTGACAACTTTTGTACATTTGTTTCTGAGAGCGACATCATCAGTGCTCCCAGCATCATGCACCCACCTACAAAATTAAAATATTGTTAATAAAGTAACAAAATGTTTGGGAGGGAAACAATTCATATTTTAAGATTATTTAGCGATTCAAACATTGAGCATTGTTCCAAAAACACACATTTTATATGGTTGGTATAAAATTTATTTAAAAAATAAGTATATTTTAAAGCATTTAAATTAATATTGCATTAGAAGAAAAATTTTATATGTTAAAAACCTGTAAACATAACAGGTTTGAAAAGGTTACATTTAATTGACTCTGCTCAAACACTGCTCAAAATGCAAACACTGATCACAATGATGGGGGTTTGTTGTAATTGAAACTCAATTGTGCTGTCAATTATTTTTCCTTTCTCTCTTTCTCTCTGCACTAAATGGCAGGGCCGTTGTAGGATAGTGCAGATAAAGGGGTGGTATTATTGTAATTGGCTTGCTACCTACCTCACAAAACCACCAAATTTTTCACATGCTTGCAGAAAACGGTTTACCCAAACAAAGTTACTGGGTTGATCTTTATCAAATTTTCCAGGTTGATAGAAGCACTGGGGACCCAATTATAGCACTTAAACATGGAAAAAGCCTGATTTTCACGTAATGACCCCTTTAAAGGTCCAGTGTGTAGATTTTAGTGACATCTAGTGGTGAGATTGTGAATTGCAACAAACAGCTCAGTCCACAGCTCACCCCTTTCGAAACACATAGTAAGGTTACGGTAGCCCCCAAAGGACAAACGCGCCGTCGTTTGTGGCACACTCCGGACTTGTGGACTTCCTTAGAGTCCACACTTTGATGACATCATGAGTCCGCTGGGGCTCACAAGAGTTGTATTTTGGGACAGACTTGAGCTTTACACCGGAAATGGAAGACAAGTGGTATGAATTCCTCCCATTCAACGTCTGATTGATCTTTCGCAAGGACTTCTGGGTTGGTAAAGCGTGAGGAGCCTGCAGCACTGCGGGCTTTGCCAAAAAAACGCATCAAGGATGCAAGGGCGGCGCTGATGAGCACACTTCAGAGTGTAAAAATAGCAAACGGAACACCCTACCGACTTGTAGGCCCTGTCCCAAATGGCACACTCCAGACTTGTGGACTTCCTCAGAGTACACACTTGATGACATCATGTAGTGTAGACCTTAGGGACCCTTGACCCGAGTCCAAGAGGGCGCACCGGAGTCATACTTTGGGACAGACTCGAGCGTCATGCCAGAAATTAGCCCACCAGTGTGAACTTCTCCCTTCCGTCATCTGATTGGTCTGATTGCTCTTTCGCAAGGACTTTTAGGTTGGTAAAGTGTGTGAAGCCTGCTGCAGTGCGGGCTTCGCCGAAGACCGCATCAAGGGTGCAAAGCGTTTCGCTGATGAGCACACTTCAGGGCGTAAAAATGACAGATGGGACACCCTACGGACTCATAGACTTAATGTGCAATTTAAGGCCACAAGACCGAAAGTCCACATATAGTGCGCCATTTGGGACAGGGCCGTAGACTAAGCGAGCATGTGCATTTTAAGGCCACGAGATCGAAAGTCCACAAGAAGTGCACCATTTGGGACAGGGCCTGAAACAATCCTGTGTAATACAGTTTGTCAGTTTAAGGCTACTGTAGAAACATGGAGGCACAAAATGGAGACTTCCATAAGGGACCTGTAATGTATGTAGAGATAAACGGCTCTTGTCAGGTAATAAAAACAATACAGTTTATGCTGTAAGGTCTTTATACACCACTGATAATATAGTTATGTAGATTATATTGCATTCTGTCAAGAGATCCTTTAAAGGTATATAGTGCAGTGGACCTTTGGCCAAATCCTTGTAACGTGGTTACAAAGACCAATATCTCCAAACGTTTTTGTTAATGTTGCATTTCAATATTTTAAATGACCAAATCTGGCAAAATCGATCAAAGTTTTTATTATTATTATAAAATTTTTCATCATGTTTGTAATTGATCTCAAATGCAATAACATTAAACTGAGTGTTATACACAACAACCCCAAATTGAGAATGAAACATCAAACTAACAAGCAACCTAATGTTGCCAAACCTTTTCTTTTAACCAGTAATTTATACTTAATCTTTATAGCCATAGCATTTGTTTTCAAATGTTCTATGAAAACTCTATAAACCAACCATGTTGAAAGCATATCCAAAATAATAAACACTGCCATTGCATACATCATTGCCTTTATGTTAACAGTCAGCCTATGCATTGACTTTAAAGGTTCACAGTTTCAAGAATCTTAACATAGAAGCAGAAAGGATTAAAACACAGCATGCATAAATTATTGACTAAATATTAATGTAACATGGCATAATAACAGAGTCCTCCTGGAAGCTTTTTTCCACCCTATTGCATTCTGGGGCAATTATGCGGCTCAAACAATGATCACTTGTTCATGCGGCCAGTGAAAAACAAGTCTGTGTCATTGCTATAGCAGGGAGCCAATTTATCAGTCTGTCTGACATTGGCAAGAGACTCCAAAGGGGTCTGTCTACAAAAGGAGAAATAAGCACTTTATTCATACTAAAGTAACTCCACGCCTTTTGCTTTCTCTCTTTTCTGTGAGAATTTAAGATGCAGTAAGACCAAGCAGTATTTTTAACCTTTATCTCCTTTATCTTTAACAACATCTCACTGTAGCCATTGTGTAACAACGGGGGAACCCCACTATGGGAATTTTATAAAAACACATCAATTTATAATAACTTCTGTGAATTTAAACCACAGATAAATAAAGCTATTAACCAACAGCACATTTTATAATTTAACGAAATGATAAAAGTTTAAGAACCACTGACCTAATGTATGTCTGTTATCATATGAAAATCATCCTTTAAAATTTTTATTAATAATTATATAAATAAGTAATATTCTGCTGTCTAAAACTGTTTAAATAAGTATTTCATTATTTAATAAAAAATGTTAATAGTTTATTTTGTATCACCTGTAATGTCTAATAAAGACTTTTGTAAATAGCTAATAGTTGGCCATATTATAGATAAAATATCAATCCATTCAGAAGTTCACAACAAAAATGTCACTCAATTAACAAAGTTTTCAAAGATACATTTTTTACCAAAATATAATAAAACCCTACATTAAATCTTTAGCTGTATGATATTGTCTAAATGATCATTTATGTGGTCAGTTTTAATTCTAAGAAGGAAACTTTAGTTTGGCTTTTAATCGAATGCACACAAAACCTTGGCTCTGCACCCTCAGCATCAGATCTACTTACAGGCTTTATGGACAGAGTGGAATCATCATAACTTCCTCTTCTCCTCATCCTAAACTCCATTTCGGATGTAGCACCCTCCACCGAATCTTATACCGTATCCTAAATCCGTTTTAAAACACAAGCCCTCGAGTGGAGTTTTGAGCACCGGTTGCACTGCTGCTGGAAATGAACGCTTGGTTCTCTTGACTGGCACCTTCAGCAGTGACTAATGAGGTTGAGAACAATAAAGAACCAGCGAGAACAAATAGGACATGAGAACGGTTCCGCTTGACCTGGGCCAAACCTGCCCACTGTGGCAGACGCTCTTCTGTGGGATTTTTCAACCGTGTTTGGCTTGACACAATTTAAACTGCTGCACCTGTTTAAGACCAACGTTCACATCCATCACAATGAGTTTAACATTTAACAGTACTGTGTGTGCATAGAGGAGTCATAATACATTTTGAAAAATGCTGGGTTTGGTCAAAAGGGACAAACCTAACCCATTGGGTTGTAATTTAACCTATGCCGGGTTGTTTTAACCAGAGCCGATCCTGGCCTTCTGGGGGCCCTAAGCAACTTTGTGCGGGGGCCCTGTCATCACATTCATAAAAAACATTCACTGTCTCTGCTTAAATGTAGCTTTAAACTAAATGTTAACTAAAACTTGTATTATCTTATAGCTGTACATTTTTGCCACATGTACATTACTGTGACACTCATCAGAATACTTCCTACTTATAACATTGACACATGTTTTCTGAAAAACCCTTAATCTGT
The DNA here is from genome assembly GCF_030506205.2 of Paramisgurnus dabryanus. Lineage (NCBI taxonomy): Eukaryota > Metazoa > Chordata > Actinopteri > Cypriniformes > Cobitidae > Paramisgurnus > Paramisgurnus dabryanus. The sequence continues at coordinate 33,261,115 of NC_133348.1, forward strand.
TACATTAGTACTTAGAAAACAAGGTCTACTGCCAGATATATTATTTTTTAAGAGACAAATTAAAAACAAATTTAAAATTATGAATGAAATAAAATAAAAATAGCTGTCAGATAAACTATAACAAAAAACTCAAAAGATTTTCCAATTTATACATAAATACATAAATCATCCTTTAAATATGCAAACATTAGACCTAATGTGCATTGTTTTAAAATGTTAACAGGAGTCACAGAACATCTTGCATCAATAAATGTGTTTATTTTTTTAAGACCTATGAAATTATTTTAATTCATTATTATACAAATACAACATCCATTTAAACAAAGCTAGACAAAGACAATACTACACAAGAGGGCTTATATACATACAGGGAACCAATCAGAACATGACACATCAGGGAAAGAAATACAAGAAACAACCATCACAATGAACACTTCAAAATAAAAGACTTAAACAAAAACACAACTCTTAGAATTGTTAATATAATTTATGCATTTAAAATGACATTATACATAATGTTACTCAGTTGTTGTGCAAATACATTAATGACACAAATAAATCAGTCATTAAAGGGAAAATAAGTAGGATTTACCCCCATCTAGTGGTGAAATTGTATTTTGCATTCAAACAAATAGTGCTCTCTAGCGCCTCGCTTTTCTAAATGTGTGTTGCAACTACAGTAGCCTTTATGAACTAATACACAAATATTATTTTTAAGAGACAAATTAAAAACATATTTAAATTTATGAATGAAATTAAATGAAAATAGCTGTCAGATATTCCAATTTGTTTAAAAACTAATGGCATGATCAGACTCCACAGATAAACACACCAAAATACATAAATCTTTCTTTAAATATGCAAACATTAGACCTAATGTGCATTGTTTTAAAATGTTAACAGGAGTCACAGAACATCTTGCATGAATAATTTTTTTATTCACTTTTAACACTTTAAAAAAACTTTTTTAACAGCATTTCTAACAAAACAGACTGGACTAAAACTGAATCTAGGGATTTGGACTGCAGTGTTAGTTATAAATCCATTGCATGGTTAGTCAAGACTAAATAGGAATTTTGTGTTCTTAATGTTTTTACTTCACCTTCATGGCGCTTGTCTTTCCTGCTCCGGGAGGATAGCTTTACAGTTTTTTTCGATTGCTAAACGACAGTGAGCACAACTGGAGCCACATGTGCAAAACTCTAACTACAGTCTGCACTACCAAAAGTCACCTGAGCACAACTCTTAACATATGACTCAAAACAGCTCAGTGCAGCCAAACACTAAACACAACCCTCACTGAGATAACACACACTGTCACTCACAACACACTGAGAGGAAAAACACTTACATCAAACACCAATACACAAAATACTAACTTTTCATCTTTACAGTTTCAACAATTTCATTGACTTCATACAAACTAATGTTTTCTTCCAATAATGATTTATTTTTGATTTATCACATGATTTCTTATTATTTTTTAGAACATCATAATTCTTTAAGGTAAATGAAAATTTGCAGTTTGCTTCAGTAGTCTGGAGTAATTTATGGAATTACAGTAATGAGAAAAAAGGTAGAAACTAAAAGTACATACTGTAATTCAAACAAATAATTGAGGGGCTAATCCTGCCTTTCTCTAGCATCAGGCCACTACATGCCACCCTTCTCCCTCCACGAACCCGTCTTCCTTGTTCCATTTCCCAAAATTAGTTTTCTGAGCTCTACATATATACATACAGTTTTTTTCGATTGCTAAACGTCAGTGGGCACAACTGGAGCTACATGTGCAAAACTCTAACTACAACCTGCAATACCAAAAGTCACCTGAGCACAACTCTTAACACATGACTCAAAACAGCTCAGTTCAGCCAAACAATAAACACAACCCTCACTGAGATAACACACACTGTCACTCACAACACACTGAGAGGAAAAACACTAACATCAAACACCAATACAGAAATTACTAATTTTTAACTTTACAGTTTGAACAATTTCAGTGACTTCATACAAAGTAATATTTTCTTCAAATAATGATGTATTTATTGATTGATTTATCACATGATTTATTGAAATTTTTTACCAGAACAATTCTTTAAGGTAAATGAAATTTGCAGTTTGCTTCAATAGTCTGTAGTAGTTTATGGAATTATAGTAATGAGGAAAAAAGGTAGAAACTAAAAGTACATACTGTAATTCAAACAAAGAATTGAGGAGCTAATCCTGCCTTTCTCTAGCATCAGGCCACTACCTGCCACCCTTCTCCCTCCACGAACCCGTCTTCCTTGTTCCATTTCCAAAATTTGTCTTTCTAAGCTCTACCTATCATATTTATATAAAAAGTAATATTATATATAAATGAAATATATAAATGAAATTGGAATTTATATTTATATGAAATTGCAATCAGCAGTGTTTGAAAGGCACAAGGCTGAAATCAATTCTGTTTTGAATGTGTGGTTCACAGTTTTGACAGCAGTGTGTTAGCATTTGAACAAAGTGCTGTAAATCCACAGTGTTGCGCAGGTTGTGGTTAAAGTCATGGGATAAGTGTGTAAAGTTTTGAAAACTGTGTTTAACCAATGAAAAACGAACTAGAGTTTGGTCCACATGAACTGCTGCTGTGCAGACTGTAGTTAGAGTTTTGCACATGTGACTCCAGTTGTGCCCACTGTCGTTTAGCAATCGAAAAAAACTGTAATATTTATATGAAAGGTAATATTTTATATATATAAATATATATATATATATATATGAAATTGGAATTATATTGATATGAAATTGCAATCAGCAGTGTTTGAAAGGCACAAGGCTGAAATGAATTCTGTTTTGAATGTAGGGTTCACAGTTTTGACAGCAGTGTGTTAGCATTTGAACAAAGTGCTGTAAATCCACAGTGTTGTGCAGGTTGTGGTTAAAGTCATGGGATAAGTGTGTAGAGTTTTGAAAACTGTGTTCAAGCAATGAAAAATGAACTAGAGTTTGGTCCACATGAACTGCTGCTGTGCAGACTGTAGTTAGAGTTTTGCACATGTGACTTCAGTTGTGCCCACTGTCGTTTAGCAATCGAAAAAAACTGTAATATCCGAATGAAGACGCATGTTGATAAGCTCGTCAAACGCATGCGGAGCTGCATAGATGGACTGCTGCGGCACAATGATGTCACTCGCCAGCTGGTCTCTGCAGGGCTGCATGAAGTTAAGAACAAGGGGGCCCCCTAGTGATGCGGGGCCCTACGCAGCTCGCGTAGCCTGCGTATAGGGCAGATCGGCTCTGGTTTTAACCCATTGTTGGATCAAATATAAACATTTTCTGGGTTAATTTAACCCAATGGCTGGGTTCGTACCTTTTTGACCCAACGTTTGGTTGTAAAGAACCCAATATTTTTACATTTTAATTTAAAGGGCAAGAGTGTCATTTTTGTTGTTGTTAAAAACCTATAAATTGAAGTTTATAAATAATTTATAAATAAGCTACAATCTCCCTTAAAAAGTGTAAGTGCAATTGCTTTTATTTAGAAATTTGTTTGTTTGTTTGTTTGTTTGATGAATCTGAACCAATATGAAATAGTAACAAAAGCTTGCAAAAAATGTTATGTTGTAAAACCAAAATCATACATTTCTAGAGAAGACAGAGCAAAAAATGTCATGCTGCAAATGTAAAGGTCCACTGTGTAGAGTTTAGCGGCATCTAGTTGTGAGACTAGATACTCAGTCCATATATAGCTCACCCCTCCGGGGGCAGTTGTAGCCTTGTGGTTAAAGAGTTGGGCTTATAACCCGAGAGTTGTCGGTTTGAGGTTGTGACTAAGGTGACATTGAGCAAGGTGTGTGTGTGTGTGTGTGTGTGTGTGTGTGTGTGTGTGTGTGTGTGTGTGTGTGTGTGTGTGTGTGTGTGTGTGTGTACCTGGTAATTATCACGTTGTGGGGACCAATTGTCCCCACAAAGATAGGAATACCAGTGTTTTTGTGACCTTGTGGGGACATTTTGATGTCCCCATGAGGAAACAAGCTTATAAATCAAACAAGATGATGTTTATTGAAAATCTAAGGTACAAGAAAGGTTTTTGTGATGGTTGGGGTTAGGGAATGGGGTAGGTAAGGGGAATAGAATATACAGTTTGTATGGTATAAAATGCATTACGTCTATGGAATGTCCCCACAAAACATGGAAACCAGAATGCGTGTGTGTGTGTGTGTGTGTGTGTGTGTGTGTGTGAGTGCGTGCGTGCGTGCGTGCGTGCATTCACGGCTTGCAGTGTATGTGTTCACAGTACTACTGACAAGCTTGTCATTTCTACTTTACCCTTCGAAATGCATAGAGAAGCTACAGTAGCTGCCACAGGACAAACATGTCATCATCTGAGACAACATGGTAAAAAACCATGTATAGCACTTTGTATGTTTAGGGCAACTTCCATGTAACGGGACCCCGCTGTGTGTATATAAAAAATGTTAATTCTAAGGTAATAAAAACAATACAGTAGTGTTGTAGTTCTCGACACTGGTCTCGGTCTCAAGACTGGTCTCAAGACCACTTTTTAAAGGTCTTGGTCTTGTCTTGGAATCGATCGCATTTTTACTCGGTCTCGTCTCGGTCTCAGACAAAGAGGACTCGGAATTTTATTTCAAGACCGGTCAAGACCACAACTGATGGCACACTGCAAAAAAAAAAATTCAAGAAAAAATATCTTAGTATTTTTGTCTTGTTTTTAGTAAAAATATCTACAAATTCTTAAATTAAGATGCTTTTTCTTGATTAACAAAACAACCCAAGAAAATAAAGTCTAGTTTTTAGAGCAAAAATATCAAATGGAAGTGATTTTGTGCATTAAACAAGCAAAAAAAAAAAATCTGCCAATGGGTTAAGAAAATTTGTCTTGAATTTAGTGTTTAAGAAACATTTTCAAGATTTTTTTCTTACCCCATTGGCAGATTTTTTGCTTATTTTATTCACAAAATACCTTTTGGGTTGTTTTGCTCATCAAGAAAAAGCATCTTAATTTAAGAATTTTTAGATATTTCTACTGAAAACAATACAAAAATACTAAGAACATTTTTTCTTGAAAATCATTTTTTGCAGTGCACATCACAAATACATTTTTTATCATTAATTTTATGCAGTTTATTCAGGTTCGGTTTATGATGTTGGCATTGTTTAAGCATTGTTAAATTTTCTCCCAATTACAGTTTTTCTAATTTTATTACTAAAAACCCCTGCATTGTGTTAAGTGGATGGCAAGCCATTGAAAGACAGTTCAGATTAAATGGTTAAGTTGATTTCAGCTCTTTAGTGTTTGTTCACTTTTATTTGCTTATAGACAAAGATAAATTCCCACATATCTGCAATGCCTTTGATTATTTTATCAACTTCTCTGATGGCATACGCACACACGCACGCACGCACGCACGCACGCACACACACACACAGAGAAAAGAAGTGCCTAATCATATGCATATTCCACATTTTATCATAAGTGTTTTAATGCAGTGACTTGCAATGATCTTGGTCTTGTCTTGGTCTCGGCCTATCTTGGTCTTGGTCATGACTTGGTCTCGGTTTAGGTGGTCTTGACCACAACACTACAAAACAGTTCATTATGTAACATCTTTATACACGACGGATAATATAGTAATGTAGATTATATTGCATTTCTTTCAAGAGATCATCTAAAAAATACACAGTGACATTTTTTTTATACAAAAATGACAATGAAAACATGGTGGGTGTTTTACTGTATGTTTGGAATTTATTCATATACCAAGAGGTGTCATGCCCATTCAAATTGAGGGGACACCTGCCTTCTCCAAATCAAAAGGCTTCCATTAATCTGCTTGTCTTTTAATCTGTTTAATATGCACAATATTATTAATTTTATGCTACATCCTTGATACTTTTCAGAAATTTTCGCCTTTATGATAGGATTTTGATTGTGTTATATGTTACGTTATTCAGGCTGCAAACGCAACAGTGCAGTCACAGACATCATCAGCATCTTGGCGAGGTCACGGGCTCCTTGAAGATCTAAAACGTCATCAGAAACGCACACTTTTCCAACCACCATGTACAGTAATGTGCAGTTAACATCCGATAACATGTGAGATAACAGTCTCGACGTTATATTAGTACATTTCTAGATTTATCTTGGTACAACGCAGAGTTCACAGGAATCACATGCCCACATAGCCTATGAGGTCAAATTTAGTGAAAAAATGCACTCCTCTAATAATTTGATATAATTTTTTTTGTCATTATCGATCATTAAAGTCAATCACGTGACTTTGGCTTAAGTCATTTTCATTGTTGACATGAAGGGCTCACTGAAAGGAGACGAGTGTAGACCCAAGTGCAGTTTTAATGACATAAAGTGTCATAAACATTGCATGACTATAACCTTCAGCAAATACAACATACATTTAAACAAAGCTAGACAGAGACAATAGTACACAAGAGGGCTTATATACATACAGGGAACCAATCAGAACATGACACATTAGGGAAAGGGAAACAACCATGATCACAATTAACACTTCAAAATAAAAGACATGAACATGAAACACAGAACTTCATAATAAAAGACTTAAACAAAGAACACAAACACAACTCTTACAATTGTTTATATACGTTATGAATTTAAAATTACATTTCATATAATGTTACGCAATTGTTGTGCAAATGCATTAATGACACAATTAAACAAGTCATTAAACAGAATGTAAATAAACTAAAATGCCGTCCCTGCATATACATGCACCCATACTTATATACTAATTTAATATTCTGTAAGTAACCAGTGTCGTGTTTAGTTTACCATTTCGGATGCCCTAAGTAAAGTCCAAGGACCTGGGGCCCCCATGCCCCAACATTGCCTAAGGTTTTTTATTTGAATCGCACAGTAATTGAGTATATAAAATTAAGTTAAACCTAATTTTTTAAAACTGCTTAACACAAAATTGTTTGGTATAAGACAAAAATGTGTGTGTTTAAAAATACAATTAGTGCCTATTGTCTTATTTTGAAATAATACAGAATCATTCTCTGAAAAATTAAAGGTTCCGGCGTTTTCCATGATGATTACGGTCATAATTTCATGTATGAGCCAGTGTGAGGATGAAATTAAGAAATGTCCTGATACATCACATGAAGATATATTCAATCGTTTCATGTTGTTCCTCGAGCGTAACGGGTCTTCAATGCGCAAATCCCTTCTGAAAAAAACCAGCATGGATTTATGCTGGTCTATGCTGGTTTAATGCTGGTTTAACTGGTGGTCTCCAGCATTCCAGCACCTTAACACAACATATGCTGGTCTTGCTGGTATGCTCTTTTTTCAGCAGGGATATAAAAGCACAGAGACATACCAGTATCTCTACAGTGAGACAGTCAGTCGACGTTTAATACATGGCATATACAGAGACTTCTTGTTTTTAACCTTTTCAGGTGATGGTTTAAAATGTCACAACTGTCCCTCTGGTGTGAGGTTTCTTTAAACTGCAATTTTTAATGGACTTGTTTGAGTTTTTATGGCTTTAAGCTTCACGCGATCCGAAAGCAGCAGTAACTTATGCTTCTCATTCAACACATTGTAAGTTAAACAAACCATAGTAAACATATTAAACTACTATTACATTGTTTTCGTTTTATGGAAATTTTATTATGCAGTAGATAAGACATGAGTTTATGAAATTATTTTCTTCTTTAAAAAAACAATTTAAAACATAACAAAAGTACGCAAACACATCACAAACTATTATAAACATTAACCAATAAGCAGTTTATTCTGTACTGTAATCTCATTTTTGTGCTAATATTGTAATGAATGTTATGAGACCATTCATCCTGCCACCAGGTGGCACTGTCTCTCCTACCGGACATTGGACTCTCACTCCACTTCTTCTGCATTCACTTCCTGTTCTTTGTGTATTTAACCTTGCCATTTATTTACATTGCTAAATATTGCCAGCTAAACCCTGGCTGTTTCTCAATTCCAAGAACGCAAAGAATGGACTTGCGTTCTCGTGGAGATTTCAGCGCGCAAGTCTGCAATCGATGCATCCTTGATATCAAGAACTCATCCTTGCGTTCTTGAGAATTGGAATTGAACTTCGACGGTTAATGATGACGTATAGCGAGAACACAAGGACGCAAGATCGCTGAAGAACGCATATTGAGAAATAGCCCCTGTCTCTACCAAGCATACCATAGTCATTGTTTCATGTTTATGCTCTTGTTTCTCGTTATGACCTTTTTGCCTGTTCCTTGGATTTGCTATTTGGATTACCCTTTTGTCTTGTTTGCCTGGATTTATTAATAAACTTCTGCACTTGGATTCCATCACAGTCTTGACTCGTTACAAATATATAGTAGCAGATTAAATAAACCAGCTAAATCAGCATATTTTTATCAGCATAATATGTTGTTTTTGAATAATTATTGTATTTATTGTTCACTGTCAGTTTCAATGAAAGGTTTTACTGGATGGATGTGTATACAGTTAATAGATGCACATGCGCCACATACACATTCAGTTCTTGTGTGTGTATTATGGTTAAAACAAATGTTTTTACTGCGTTTGTATCAGCTATTATGGCAACCCCTAACTGCACAAATTATGCCGATCTTCCTGGATTTCATAATAAGCATTAAAATGCCAGTCAAAATGGCAGACTCGTATCCCTCGCAATAGGACTACCATTAGCTGTAGTGGCTCACCGGAAGTTTTACCCATATGAGCTCAAAGATGGCGGCGCCCGAATTTACGTCAAAAATAAGGTGGAAAGGGCCGGTGTCTCTGCAGCGTTTAGCTCCAAACCTAATCAAACACATCTGAAGTGCCTCAAATAGCTGAATGAACTAGGGATGCACCGAATCCAGATTTTTTAGGTTCGGCCGAATCCACCGTTTAAGATTCGGCCGAATCCGAAACCGAATACCGAATCCTACTCGCATCCTTATTCCATTAACACAGTAAAACACATTAATGAAGTAAACAACGTCCACAGCAGTGTATTTTTCATTTTATTTAATTTTAACTGTACATTATGCCAGGATGACAAGTTGGAAAAACTATTTTGACAATTACCATAAGCCTATGCATAATGAAAGCGATGCGTTGCGACACGCTCGTTTTTACAATAAGCAAGCAGCTCCGCGCTGAAAACTATATTTAACTTTGAGTGAGAAGCTCCGCTCGTCAATGTCAGGTTTCACACGGCCGTCCAATTACAGTGGAGGAGGGGCGGGAGATTACCACAGCAACCAACCGGCTCACAGCTGAAGCATCACAGCTACCAAGCGCTCGGCTGAAAAACAGCTGGAATTTGGCGTCCTCAAGACGTTTTCAGCTGTGTTTAAAAGTTTTGGTGTGTCCAGCCCCTAAGGCTCACCGAAAGAAAAAGCTCATCTCCACGTCAGCACCCGGTGTGTGTAATCAACGGCCGCGTTACGTCGACCGGCGTAGCGCAAGCCTAGGGTTCGGTTCGGTGGAAAAAAAATCTAGGATTCGGCCGAATCCGAACCCCGTCAAAAAGCCCAGTATTCGGCCGAATCCGAATCCTGGATTCGGTGCATCCCTAGAATGAACGCAACCCTTTCGAAGCTATGCTTACCATGCCCCCCTTTTTATAACTCTGTCCGTAATCATTAAAAAAGAAATCATTAAATAAGTTAACAACTTGTGGCAAATAGGGGACCCTCCAAGCCTACGGGCCCCCACGCAATTGCGTGGTTTGCATGGTGGGTAAACACACAACTGCATCTAACACGCTTGATCACATCACAAGACTAGTGCAAGATGAGAAGTTTTGGTTAAAAAGTACTTTATTTGTGAAAATAACAGGGATTTTGCTAGATAAGACCCTTATGCCTTGGTTGGGATCGTTTAGGCCTTTGAATCTGCACTGAAACTGTAAACTGTTGAGGTCAACTAAAGTTCATATGCAGAAAAATCCTAGAATGTTTTTCTTTAAAAAAATTTATTTCTTCTCGACTAAACAAAGAGAGACCCTGGATTACAGTTTCAACCTTACTGAAAACACTTGGCATTGTGGAAGAGCCCTTCATGTAGGCACTAATTTCGTTTGAAAATGATTAACAATTCAATAGCGTTGGCTTCCCACAATGCACTTCAAGGATGCAAAAACTGCATTTTGAATTTACCCATTATGTGAATGACCTTTGCAGCAATGACCCTTAAGTAAACGAATTATTTCCTCGAAGAAAAGCAAAGCTTTATTGTACAAACAAATAAAAAAACATAAATTGAATCTTTCCAGTGAGGTGAGGTCAGGACATTGTTCAATCAATGGGGTGAACAGAATTCTGTTTGAACGTCATTGTCTATTTTGCTATTCTTAGTGCAGTATAGTGAGACAGAAATTACACAACGCAGCTTTAAGAGATTGCTATATTCTTCAGAATATGAGTTATATAAAACTTTATTCTTTGGAATAATTAAAATCAATCTTAAAATGTTTCATGCCATATTTTTTGTATTGCTTTAGTTAGTGTAACATTTCTAACAGTCAGCCTGATCTTACAAGAATTTGTACATATTTAACAACTTTGCTAATTTGTATGAATTGTACAAAATCATAGGATTAACAATAATTAAACCCTGCACCTAACCCCAACGTCACAGGGGTAAAAACAAATTGTACAAAAATATACAAATGCACATGAGATGGTGTTGCTAACAGTACTCATACTACCTTACGTATTATTTAATGACGTCGAAACGCATTACATATATGAAACGCACACTTACGGACCTCTAGGAAGTGGATAAGAACTGACGATCAGCCCTCTGCTCGTCATTTATCGGTGTCACTTGTATCTTTGAGACCCAGCAGACTACATGTCTGTTTAGGCCAGGCCTCTGGTCACTCTTGTCCTGAAGTTGGTTAGATGCCACAGTCTGCTCCTGTACTTGTATCTGAATGGGATTAACAACTCCAATACGTTTACGGGCCAGCCTTGGCCATACAGCAAACAGGAGGCTTCGGAGCTCCTGTCTAAACGTTTTGTTAAAGTAAAAGTAAATGAAAGGGTTGTATATGTGGGAGCTTTTGGCAAAGAGCGCAGGAAAGACAAAGCCCTCTGGTGCCATGTACCGTGCATCCTTATAAAAGATGAACAGAAAGGAGACAACCGTGTAGGGAGCCCAAGCAATGACAAAACCCATGCTGATGCAGACAAACATCTGTTGAATACAAAGAAAGCTGTGTTATATATTGTTGTTATATCTTATTTTGTTAAACGGTGTCATTTTCTCACTGTCTCACCACAGACAGATGTTTCTCTGTCTGCCGGAGGTTGTTCTGGATGCCTCTGATGGAGAGGGCACGTGAGAAGTGAAAGACCTTCAGCAGGATTCTGCACTGTGAAGTCACGATGAGCAGAACCGGGATGAGCACAAAGCAGACGAAGGTACAGATCACGTACGCTGCATCTGTCTTTGACGTGTGGTACCGACGCCAGGCCACCGTGCAAGAGATGCCATACGGTTCAGGCACGTACTCGCCCCAGCCAAACAGAGGAAAAGACGACCAAACGGCTGCAGTTAACCATGTGGCCACACACACCAGACGGATGCTGGATGCCTCTATCCACACAGCTGAGGACATAGAGTTCACGTTTATAACATCATCATTAATCAACTGATTTACATTACAGGGCCTAATATGTACATTTGAGATACTAATATGAACTCTTTTAGATGCAAAGGTATACAATTTGAGACAGTACCGCCCGAGTGATGGCAAGGGACCATTTTTTAATTTTCATTTTCCTCACTTGTGATCTTACCATAGCAAGCTTTGATGTAGCGGATGAGACTGATGCCAGCTATGGTGAACATGCCACACAGGCCAAAGATAAAGCATCCTAAACCATAGTACACACAGGAGACGTGACGTCCCAGCCACGCGTGATTGAAGGATGAAATGATTGACAGCGGGTATAAGCAGATACAACAGAGAAAGTCAACCGCTGCTAAATTAACACAGAGCAACTCTGAGCCTCTGATCTTCTTCCTGCGGCGATAAGAAATCACCAACACGACTCCATTTCCCAGGACTGATACTATCACTGTAACAACACACAGACAAATATAACATTATTAATATCAAATCATGTTTATAAATAGAATATGAAATAGTAATATATATATATATATATATATAAAATTAAGCTACAACATTGATGATGCAGAGCAAGTATACAGCATTAATTGTGTTGATATTGATTCTTTGTGCACTGTTATTAACATAATCAGTATTAATTACTAATATCGATGAGTTGTTCAATCCATGGTTGGGTCAAATATGGATAAACCCAAAAGGGGCGTAGCCAGAACGTTTTTTTCAGGGGTGGCCAGGTAAGACCCAGTGATTTTATTGGGGTGGCAAAAATATCACTACAGATATAATTTCTATACATTCTACTGAATTTGTAAATCACAAAAATTTACTAAGGATTTAAGTTAAACTATTTATGTTCAATATACCAACAAAAGAAGAAAATGTATGCTAATAATTTCTGAATAAAATTGCATACATCATCTTTAACTTTTATAAAAGGTAACTAAATATGACCTGTTCACCCGATTAGCACTGAACTTATTGAACACTAATGTAATGAGTTTACATTTTGATATGATATGGTAAAAGAACATGTATTTAAAGTTATTGTGTCTGTCAAACACATAAAGAAACCTTAAATTAAGCCCCTGAAACCCAATCATTTATTTAAAATCTACATTTTCTGCATTTAATAGATACAACAAACCTGGCATCTCTCAAAATGGTTTCTTAATAAAGATAGCAAAACAACATTTTTGCAGTTGTCGCACCTCAGACCTGCAATGCCAGTACAAACACAAATAATGTATAAATTATTAGAACAGAAGCAGTCATAAATCTCACAGGTATATTTGTAGCAATAGCCAACAATACATTGTATGGGTCAAAATTAGGGCTGTCAATGGATTAAAATATTTAATCTAGAATCATTGCATGATTGTCATGAGTTAACTCGTGATTAATCACACATTTTGATCTGTTCTAAATTTACTTTTATTAAACACTTTTCAAGTTTTTAATATGTAATCAACATGGGTGTGGACAAATATAAATGCTTTATGCAAATGTATGTTTACACCAGCCTGTTTCTATAGTTTTGTATATGAATTTTCCTTTCAGGAGACAATTTTCTTTCTCCATTTCTGTTTGCTGCTGCATCATTTGTAACGCATGCTGGCAAATTGAGTTGGAATTAATACATTTTCAAAAATGAGTTATTTATATTTTGACATTCTCTTTTAAAAACTTTTTAAAAAATGCATGATTTGTTGAAATCTGATAAAACATGACAGAACTACACTTGTTTGGAATTGACAGAGTCAGCAAAGTTAAATAACCACAAAAATTACCACAGCCATACCTTAAAATCACTGTAAAACTAATAGATTTGGCACACACATAGTCAAAAACAATATTAATATGTAAACAAATATTTTATTGTTTGATTGACATTGAGACAGACAGTTTTAAGATCTACTGTATAATCTAATATAATGTTACACATCAGATATTTTCCTCAACAGTTAATCAAACATTTACTTAAGACTAGTGATATATCGGGCCAATATTTGCGAATTTTATGTGTATCGGCATTGGCTGATATGTGGCTGCCGTGTTGCCGATTTTTTTCTGGCATTATTTACAGACAGAGTGCTGGAAGCCGCAAGCAATTGCAGGTCATGTGACTAAAACTACCAACCTTTCCATGACATCATCAAAAGATGGTTCCATAGCACCCTCACCTGTTTTTACTATTTGTTAAATATAGTTTTTTAAAGTTACTTTTTTAAAATTGAGACGTGTCGTGTAACATTTGGCAGTATCGGGTCCAAATATTGGCTCAAGAAAATTGGCAGCCTGTATCGGTCATTGGCTAAGGCTGATGAAACAAAAATCGGTATCGGCATCGGCACTGAAAAATCCATATTGGTCGATCCCTACTTAAGACTTAAGAATTTTTGTCAATACATTTATATGTATATACAGCCCTAGTCAAAGTAAAAAAAATGTATGCCAAAAATCACCAATCATCATTAGGATATTAAGTAAAGATCATGTCATTGTACATTTTCTTCTGTAAACATATATAAAAAATATTTATCATTAGTAATATGTGTTGCTAAGGACTTCATTTGAACAACTTAAAATGTGATTTTCCTCAATATTTAGATTTTTTACACCCCCAGATTCCAGTTCTTGGCCAAATATTGTCCTGAGGTCACGCAGCCTAAATTCTGCCCTTTTGGCAGAAATATGATTAAAATAATGTCAGTTCGTGTTTCAATGTTTATACAACCAGGATACAAAAGTTAATGCTAAGCAGTTGCTAAAGGTTAATAAAATGCTTAAAAATCTACGTTGAAATAACAAATAACTGACATTGATTCAATTTCCAAATTCAAAAGGTAATTCATTGTTGATTCAACTTTGTCCATGACGTTGATTCAATGGTGAATCAACGTTGAAGTGCCTGCTGGGTGGGCTGATACACGTTAAAATGCATTATATATGCTTCATCTATTAAGTTTTGGATGTAGGTTACATTGAATTAAAGTGCACAGTAAACTTTGTTGCCATGACACTCCTGCTGGCGTCATTAATTTCATATTTGCTCCCAGCTGTCCTTACCTGTATGGTGGTGTAAACAGAATGGGTCAAGTGATGTCAGGACCTCTATCCTAACAAACCATACATCAATGGAAAACTTTCAGATGATGTATAAATATCAATTTTAAAAAATTGACCGTTTTGGTGTCCAGGCTCACAAACATAGAACAAAAGAGTAAATTAGCTCTTAATAAAATAAGATTTTGGTGATATACAATAAATAACAAAGTATTAGTAAAAGTCATAGTTTTGAGGCATGTCAAATGTTCACGTTTCACAACTATGATGATGAAGTTGGTAGCCAAATATTCTAAAGTGTTGTCATTTTCCTATAAAGACAGTAAAAATGTATCCCTCGGATAAACTATGGATTACTCCAAAAAATTAAGCATTTGATCTGCTTGAGAAAAAAAGCTTTCAAGACCGGGAAATCAAGCGCTCTATCAAAGTTCTACAGGAACAAAGTCCAAAGGGAAATAAGTGCAGCAAAAAAAATACAAAAAAAAAATAATACTACTATAAATCAAGGGTGGAAGTTACCATCAAAGGGAGTCCCAGAAATGAATCCCCAAGATTTTGTGACAACTGCTAAAGTTAGTCAAGGTGTCTCAATCTCTCCCACCTATTAAGTTTGCAGATCTACCTTCTTACCTTCCATCTCCACCCTTGCCCATCATTTCATTATTCTCTCTTAATTGTCACAAATCCCCTGGTCCTGACGTGATTCCCCCAAGAATATTGAAGGAGTTTGCATGGAAAATCAGTAATCCTTTTTGTGACATTATCAACAGCTGCCTTGTAGAAGTTGTCGTTCCCACACAAAGGAAAGAGGCCATTGTTGTACCCATATCAAATTAACATCTCAACTGTTTAAAATTTGTGAAAAATTTATTGAGCAATGGATCGTGAATGATATCACACCAAACCTAGATCCTGTGCAGTTTGGTAGTCAACTCAACTATTCCACAACAGATAATTTGGTAGGCTGCTGGATTTTGTGTATAAAGCTTGTGAAGAACCAGGTTCAGTTACAACTGATTTTGTCAAAGCTTTTGATGCTGTTGACTATACAGCAGAGTAAAGTGCCTCTTGGATCTTGGAGCGAGACGTAGTCATGGATTAGCAATTGTATGTCTAATCATCATCAAAGAGTGTGTTACCAGGGATATTTATCCGATTGGGAGTATTCTTCATGTGGAGTTGCCCAGGGAACCATATTGGTTCCTATAATCTTACTAGCACTGATTAACAATGCTCTTCAGATCAAATTACCCACTGGAAATATATGAATGACATGACCAGAGGTGGATGTCTCATCAGCCCTGTACTTACCAGCATAAATTAAATGATCTTGCCATCTGGGTTAAGGATCATAAAATGAAACTCAACTCAAAAAAATGCTCTGATATGAAACATTTACCAGCTTGGCCACCACTTTCTATCAGAACATTCTTAAAATCTGTGACTCTTAAAAGGTGCAGTGTGTAATTTTTTAAAGGATCTCTTGACAGAAATGCAAAATAATACACAAAACTATTAACAGGGGTGTATAAAGACCTTTTTTTAAATGAACCATTATGTTTTGATTCCCGTAGAATGAGACATTTTTATCTACATACACTGAGGGTCCCTTTACATGGAAGTCGCCATTATGTGCAACCATGTTTCTATAGAAGCCCTTAAAGGGACACTCCACTTTTTTGAAAATATGCTATTTTCCAGCTCCCCTAGAGTTTGACATTTCATTACCGTTTTGGAATCCATTCAGCTGATCTCTGGGTCTGGCGCTAGTACTTTTAGCATAGCTTAGCACAATCCATTGAATCTGATTAGACCATTAACATCGCACAAAAAAACCCCAAAGAGTTTTGATATTTTTCCTATTGAAAACTTGACTCTTCTGTAGTTACATCGTGTACTAAGACTGACATAGAAAATTGCAGCTTTTAATTTCCCGTCAGTCTTAGTACACGATGTAACTACAGAAGAGTCAAGTTTTAAATAGGAAAAATATCAAAACTCTTTGGTTATTTATTTAAGGTTGATGCTAATGGTCTAATCAAATTCAATGGATTGTGCTGAGCTATGCTAAAAGTACTAGCGCCAGACCCGGTGATCAGCTGAATGGATTCCAAAACGGTAAAAATCAAATGTTTAACTCTAGCGGAGCTGGAAAATTAGCATATTTAAAAAAAAAGTTAAACTTTTTTCCACTAAAAGGGGCATTCCTATTTTGTAACATGGATTAGTGGCTCTCTGGAGAAATGGTTCGTTTGAAGGGGCTGGCGCATTGAAGACCAGGACGTAAACGGCCTCTACTATGATTGGACAGCTTCATTCCTCGACATTGATGTGTAAAAATAGCTGCCGAACGCATATATGTTTGAGCCACAAAAGATTCTGGCTGCTAAAGATGATACACATAAATGACAATACGTGGCTGATAAGTCCTTATCAATAACTTTGTATATTTCTATTGTGCTTGTGAGGTTGCTCTTAGATACACGTAACGTTACATACCACAGTTATATGATAAAAAAGCTTTGTTGAGAGTTTGACCGTTCAAACGCAACTTGCCTAAATTACCGTATACAACACAGTAAGCAGGCATCAGAATCTAAATCGTGTCTGTTAAGTCCTTCCTTATCACTAACTTTGTATATTTCTACCGTTATATTACAGTCGTATTGTTAAATGTTGCACCTTTATTAATTGTTTAATGTTTTTAGTAAATTAAAACAGTCAAACATATGTGTTTAGACCCTGATGTTGCAACAGGACATATCAAGCAATCTCTTACAAAGCAATAGTGAAACGCAGTAACGTTACCTTAAATAAAGTAAAATGTTTTACTTATTGTGTATACTGCTGTGTCATTGTTGTCAGATCCAATATTAGTGGTGCTTTTAATCACAGTCTCTCTGCAAATCCAGCATCGCCTCGTGGCTTCGTGAAATGAATCTGCGGTACACAAAGTAAACAAACACTCCCCACGCCAGCTGGAACTTCTTTAAAGAGTAACTAAACCCTAATCCAACTTTTTTTAGTTAATGATCTGTAAGAATGAAGCTTTATTAGTGCTGTTCATTGATTTTAGTAAGTTTTTTAACATTTGGATATAAAGTGTTTCAAAACTACAATATATGGTGTAAAAACGAGTGAGTGCTGCCCTCTTCAGGTTGAACGGTGGCTACTGCAGTTGAATTTTCCTATTGGATGTTGGGTCCAAAAAATGACTCGTGACGTAAGCAGGTTCAAGCTCACAACGCCCTTGTTACGATCTCACCACACACTTGGTTCGTCCCCTCTATCTCTGTTGGGATCTGCCCACTTTTCTTGCATTTTTCAAATATTGCCAGTGGGTGGAGTCAGGCTCTGACAAGGGGTTTAGTTACGCTTTAAAAACATCTTTAACGACATGTTTACTGATTGTTGAGACACTGAAAGTTTGCTTTGCCCCTGGCCCACACGTGTCATGCGAAGCTGTGGGCGGGGCTACAAAAGTGGTCGTTGTATTTGGGTTTGGGGAGGTGTTTCAATTCTACTCTGACATCATATTTCGGCACATTCTTGAACCAACCATTTTCTTGGCTTGGTGCCAAAAACTGTTATATTTCAGTAAAGAGGACGTTTCAGTTTTGAAACTTGTTCATTTAAAGGGGCGGTGAATTTGTCGATTTTATTGTTTTATACTGTTGTCTGAGGTCTACTAATGATGTTCGCGTGGTTTTAACATTCAAAAACATCAAAAACAATAAGTAATAGGCTATTTTGTAACATGGATAAGTGGCTCTCTGGAGAAATGGTTCGTTTTGAAGCGGCGGGCCGCATTAAATACCTGGACGTAAACACCCACTGCTATGATTAGACAGCTTCATTCCCCGTCATTACATGTGAGGAAATGTTATAAAAACATTAATGTGTGAAAATAGCAGCCGAACACAAATATGTTTGAGCCACAAAAGATTCTGGGTGCTAAAGATGATACACATAAATGACAATACGTATAGTACAGTAGAAACAAAACTTTAAACTCGACGTGACTAAAGTACCGTATACAACACAGTAAGCGTGCATCAGATTATAAACTGCGGCTGATAAGCTCTTATCAATAACTTTTTATATTTCTATTGTGCTTGTGAGGTTGCTCTTAGATACACGTAACTTTACATACCACAGTTGATAAAAAAAAGCTTTGTTGAGTGTTTGACCATTCAAACGCAACTTGCCTAAATTACCGTATACAACACAGTAAACGGGCATCAGAATCTAAATTGCGGCTGATAAATCCTTCCTTATCACTACCTTTGCATATTTCTACCGTTAAATTACAATCGTATTGTTAAGTGTTGCACCTTTATTAATCGTTTAATGTTTTTAGTAAATTAAAACAGTCAAACATACGTGTTTAGACACAGATGTTACAACAGGACATATCAAGCAATCTCTTCTAACAAAGGAATTATAGTGAAACGCAGTAACTTAAATAAAGTAAAATGTCTTACTTGCTGTGTCATTTTCGTCAGATCCAATATTAGTGGTGCTTTTAATCACAGTCTCTCTGCAAATCCAGCATCGACTTGCTTCTTTACAAGTGAATCCGCACAGTACACAAGGTAATCAAACACTCTCCACGCGAGCTGGAACTCTTCAAAAACAACCTTTATCCACGCATTCCTAATGTTATTTTCCGAGCCTCCGAATTAAATTATTCAGCTTCTGTGTTGTTCCCACGCGGTTCTTCCACAACCCAAGACTTCGTTACCATGGTTACCAGATCACCGTGTCAGAATAAAAGTCTATCAGAAAAAATGTATTTAAAAGTCATTTTGGTTACATTTGGCAATCTTTAACTCTTTCACCGCCAGCGTTTTTTAAAAAAGTTGCCAGCCAGCGCCAGCGTTTTTCATGATTTTCACCAAAGTTTAATGCCTTCCAGAAAATGTTCTTCTTTAAATATATAAACATACAATATTCCAAATGAAAGAACAGACCCTCTGCTTTCAAACAAAAAAACCCGTTTCATCCTACCTTCAGTGGTTCTTTTGTAATCAGCTTTTGAATATGGGTAGGTTTCTGAAAAAACACCACATTTTGAGAAAAAAGCAGAGATAATTCCATTTTTGTGACGGATTTTTCATTGAGATCTCATTCAGAGCGATCTTTAAAACAGACACGAACAAGCAGCCGCTTGCCATAGGGCAATACTTCCGGGTTTAAAAAGTTGCGGAAGGGCGCCACCTGGTGGATAATAGCGGTGTTGCGGAAAGAAAGAAAATCTCGTCATTGGCGGGGAAGCGTTTTCTCTTAATTGACGAGATATCTCGTCAATGACGGTGAAAGAGTTAAAGACATGTTTACTGATTGTTGAGACACACGTGTGTCATGCAAAGCTGTGGGCGGGGCTACAAAAGTGGTCGTTGTATTTGGCTATGGGGAGGTGCTTCAATTCTACTTTGACGTCATATTTCTCCAAATTCCACACTTGGTTGTAAAACTGGCTTGGTGCCAAAAACTGTTATATTTCAGTAGCACGGACGTTTTCAGTTCTGAAACTTGCAGGATGTTCATTTAACTATGATGACCTCTTATATAACAAAGTATCAAGTTAAAATTGAGTATTTGATTCACCGCTCCTTTAAGTATGATGACATCTTATATAACAAATTATCAAGTTAAAATTGATTGTTTGATTCACCGCTCCTTTAAAATGGGATGGTCAAGTGGACCACATCTTGTCTTCAGCTAACAGAAAGCTTTTTGCTCAAGAATTGGTTACCATACTGGGTACCGGTATGTGAAATTAAAAGTTTGAAAAGAGTGCTGAAACGAGTTCGTAAAATCATACTGGGACGAAAGTATGAAGGATATTCCGATGCCATCTCCTTTCTTGGATTGTGTAGATGTGCGGCAGATGAGAAACTCTGCTGGATTTTAAAAGAACTTTGTATACCTTTATGAAGTATTTTATTATTTTTCTTTTAATCTTGTATTTTAAATTTAGGCAAACATTAGTATTGACATTTCATTGTAACAGCAAAATAATTCAGTGTCCCCTAATGACAAACCTCCTTGGGTGTAATGATGCTGTAAAGTCAATGAATAAATAAATAAATAATAAACGTTTACATATTCATTATTTAAATAATAGGCTAACTTAAAAATAACTTTTTGTTCAATATGATAACGGAAAACCATATATACTTGATTACATAGAAAACAATTCTGTCTCTCTATGGTTTTATTTAAAAAGATTAGATAAAAGTTAATCATAACAGATCATAAAAATGTAAGGCACAGATATTTTAGTCACTGTTTAGGCTTTAATGACAAACTTTTTAAATAATATAAAAAATAGTACAATATACCAGTAAGCCCTATATAGCATTAAAGAGCAATGTTAACACTTTACAATAAGGTAAATTAGTTAACATTAGTTAACTACGGTAGTTAACATGAACTAATAAGAAACTGCACTTATACAGCATTTATTTATCTTTGTGAATGTTAATTTCAGCAATTACTAAAATCTTGTTACATTAGTTAATGCACTGTGAACTAACATGAACAAACAATGAACAGCTTTATTTCTATTAACTAACATTAACCAAGATTAATAATTACTGCAACAAATGTATTGCTCATGGTTTGTTCATGTTAGTTAATACATTAACTAATGTTAACTAATTAACCTTATTGTAAAGTGTTACCAAAGCAATTAAACAGTGAAGTACATAAGGGAAGCAGGCAAAACTCACCTATTAACATTATTGCAAATCCAACCGCAATGTCAGCCGACGGTGTAAGTTTAGAGGTAAAAATGTCCGAATTGTACCTCCCATTGACTCCTTCTTGTCTTGTTGTGTTTGTAAACATATTAGGCAAACTAATTATAATCGCAAATAGTCACTATAAAGAGCGTATATAAAACACGATCATCTCCGTCTTCCGTCCACTCATCATTAATGAACGCATACAGGTACTGTATATATATATACCATTGAGGACACACTTAACTGGTCACCATGGTTTCCATTATTTTATCCATTGCCACTAACTTGTGCACATTTTGAAGTTTTAAGTACAAATTAAGGTCTGTGTCGTACACGTCGTTCGCAAATAAAGAACAGAATTAATATCTCCTGAATTCCATTTTCGTGTTTATGTGCAAATCAAAACAGATAGTAAAATGGAAATAGAGCAGTTATGGAGCAATGGTCTTCTTTATGCATCCAACGTGAGCCCTGATCAAAAAGATATAATAATACAAAAAGCACAAAGACCAAATAAACAGAACACAGAATGACACGAGAGAAAACAACATTAAAGCAGCACTCTGTTTTTTTCCGTGCCCCCTCCAATTTGCATACCCTGAAATGTTACGCTCCTTGACTACAGACAAAAATATAAAGAAAAATATATAACATATTTATTTTGTATCTTATTATTTGTGTTTACTGTAGCACTTTACAATCTTTTTCTATTTAATTCCTTGCATTTTTCAAATTTCTTTACAATTTAAACAGAGACCTCTAGTGGTATAAAGCTACATTGTATCCAGGATTATAAAGGAGGGCTATACAGTAAATCTCATGTGACACAGAAAGAGATCTTAAAAATGACAGCACCATTCAGGATGGAATGTAGCTTTCCACCAGCAGAGGTCTCTGTTTTACAAAATAAAAACTAGTGCCAAAGCTCTTAAAAGCAACAGTTAACACAGTTTTCTGAACAAAGTAAGGAGAACAAGAACATCAACACAACTTTTAACATTTCTTGTCTTGTATTTCCCGCAACAAAAGGTGAGTAAATAACAGCATTTGATTTTTTTACACCAAGTTCCACAAAACTAATATGTAAATGTGATGAGTTTAAAAGCAAACATATTTACTTTTTCAACCAATTTTATAGTACAGTCTGGCTTTACATATAATAATTTATTAAATGTTCTCTCGATATTCTGGAAAAACAAAACCACATATCTTTACTTTGTGAATATTTTGAATAAAACTCTTTTCTTCTTTATCCAACAGTTATAGCCTCTAGCAATTTTTTTAAACTTTGTAACTTTGTATAGCACTTCTCATATTATTGGTGTCATATTTTCATATTTTTTTGGATAAAAGCATCTGCTAATTTGTCTACTTGTAAATGTAAGAATGTCATAAATGTTAGGCATTTATACTGTGACTGGGGGAGGCCTGACTGAGCTGCTTCAATAAGGGTGATACGAAATACAATGGGGTTTACATATAGCCATGAATGCCTCAACTGTTTTCAAAGATCGTTTCACAGAAGAGAGTTTCTAATGCGATCCATTCTCTCTGCCAGAAAACATTGTATACCCACTTATGATTAGTAGCATTCACAGACATCTGATACACAGATGTTTGTTCATAAAGCATGTATTAAAACATAAATCAAATGTTACATTCTGTACTTGCTTCATATTTATCTTACCAATTTCTTGCAATTTTGTCTTTACTATCATATAGTGTCCTATATAGTTGCAATCTGAATCACCCACTGGGGGTCAGAGTTTACAAACTTTTTATTTTTAGACATAATGGAACCTTAATCTTTAAATACAGAACCTGTGGATTAGTTTCATATTTAATGTATAGATTCGAATTAGGATGCGGTTTCTTTTTACGCTTAATTTATTTTTCAAATGAGTTTTAGGAAAATGCCCCTTTGAGTTTATTGTTCTTGCAGGCATCTTCTTAAAGTGTATATCTTTTTTAAAGTATATCGTTCAATTTCTGCTTGGTTATCCAGCGGTTCTACTGGGCCGGTACCGGTGCGCGTTCTCTCTGAGTCTGCGCGCGCACGCGGCCTGTGGGAGGTTCAGAATAACGGAGCCAAAGATCATCATCATCCCGGAGGTGAGGCCCAGCAGCGAGAACAAGTCCGCGACACGCCTCACTAGAAGCAAAAAGATGAGTTCATGAGGCGGATCTCAAGCGTGTCCTGTGCTCGATTTGGGGATTTATATCGGATCCAGTGGTTTGGCCGCGTGACTCCAGCGGCATCGGCAGCGGCATGAGCCCGTGTAACTGACGCGCATGCATCCGAACAGGACACGCATTTTCGGAATCGAGTCCAGTTTTGGAGCAGTCGATCTAAAACTCACGGGTTCGCCGACCATCATTCGCTACATGTGACCGATCCGAACCGTCCGAATTCATCGGCAGCTTCACCAACGGGCTGCGCATTAGCACGGTGAGAAAACATTTTCACGTCAAGATTAGAGGACTTATTACAAGAGATCCTTGTGGATGTCATTTTAGCGTTTTTACTGGATCCGGATTGCTGTTCTGCTCCGGTTCGGGTCGGGTGTGTAACGGATCCGTCAAGGACTTTAGTCCAAATCTCATTAATCACCAGAATCAACCTGACTCTGACCGGTTTACCCACAGAACAGATCGTACAAACATATTTAAATGTTAACCTAAAGACCTAATAAATCAAACACTACAATAGTAAATTGATTATTAATGAATAAAGCACGATCAGATGAATGATGTGACCGTTAAACTGAATCCATGACCTGAGTTCGCGTTAGCTTAGCATGCTAACACATCAGCGCGCGTGTATTTTCAACATTTTAACCTTTTGACAAACAGAATGGATTTATAATCGTATTTTATCTATTCGCATGTTGGTTTTGCAGTCGTTGAAAAGGACCGTGTTCTCAGGAGATTGGCAATGCTGAGAAAACAGCTGTTATAACGGCATTTAAGTTAGCATGTTAGCCGCGTTAGCGCTTTATTCAGTCTCTTTTTAGCTTATTTTAGAGCATTTATGTGCCATTTCACACTGAAACAGATCCATTAAAGTCTTTCAGATAAAAACGAATTCAGGGGGTGTCCGTGTGCGATAAATCGTATTACGTAGTATGATTGATGACTATTGTTGTTATTTTGTTTTTATTATACATATACAGTATTTTTATGACATACGTTTATCCGGGTATTAATCCTGGTAACCTTATTTTGAAATGCTTTATTATTTTGTATGTTGGTCGCCGTTAAAGTGTAGTGGCTCCTCCTTGCATGCATATCAGGAAATACACTTTTTCAATTCAGCATTGTTTGTTTATCGTGATTTACAGATATCAAAGTCTAACTTGCTTAGTGTGATTGTCACGGTGTGCAGGCACATTTATATATGAGCTGACTGTGTGTGTGTGTGTATAACCGTACACAGCCATAAGGTTTACCTCCATTCATTCAGTGTATTTACTATCTGACAGAAAATACTCCACGTGTTGTGATCATTGGCTTGCTTTCAATATGTACACACATTGCTGAAGTGTTGTTGAGATTTAGTTTGTTTTGTGTTTCACCTCCCTCACAGCCAGGACAGTACAGAATGGCTCCTCATCTGGACGCGGCCCGGAAACTGGCCTGGATCTTACTGAAGTCGCTGCTTCGTTTCATCTTTATGTTTATCAATAACTGTGTTGCGATCCCATCCTACTGCCTCTACCTGTTAGTACTGCAGCCTTTGAGACTTCTGGATCCCCACACGTTTTGGTACATCGAGGGGGTCATGTTCAGATGGTTGCTGGCCATGGTGGCTTCTTGGGGATGGTGTGCAGGCTACACCGGTAAGAGCATATTTTTTGTTTCTTGTAACTTTCTTCCAAGCAAGATCTTTTTTTATTCCTGATTTTTATAAAAATTTGAAGATGTGACATACAGCTCTGGGTGTCCACATACAGCAAAAATAATTTTGTCCTTGTTGTTTTGTATTTCTGCCTCAACGTCACTACTAGAGCAAGCTCCTGATTGGTTAACGGGGTGCAAATTGAAAAGTCTGAATGGATGTCTATCTTGTCTTTGCATTGACTTAACATGTAAATCACTTGTGCTTAACGCTTCATTCGGATCTTGTGTGAACACAACGCACCATTATGGGTCTTGGCTGAGAAATGGCCCAGGCAATTTTTTTGTCATTATCCCCAGTGTATTATCCAGTGACGCCAAATTTTGACTGCTGTGTGCAAATCTATTGACTATTTGTGAATCTTTATTGACTCACGCTGTGGTGCTTCCTGTTTTGCATTGATTTACTTCCTTTGTTTTGGAAATAAGTTTGTAAAAGATGTTTTTGTTCCTTTTTTTTTTTAAATGTGTATTGTCACACTATTATCAATGAGAACCTCAAGGGAGGGCTTTTTTGACTTTACATCTGGTCTCATTCATCCAAGACTGGATTGCTTGTAGATTGGCCTTTACTGAGTTCAAAACCTGGAACATAAGGGATTTTACAACAAATTGTTTGGTTCTTTAATGTAAAACCGGTTTGAATTGCTGGCTAGGTTAGATCTAGCTAAAGATGTCAAAGCTCTACACTGATCCAGTGGATCACGAGATAGAGACACAAGGTCTGGGACAGTCGGGTGATCACGGAACAGATAAAACCACTTATCACTTTGAGGAACAAGGCTACATTGTTATTTTTGTACTATTATCAACACATATCCAATAATCATCGAATGAATAATAAGGTAAAATTGACATTCGATTTTCAGTTTTGAGATTCATATATATATGAATGCTATGCTATATAAATATTTTTTACAGCGTTAATGTAGTGCTTTTGCCAAGCAGGAAGTGCGCTTCACGCTCCCGCTCTATAGGTGGCGCAGAGAGACCAACAGCCACCAGTGGAAGAGATCACCTCGAACGTAAAGCTCGCTTCCTGCTTTGGCATTCACGCTAATAGTGTTGTAAATAACGTTCAGTTTCTTGCAAAAACTGATTGATTTGCTCCACAAGACGTCAATATGTCACACGGATTTATGGGGGATTACTTTTGTATTGGATATGTATGCTTAGGGCTGTGCAAAAAATCGACTGCGATTATCATGCGCATGTCATCAGTAAAGCCGGTTCCGTGATTAGAAGTAAATCGCCATCAGCTGCTTTCAGATGGAGCAGCATTTATTACACAGACCCGTAGTTCACCGAGAAGCTAGGCAAAATCGCATAGAAAATCGGAATCGATTTTCCTCGATTATGAACCCGATTTTGCCTAGCTTCTCGGTGAACTACGGGTCTGTTTAATAAATGCCGCTCCATCTGAAAGCAGCTGATGGCGATTTAATACTAATCACCGAACCGGCTTTACTGATGACACGCGCATGATAATCGCAGTCGATTTTTTGCACAGCCCTATGTATGCTTTAGCTCATAAAGTGGCAGATCGGTTGACTTGCATGACGGAGCACTGGGGTTTCTGCAAAATATCTTTATTGTTCTACTGATGAAAAACATATTGGATGATGTAAGTGTTAGTAAATAAACTTGATTTTGAAAGTATGCTACCGTTTTATTACAGTTTGTTGAACTTCATTCATTTATTTTCGTTGTTTTATTTAAATAGCCTACCCTTTACGTTGTCAGTAATTACTGTGCTGCTAATTTCTGATACGGGAATGTTTGTTTGTTAAAAAAATGTTAGG
Source organism: Paramisgurnus dabryanus (assembly GCF_030506205.2). Lineage (NCBI taxonomy): Eukaryota > Metazoa > Chordata > Actinopteri > Cypriniformes > Cobitidae > Paramisgurnus > Paramisgurnus dabryanus. Next base: position 33,288,277 of record NC_133348.1, read on the forward strand.
CTACCTTTATAAAAAGTATTGCTCTTAGGGGTGTCCATGGTTAACCGATTAATCGTTAAAAATTGCGTAACCGAGTGAAACATATTGCTTGTTTAAGTGGCGTCAATGGCGTGCATTGAATTTAGTTATTTAGTTCTAATACATTTTTGCACCACCAGAGACCACCAGAGCGCTCCCAGACATTTGTAATGTCCATGTCCACAAGAAGTAGTCATGACCTAGCCTGGCGGAAGCACTTAGGAGGGAGGAGCCAGGCTAGTCATGACCAGTTTTCAAAAAGCGGGCAAAGAAAAGCACAGTGTGGGAGCACTTCAAAATTGAAAATGTCGGGGCAAAATGCAAGTATTGCAATGCAGTGCTTAGATATACTTCAAGTACAACCTCGTTGTTGTACCATCTCAACAGCCAACACCCGGGCATCATTAGAGAGGTGGCCGCGGAGCCTGCGAGTACCTTCGCCCAGCCTACCATCCCCGCGATGCTAGCGCAAAACATGTGCAGTGGTGCTAAAGCCGAATCCATAACACAGGGTATTACGCACTGTAACGAAAGTTCAAGATGCACGGATTTTGGAGTTGAAGGACGCGCACTGGCAGCTTATTGAAGATGTTGTGCCAACTCTAAAAGCGTTCAAGTTATGTCGTCAGAAAGGGAAGTGTCCATCTCAAACACCTATCCCATCACCTTTGGACTAATAAATGCACACCTACAAAGCGAAGGCGACGCGAACCGGGTTCTGGTGGAGTTTAAAACTAAAGTCCGAAACTCCCTGTCTGAAAGAATGAAGGTAGGTACCAGACGAGTTTGCATGTAGTAAAGCCTAAATACGTGTGCCCAGGTTGATGAGCTAGAGATGTTTTCATCCCCAGCGATGACTGCATGCATGTTGGACCCACGCCATAAGCATCTTGGGTTCTTATCTCCAGAAATAAAGAGCACTGGCAAATGCAAAACTCTGTAGCCTTGCAGCAAATGTTCCGTACAATGTACCAAATGTAACAAAGGCCGTTACGCAAAGTGTAGAACACGGGCAAGAGGAGGCGGCCGCGGCCCCAGCACAAAGTGCCACCAAAGACAGCGCAGCCATGGCGATGGCACTCATACTTGGCGAAAGCTACTTTTCGTCAGCCCTCACCAGTTGTGAAACAGAAGTCAAAAACTTTCTTAGCGACAGTCCCATTGGCCTAGAAATGAGCCCCGTGGACTGGTGGAAACTAAACGCCAGTTGTTTTCCCAGATTGGCAAAGCTTGCTAAACAGTATTTGTGCATACCTGGCACATCTGTACCTTCAGAGAGGGTGTTTTCGGCAGCCGGACCTACAGTAAATAGTAGTGCTGTGTTCAAAATATCGATACGACGATACATCGTCATGGACGCCTGACGATGCGGTGCATCGATACAGCACCTTCCGTATCGATTTGGATGCACTTTTAAAAGTAACGTGACGAATTACTGTTGATCCGTAATCCATATGGAAAGGACGCATGCAGTGTTTCCGCTATATACATTCAACCGTGGCGGCCCGCCACGCCTAAAACATCCCCGCCACGCCTGCGGTTGAGGATAGAAGGGATACAGCAAACGAAATCTCGCCGGATGAGCACTGTTTTATCCTAATCCTTCACCCAAACCCAACTCTAAACACAACATTTCACAGGTTTGTAGGATGTATGTGTATCTCATGTAGCCAGAGCCGCTGTTTTCATCCTAAAAATCCTACCTCCAAATCTAATCCTAAACTTTTTGGTATTTTCTGTATCCCTTCTAGACAAAACCCACGGCGGCAGCTCGCAAAATAAATAAAGCTATACCGAAATGTCCGCCCAGCAAGAAAGAAAAAAAATTCCTTTCTGGATTCGCGTTGTTCACTCATTTATAAATAAATCTCCTAAAATATCATAATTTCCCCCATGGGTTTAGTTTCATGCACAAATAGATTTAAATCAACGGATGATGATTAGGCTACGTCTCTGTTTTGAGAAATAATAATAAAATAAATAAGTCTACACGAACTATGTTATAATTATCAGATTGACAAAACGAATAAAAAAGTATTTGAGTTTCTGTTCTTTTTTGTGATGCGCTGTTAAACCAAAGCAGCAGAAAACACGTCATGTTTTTAATGATTTTAAATAAGCACAAGGTTTTCTCCTTATTGTGAGTTTACATAAATAAAAATACACAATTTACAGATGCGAATGTTATTTTACTTTTATCTGTCTGGCAATAAATTAAGGGTAATTTATGTTGCAAGGTCATCACGCGTATGCTGTTCATAGGCGCATATACACGGACGCAGCGCGGGGCTGCGAGAAATGATATGATTAAACTTTCGATTTAACATATTACGAGTTTTTTGGACATTCATTTGGAATCACTGTACTCATATTATCAACTTATCTGGCCATTAGTTATTCAGAATATAGGCTATAAGCGCAGCGCGCTGCTGACCACTCAGCTGTCAATCTTCTGTGCTTTAGATCGACACTCACAAAGTTTCACATTAAATGATAAGATGTTTGTCCAAAAACAAAAGGCTAAACACTGAATACAACTCATATAGGACTGCAAGACATTAATATTCGAATCTGTTTGGAAGGAAACTTATTCCCGTGGAAGAGAAGGACGTTGGTAATAAAAACTGGAGGCAGACGGTGAGACCGTTTCATCTGTTTTCAGACGAAACAACAGGGTCGGGGTACCCGCAGGTGAAACTTCTAATATTTGATGTAACGGGTGTAATAATATTAACGTGTTATATGCGTTGTAGATCCAGGTCGGGACTCAATATGCGAGCGTGAACTGCGGGTCTAACATCCAAGAAAAGAATTCGACTCGATTCCGACAGGTAACAGTTTTTAAATGTCCCCGTGCTTATTTGTGTTTAAGATCTGTCTGCGAAGAGCATAAAGGTTTCTATAACTGCGCGATTTGCGGTGTGACCGGGTCGGGCTCTTTATGTCAAACAGGCCGGGTGTGGAATAAATTGTTGCTGATGTCGGGTGTTCTGTCATTCACAGCGGTGCGGATGATCAAACAGGACTGTGCATGACTTTGCAACAGCTCTGTAACGCTAAACCCGAGCACGAACTTGCACACTACATTAAAACTACAATGAAAGATCCGTATGAAGCTATAAAACTTACGTATTTTTTAAGAAAATACAGTTTAGATCAAACATAGAAAAGCAATATGCTATAAATATAAGGAAAAGTAAATGACAGCATGAAAATGATAAAAAATACATGTTAGTTTACTGTAGCCTATTTTCTACATTAAAAAAAATAATGTACATTTATAATCATCATGGGCGCCCCCTGCCGCCACAGCTGGAAAAAATCCTAGAGGAAACACTGCGCATGTGTCCGCACGCCGCTTCCGGCTTGCGCTGTTCTGTAGTATTTTTAAAGTTTATTAATTCTAAACGTGTCACATGTCCATATTACACGAAAATAAAGGCATTACACTCCCTTGGGTCCGCAGCAACACATCCGCCACATAATTAAACTGTAGACAGACAGACGCATACACACACAGAGATTCCTGCCTTTTATTAAAGAGAAAAATATGTTCAGCCACTCCTTCCGAAGCTTCGAATATTTGATTTGATTTCTACTAGAGCTTCGAAGCTCAAAAAATGGTATTCGGAACAGCCCTATATTCCACTGTATGTGGTTATGGGGACAATTCAAATGAAATTGAATGCAAAAGGGTATTATTCCTCCCTTCAGTTAGAATAGAATAACCTTTGCATAGATTATGATAGAGAAAAAATCCTTTTTCCTCTGTAAGCTGACATTTGCTGGAATCCAACAAAACTGTTTGCAGGTTTCGTGACTACTCAGGGCAGAGTTATATACTTTCAAATTCAGACTTTAGAAAAAAACAACAACAAAAAGCTCCTTTTTATTTTTGTGTTTATTAGAGGAATGACAACACATACAACCATGTTTAGCACTTTCAACAGAGTTTTATGTAATTTCAAAGGGTTTCCTGTAAAATGATACCAAACTTTTGTATGTACACCTCTGCATGTGAGTTTGGAAAGCTTTTGAAATTGGGTACGCCAAATCCAGGCGAAAAATGTGCTTAAGAGGTTAAGAATATTACTCATTGTTAAAACAACAGTTACACTATTATTAATGACACTATTTGATGTATTTTTGCACACCCCTACCCTGTAGTTTTAAGTTGCATTAAAGTCCAATTTATAGTCATGTGTAAGGCCTACGCTGTAGGTTATCCATAGCCTGGCGCGCACCTCGCCAATTTTTAAAAGCGTGTCAGTTCTATGCGGACCGCAAGTGCTGTGATTGGTCCACTAGAACCCCTCCCTGCTGTTTCTTCTTCGTTTAAACTTGCCTGTTTATGAACTGTTTCTTTATTGACGGTCGCGCAGCTACTGCGGTTACACACGTAGATACTGCCTACCAGCTGTCTGCATGTGTGTTTGCAAGTCGACGTGGACGACGACGAAGTATATGACAACCGCCACGTATCCTATGCCATCGCGGCTAAGCCGTAGAACATACTCCCAACTATAACTCGCCCTTATGCCATTACCTAAACTTTTACATTGGGGCGAGCAGTTTTGTTATGAATGATGTTTTCTTTCATTGAATACCTGCTTGTGTTTGGCTGCAATTTGTGGTCACATGGACGCTATCTCAGTTCAAAGGTCAGCCTTGAACGGAAAGCATCTAACATTTCGACCATAAATATAAGGCATATAAATAATTTTACTGGTCTGTCAAGGTCAAAGCAGTTTGCCTTCATTTTTCACCTGTTTAGATTTTTTTATTTTTTTTAGAATGCTGCCATAAAGGTGATACATTAACATTTGGCAGATGCTTTTATCCAAAGCAACTTGCAGTGCATTACAAGGTATCCATTTTTATGAGTATGTGTTTTCCCTGGGCTGGAACCCATGATCTTTTGTGCTGCAAACACAGTACACTACCACTGAGTAGGGATGTGCATTTATGTAATTTTTCATTTCGATTAATCCATAGGTCTGAAGAACGAGTGCTCGATTAACTGGGGGCGGGGCTTATACGTCATGGTGAAAATGTTTTTTTTTTTTTAAAACACTCAAATAAAACTTCATTTTGAAGAAAATATGACAGAACAAAGAACACATACTAGATTATTAATTAATCAAATGTTTTTAACAGAAACCTCTAACAGGAAAAGCGTGATGAAGTGAAACTAAAGGGTTAATAAACACAAACTGATGCGCTTTCTATATGATGCTCTCTACATAATATTAAGGCTTATATACAACATAAATGTATTATACAACGTGCATATATCTGCACAAAATGCAAGACTTAAACTAAGTTATGTACTTGACAAAAAGTTTAACTCTGTTGTGGATGTGCAACAGTGCGCTTTAAAACACGTCCAGTCAAAGCACAAGCTTCATAACATTAAGCAGCTTTTGCTATCATTTTAGCGATTAGTGTCGTGTCGTCCTCTCACCTGTTTTCAGTCAGGATTTATGCTCGTATGGCTCTCTGGTATCTCTTGACATTTGATGTTTAAACATGGGATGATATGAGGGAACTTGTGACGGCGCTGTAACAAGTTACATTTTGCATCTGACTGACTGTATTTTTGTCCAACCGAAGTAAATCCCAAAATCACGACATCCTTTTAAACCATACAGGGTTTCCCGCAGAAAATGTGTTAGTTAAGGTGGTAGGTTTTTTCAGAGGGCGTGGCAATCAAAGGGGCGGGGCGTATGCGTCATGATAAAAATTTAAATATTTTAATAAAATAAATAAATAAAATATTTATTTTTAAAACACAAATAAAACTTAATTTTGAAGAACCTATGACAGAAAATGAACACATACTAGATTATTAATGAATTAAATGTTTTTAACAGATACCTCTAATGGGAATAGCTGCGTGATGAAGTGGAACTAAAGGGTTAATAAACACAAACTAAAGCAGATGTTGTAGAACGTCTGGCAAACGATGATAGATGGTGCAAAAATGGTAAAAACGGATTATTTCCCACTATTAATGACATTATCTTAAAGGAGTGTAACTACTGTAGCATGTTAAAATGCACATAAATAAAGTGAGCAAGAGCGCTCAACAATTATATCTAATCAACAGACATGTGAAACCCTAGCAGGTTGCTCAAACAACAAAATCACCAGCTAACTTACTTTAAATTTTCAAGAAATATAGACTAATACAATAACAGGCTGGCTTAAATAACCCCAAGACATAAGTTCCATACGACTGTTCGACATGCGGGGCTATGTAGACCCATCTGTAGATTAACTGAGCTCATGGTGACTGAATCTCGCTACTGCATGTTTCATCATAACGCATATTTTATTTTTTCTGTGATCTATTCTTTGGAAAGTCCATGGTGGGATGCTTTAAAACATTTGTCTGCATGTTTTTGACATTAACCTCCTAAGACCTGGTGTGTCCACATACGTGGACATCACATTTTTTGTTGTTTGCACCATAATTCTTAAAGGTGCTCTAAGCGAATCTGTGTGACGTCACTTCTTGTTGACGTTCAAAGTGTTGTCAAACAAAACGTAGCATAGCTAACTCCTCCCCTCCCTTCTGTGCTTTCTGAAAGAGTCATGAACACGCCGAACCCCCACTCCCAAATCCTTCTTGTCGTTTATTGGCTGGAACACTTTGTTTCGTGGTGGTAGATTTGACCACTTTGTTTTTGTTGCAATTTGTGGAGCCTGGGCTGTGGAGCCTGGGCTTTACAGTGTGTTCAGGGGACAGGCAGCTAGCAGATAGTGAGGAGATGTTTACTGTATGAAGCAAAAAATGTTTATGGCCTAAAACACATGAATTCGCTTGGAGCACCTTTAATTCTGTGTAACTGGAACCTGTTGTACACAAACGTGGAAAATAAAATATTTGGTTATTTATATTTATTGGTTCTTCCAACGCCAAATATCTGGAAGATCTACAAAAAAAGACAAACCAAAGCTCGGGTCTTAGGTTAAAGATGGTGCTTTCAAGGGAATAGATGTTTTAGAGTTTGGTGAGTCAGATTGGTGTGGACTGCAGCTTTGCATTTGGTTTGCATGGGTTTTTACCACTAGGCTCTGTGACCAAGCTCCTGTATTACATGCAAAACATTTGTGTATGGATATAGCAGATACTTTTATCCAAAGTGATCCGTCAAGATATAATTTTTTATATCTTCTTTTATATCTTTTTTTATATATATATATTTTTTTTACCATTTTAGTGTTTTCACATTGATTCCACAACCTCTTGCGCTGCTAAAGTGGGTCTCTACCAGTTTGATGTACAGAAACACAAAAAAGTGCAGATTTGCTGATATGAGAGAATTATACTGAATGTCTCATCAGTGAAGCCAGTTTGGTGAGACCAAGCGTGCCGCACAAGCCCTGAAAAGTGAAGCCAAAACGTCTCAATTGCCCCTCAGTGACTGGTCCCAGTATAGGTCATTAACCCCACCTCCCATGTTATTCAATGGGACTTGAGAACAACAAAACAATTTAATTACACTTCAGTTATGTTTGTTCTGAAGCTGGTTTCTGTCAATTACTGTAGATTTTATTAGGGCTGCAACTAACGATTATTTTAATAATCGAATAATCTGTCGATTATTTTTACGATTAATCGATGAATCAAAAGCAAAAAACAAGAAAAGCATTAATTTCCAACCCCTTATTCAAAACAGAACTAAAATCTTTAGAAATTGCACAAACATGTCGCTTCTTGAACATACCTGAGCTGTTACAATAATAATAAAAATGGACTAACACAAAAAAAATACACATGTATGCTTTACATCTGCCAAATATAGACTTTTTTATGATGCATTTCCCATCAAGAAGCATCTCTTGATGGGATCAAAAAGATAGTATAAGATAGCCTGGTAATACCATCCTCTGGCTGGGCATAATTGACAATCGTTTTCCTTCTCGTGGGAGGGGCTTGTCTGAAGTTTAAAATCATTGGTCTAAATGTAAGCCAATCACATAACGTTTGGACATGATGTGCGTTATGCACCGGCTCAGCCGCATCGAATTTCTGCTGTAAAACACACGCATGATGTAAAAACAAACCCATCAAGCGAAATACCGGAGTTAACATGGCTATGAACGACTTTTGCAGATTATGTAAAGTAAATCGGGCCAGAGCTAGTTAAACACTATCCTTACGGTGTCTTTCCACTCACATCTAAGTGGAGGAACGCCCCTTTCTCCTCTCAAACTCTTCCACCAGACAGCTATAACCATATGTAAATTAAATCTTCCTACCTTATTTTCTGGTTAATCAGGAACGTCACCAAAGAATGTTTGCCCATGCATCCTCCACCATTAACTGTGAACAACGAAATTCCCTTCCATGATTTCTCGATCGTTGTGCACGTCAAGCTGTGCTGCAAACAGTTTCTCACTGATTATCGGTAATAGTTGATAAATTCAACTTTCCCAAAACCCCTCGGGATTAGGGCAACAACAACAGTCACAGCTCTCAGCCCGCCCTCTATTCGTTGTTTGAGCCGTCGGTATGAAGCCGGGGGAAAACGGTTAGAATTGGAGGTATCTCAGACTGAGTACAAAAGCGTAATGAAATTTAGTGAACGTACAAAGTCTGACGTAGTCAGGCTAAAGCCGAAAGTATACTAGGGACGTCCGCGTATGCGTGCCTTGCGCATGACGTCATTTTCGTCATCAGGAGGGTCCGCAGCCGGCCCAAAATTTGAGACCGCGCGTACAGTCCGCGTACAACAGCGCATGCGCGTGAAAAATTTAGACGGGACACTCCACTATAAACAATTGTACAAAGGAAATACACAGCATTTGCACACACACTATCGTTTTTCTTCTTTAACTTTTACTTCTTCCAAGAACAAAAAGCTGTGGAGCATGTTTGTTACCATAATGTTTGATTCCTGTTCTTTGTTGTCTTGTTGTTTGTTCTAAACTGTGTTTGCAATGGTGGATCAGTTACTTTTCTTCATCTATCCTAATGTTTTAATGTACTGTAAATGTCGCCACATCAGTGCAGCCCTGACGGCCTGTTAGACTAATAATTTGAATAAGAAATCATTTGTATCGCGTATAGTGTCGAACGTGGCCATCCGCATGTAGCCACGGGGAGTATACTTGAAAAGCTGCGCGGACGCGGAAAAAGGTATACCCCGGCCTTAAGTATACGATTACACTCTCAGAAATTAAGGTACAAAAGTTGTCACTGGGACAGTACCCTTTCAAAAAGGTACACCTTTGTACCCATAAAGTGCATATTAGTACTTCAAAAGTACATATTGGCAGTTCACAGATACATATTTGTACCTAAATGGTTCATATTAGGACCTTTTATAAAGGGTACTTCCCCAGAGACAGCTTTGTACCTTTTATATTTGACTTCATGTGTTTTCTCTGATCTCATTTGTTAAAACTGTTCCATTTACATTTGGCCACATAAATGCGTCTTGTGAAAACGGAAAATGCGTCTTCTACTCCCGCGCAAAATTTAAATACACCATCCATTGCTTCGCCTAAATGAGCTGGAGCGCGCAGGACAGAGCAGCAGGAGAGGGATGGCGCGATGATTTAACATACAGGTCCATGACGGGGAAAAGCGTTCATATAACTCTCAAAGTTTTATTTCTTTGTTTAATATCATTGGAGTTTGTCATTGGAGTTTTGTATTGGTTCTAGAAACTTTTTTACCCGCTGTCGTCGCTCCATAAAGCATAAGCGTGTTGTCTTTGTTTGTTTACCTCTTTGCCGGCTAACTTCCAGGTGATGCGCTTATGTTTGGGAGGAGTAAAACACTGACATGTGGTTTTCCTCTACCGCCGCTGTTTTTTTTTTTTTAATCTTTTCTCCGCCCTGTCTATGAGGCGCCGAACTCTGCAAGCAACAGTGTGCGAGAGAGACCGAGTGTGTTCACTCCACTCCGCGCTTAACTGAAGTTGTTCTTTTTTTAAATAATTAAACGCCTCTGCGTCACGCGACACAACAAATCGCTATTGAAATTCGTTGCCAACTCTTTTAACTCTTTCACCGCCAGCATTTTTCATGATTTTCACAAAAGTTTAATGCCTTCCAGAAATGCCTTCTTTTTAATGCCTTCTTTTTAAATATATAAACATACAATATATGAAATAAAAGAACAGACCCTCTGCTTTCAAACAAAAAAATCCGTTTCAATCTACCTTCATGTGTTCTGTTTTTATTACCTCTCAAATATGTGTAGGTTTCATCAAAAACACCAAATTTTGAGCAAAAAGCTGAGATGATTCAATTTTTGTGAAGGACTTTTGATAGAGATCAGATGCAGAGCGATCTTTAAAACATACACGGACATACAGGTGTTTGCCCTAGGGCAATACTTCCGGTTTTTATAAGTTGCAGAAGAGCGCCTCCTGGTGGATAATAGCGGTATTGCAGATTGACGAGATCTCGTCAATGGCGGGGACAGAGTTAATAATCGATTTTTATCGATTTAATCGATTCGTTGTTGCAGCCCTTGTTTTTATCACGCTGATGTTTTTAATTCGTTATTTAATGCTATAAAGACTGTGGTGTCACGTCATGATTGACAGCTGTGATGTGATGGGCGTCGTCCATTTTTCTTTTTTACAGTCTATGGATGATACTAATAAATCGGCATCACCTGCTTTCAGATGGAGCGGCATTTACTAGAGCCGAATTTTAAAGAGAAGATCGCAAAATCTCATTCATAATCATGAGAAATCGCCTCCGAAATTGTATGCGATTTTGCCAAACTTCTCTGTAAAATACAGCACTGTGTAGCAGGGCTTAAAAACGAAAAAAATTATCAATCGTTTCACTCCGAGCAGAATCGATATTTTAACGTTTCCGTTTTTGCGTTCCTCATTGAACATTTACGTTCCGAAAACGGTTTACTTAGAAAAAATACCGGTTAATAACGTTATTTTAATTCAGGCTATACTTTAACAAATGCATGCATCCAGACTAATTTTCACACAAAAATAATAACATAACACATGATATAACTAAACTTCAACATTTCATTAATTGTTAAAACCACAAAAGAAATACCTGCATTCATTTTAAGTATAAACAGCTAAAAAAAACGACCCGTTTTCAACCATGTCTTTTTCTGGTTGAAACCGCAGCATACTCTGCTGGATGTTTATGTTAAATGTGCCTCTGTAAGTTACCTCAGTGATTCCCGGCTACTGTACTTCTCCCCCACATCCTTCAATATTGCAGACAGACTTGTTAAGACAGCTTGTCGTAAGAAAAATAATAACGAAAAGGAATTTCTTGGTGGCGACCCATCTAAAAAGTTATTGACAGTGGTATAAGTCCCCTGGCTTTTTTGAGTTACAGTTTGCATCTTCATATTTCTAAGCAAGTTTTAACTTAAACATACCTCTGAACATTTGATGGGTAGCTTTGTGGTTATTTAAGACAAATGCTATCGGGCCGGAGACTCAATGACTGCTGCGCAGGCATTTCACTCACGCTATGTGTCAAAGTCACTCATGCTTGATGCGTCAAAGTCACATGTTGTACTGTTCAAATCATGATTGGTCACTGATAAGTACAATATTAAAGAAAACGATAAAATAACGTTATTAACCGGTTAATGGTAATTTTAAATAAACGTTTCTGTTCAGAACGATTAAAATGGATTTTGTTTTCGTTTTCGTTTTTGTTCCTGTTAAAATTTCGTTCGTTTCCGGTTTTCGTTTTCGTTCCTTGAACCGTTTCAGAGCCCTGCTGTGTAGTAAATGCCGCTCCATCAGAATTTCTTTTGCCCAGCTGTATCTGGATGATCTCAACCCATAATGTCTTGGTTTAAGCAGTTTTGTTAAACATGCCACACAGCACAGATGTTTTTGTTGATCTAAGGTTTACACTAACTGGCTGCAAATGAAATTGAGAGATGTGATGCAGCTTGATCTTTCGAACCAGTCTGCTTTGACATCTCAATCTGTCTGAAGTCCAAGTTTTATCTCATAAGTGACACATTGCTGTTCTCATCGTAAGCGGCAACAGCTTTTTATGTCATTCGCTCTTAAATGTTTAATAGGTTATAGGTCCTTATTTCGTTTTATTAAAGGCTTAATGGTTATGACAAAATCATAATTGTTGATTATCTTGATATAGTAACTGCGATTATTATTATTGATTAATAGACATTTCATTTGAAGTTTTGAAATGTTTTATAACTTTCTGTGAAGCAGCTGCATAGTAAATTCTAAACATCCAAAACTAAATAATGTAGTGTAAATAACAAATAATTATGGGAGTTAGGTTGTTAGTAAAAATTTCAAAACAAATGGCAAAAGGACACGTCAACTTATCAAAGATTTTAAAATTGATTCACCACTGTATTTGGTCCCTAAACATACTGTTGAAACGTACAGAAATGAGCACTAATTTGACAGCTATAATTGAGGCTTTTGGCAATTATTTAATTGTTTCACCCGTAATTAAACTCCAAATTCGTTTTTTGTGTGGTTTGGAAGCTGCATGGGGACGGGCGTCAACTGTATTTTTACTCAATGTCTTACTCTAATTCAATATTAAAATCGTATTAGTTAATGATTAATGTTCGGTTAACAAGCTGTGGTTGTGGGTCAGGAAAATTAAGTGAAATGAACATCTCTTGTATACTTTTTGGATAAAATGTCTGCCAAATGCAAAACTGTAATTGTAATCTGAAATATAATAAATGGCGTCAGTTGTCGCTTTTGCATTTGTGGTCTGTGTGGCAGGTAGCACTGTCGAGCGTCTAAGGGGAAATCTTGCTGGCTGTGGTTGACATCCTGGAGTGTGTAAGCAAATACTCTTTGTTTAGAAATGGTCTAGAGGTTTCTTTTTAGCAAACATGTTGTGCTCCGTAACTGGGTCATGTCAGGTGCCCTGAACCGTTTGTGATCTTTGACTTGCTGGTAACAGCAGACACAGTCAACTGTGATATGACTCAGCTTGAGCTCTCTGGTGCCTTTGGGTTTCCAGCTCCTAACAGGGGTCTTTAAATAAAGTGTCAAGGGCAAAGTACAGAAGAGTAGCGGGGAGAGGATCTTTGCCCCTATCCGACAACATCATCTGTCTTTTAGCTTTAGTATTGCTTAAATATTTAATGACACGTGATTCTTTGACTTTTTTCAAACAGTCTGAAAATAAACATTGTCTGATGATTTTGTGTTTCTGTTGGCTGTAGTAACAGAATGGGGTGATGACGTGAGGCCGATGTCAGAAGATGAAGCCATGGTCATAGTCAACCATCAAGCTACGGGAGATGTGTGCACCTTAATGATGTGCTTGCAGGACAAGGGCACGGTAAGCTCTTCTCTGGTTGGGAATGGGATGGGGCACTGTTTCCTAAGTCAGTGTCTAGGAATATTGTAAACACTGCACATTTGGTATGTTTCTCTTATGACACCATATTCAGTTCATGAGCCATGTACTAATGGGGTGCTAGGTGGAATCGGTATTGTTAAATAAGGGGGACATCCAAAATGTGCAATATAAGCATACCAGGATTGGGAAACACTACAGGGTTTCCAGCAGAAAATTTGTTGGTTAAGGTGGTGCAGGTGGGCGGGGCCAGGAGTGTGACAATCAAAGGGGCAGGGCTTACGCGTCATGATGAAAATTAAAATATTTTTATTTTAAAACACTCAAATAAAACTTAATTTTAAAGAAACTACGACAGAAAATGAACACATACTAGATTATTAATGAATTACATGTTTTTACCTCTAACGAGAATAGCTGTGTGATGAAGTGAAACTAAAGGGTTAATAAACACAAACTAAAGAAGAAGTTGTAAAACGTCTGTTGAACAATGATAGATGGCGCAAAAATGTTAAAAACAGATTATTTCCCACTATTAATTACATTGTTAAAGAAGTGTAACTACTGTAACATGAAAATAATGCACATAAAATAACGGGAGCAGAGCACTTGACAATTATATTGAATCAGCAGGCACGTGAAACCTAGCTATCAGGTTGCGCAAACAACAAAATCACCAGCTAACTTACTTTAAATTTGCAAGAACTATAGACTAATACAATAACAGGCTTAAATAAACCCAAAACATAAGTCATTTCGGCCGCATGCCCCCTTGCGGTGTAAAGCGCATCCGCGCTATTCTCCGAGATGTTTTATCAACTGGCTAGTTATCCTCCAGACAGTGACGGTCCGGACCACGTCTTTCTCATTTTAGCCGTGTGGCGCGTATCCCCGCTTGTGGTGTGAAGCGCGTCCACGCTGTTCTCCGAGATGCACTTGATGGCCTTTTTTGGGAGGGATGCAACCTAGTTAAGGCGGTAGGGTTTCCCAGCTTAGGCGGGCCACCCGAACTGAAAAGTGCTGCGGGAAACCCTGTACTAGGTTAAGCAGTGTTTCCTCTAGGATTTTTTTTCAGCTGTGGCGGCAGGGGGCGCACATGAGGATTATAAATGTAAAAAAAATTAATGTAGAATATAGGCTACAGTAAACTAACATGTATTTTTTTATAAATTTTTTACTTTTTCTTATATTTATAGCATATTGCTTTTCTATGTTTGATCTAAACTGTATTTTCTTAAAAAAACGTTACACAGCTACGTACGTAGTTCGGATATTTCATTGTAGTTTTAATGTAGTTTGCATTGCAAGTTCGTCCTCGTGTTTAGCGTACAGAGCTGTTACAAAGTCATGCAGTCCTGTTTGATAATCCGCACCGCTGTGATTGACAGAACAACCGACCAGTTATCCGACATCAGCAGCAATTTTATTTCACACCCGCACCATTTGACATAAAGACTGTGACCCCGAGCCGGTCACACCGCAAATCGCGCAGTTAAATATAAACCTTTACCGGTCTTCAGACAGATCTTAAACCCAAATAAGCACGGGACATTTAAAAACGAGTCGAATTTTGGTCTTGGATGTTAGACCCGCATTTTACTCTTGTCTATTGAGGGCCGACCTGCATCTACAACACAAATGACACGCGAATAGCCTATTACACCCGTTAGATCAAATATTATGCGGTTCACCCGCGGGTACCCCGACCCTGCTGTTTCGTCTGAAAACAGATAAAACAGTCTCACCGTCTGCCTCAAGTTTCTATTACCAACGTTCTTCTCTTCCACGGGAATAATGTAAGTTTCCTTACAAACAGATTCGACTATTAATGTCTTGCAGTCGCAGTGTTTCCGCTATATACATTCAACCGTGGCGGCCCGCCACTCATAAAAAATCCCCGCCACGCCTGCGGTTGTGGATAGAAGGGATACAGCAAACGAAATCTCGTTGGATGAGCACTGTTTTATCCTAATCCTTTAACCAAACCCAACTCTAAACACAAAATTTCACACGATTGTAGGATGTATTTGTATCTAATTTAGCCAGAACCGCTGTTTTCATCCTAATAATCCTACCTCCAAATCTAATCCGTAACTTTTCGGCATTTGCTGTATCCCTTCTAGACAAAACCCACAGCGGGAGCTCGCAAAAAAGCTACTGCGAGACTGGCTGTCTTGAAATAAATTCCTTTCTGGATTTGCGTTGTTCACTCATTTATAAATAAATCTCCTAAAATATCATAATTTCCTCCATGGGTTTAGTTTCATGCACAAATAGATTTAAATCAACAGAGGATTATTAAGCTACGTTTCTGTTTTGAGAAATAATAATAAAATAAATAAGCCTATACGAAATATGTTGCACTTAAATAATTATTAAATTGACAAAACGAATAAAAAAGTATTTGAGTTTCTGTTCTTTTTTTGTGACGCGCTCTAAAACCAAACCAGCAGAAAGCACGTCATGTTTTTAATGATTATAAATAAGCACAAGGTTTTCTCCTTATTGTGAGTTTACAAAAATAAAAATACATCATTTGAAGTTGCGAATGTTGTTTTACTTTTATCTTTATGACTATAAATTTAGGGTGATTTAAGCTGCAAGGTCATCACGCATATGATGTTCACCGGCGCATATCTACACCAACACAGCGCAGGGCTGCGAGAAAAGACATAATTAAACTTTTGATTTAACATATTACGAGTTTTTGGACATTCATTTGGAATCACTGTACTCATATTATCAACTTATCTGGCCATTAGTTATTCAGTATAGGCTATAAGCGCAGCGCACTGCTGAGCGCTCAGCTGTCAGTCAATCGTCTGTGCTTTAGATCGACACTCACAAAGTTTCACATTAAATGATAAGATATTTGTCCAAAAACAAAAGGCTAAATACTGAATACTACTTATATGCGACTGCAAGACATTAATAGCCGAATCTGTTTGTAAGGAAACGTACATTATTCCCGTGGAAGAGAAGAACGTTGGTAATAGAAACTTGAGGCAGACGGTGAGACTGTTTTATCTGTTTTCAGACGAAACAGCAGGGTCGGGGTACCCGCGGGTGAACCGCATAATATTTGATCTAACGGGTGTAATAGGCTATTCGCGTGTCATTTGTGTTGTAGATGCAGGTCGGGACTCAATAGACAAGATTAAATGCGGGTCTAACATCCAAGACCAAAATTCGACTCGTTTTTAAATGACCCGTGCTTATTTGTGTTTAAGATCTGTCTGAAGACCGGTAAAGGTTTATATTTAACTGCGCGATTTGCGGTGTGACCGGCTCGGGGTCACAGTCTTTATGTCAAATGGTACGGGTGTGAAATAAAATTGCTGCTGATGTCGGATAACTGGTCGGTTGTTCTGTCAATCACAGCGGTGCGGATTATCAAACAGGACTGCATGACTTTGTAACAGCTCTGTACGCTAAACACGAGGACGAACTTGCAATGCACACTACATTAAAACTACAATGAAATATCCGAACTACGTACGCAGCTGTGTAACGGTTTTTTAAGAAAATACAGTTTAGATCAAACATAGAAAAGCAATATGCTATAAATATAAGGAAAAGTAAATGACAGCGTGAAAATTATAAAAAAATACATGTTAGTTTACTGTAGCCTATATTCTACATTAATTTTTTTTTTTACATTTATAATCATCATGGGCGCCCCCTGCCGCCACAGCTGAAAAAAATCCTAGAGGAAACACTGAGTCGCATATAAGTAGTATTCAGTATTTAGCCTTTTGTTTTTGGACAAATATCTTATCATTTAATGTGAAACTTTGTGAGTGTCGATCTAAAGCACAGACGATTGACTGACAGCTGAGCGCTCAGCAGTGCGCTGCGCTATCCTATACTGAATAACTAATGGCCCGATAAGTTGATAATATGAGTACAGTGATTCCAAATGAATGTCCAAAAAACTCGTAATATGTTAAATCAAAAGTTTAAAAATGTCTTTTCTCGCAGCCCTGCGCTGTGTTGGTGTAGATATGCGCCGGTGAACATCATATGCGTGATGACCTTGCAGCTTAAATTACCCTAAATTTATAGTCATAAAGATAAAAGTAAAACAACATTCGAAACTTCAAATGATGTATTTTTATTTGTGTAAACTCACAATAAGGAGAAAACCTTGTGCTTATTTATAATCATTAAAAACATGACGTGCTTTCTGCTGGTTTGGTTTTAGAGCGCGTCACAAAAAAAGAACAGAAACTCAAATACTTTTTTATTCGTTTTGTCAATTTAATAATTATTTAAGTGCAACATATTTCGTATAGGCTTATTTATTTTATTATTATTTCTCAAAACAGAAACGTAGCTTAATAATCCTCTGTTGATTTAAATCTATTTGTGCATGAAACTAAACCCATGGAGGAAATTATGATATTTTAGGAGATTTATTTATAAATGAGTGAACAACGCAAATCCAGAAAGGAATTTATTTCTAGACAGCCAGTCTCGCAGAGCGGACATTTCGGTAGCTTTTTTGCGAGCTGACGCTGTGGGTTTTGTCTAGAAGGGATACAGCAAATGCCGAAAAGTTAAGGATTAGATTTGGAGGTCGGATTATTAGGATGAAAACAGCGGTTCTGGCTAAATTGGATACAAATACATCCTACAATCGTGTGAAATTTTGTGTTTAGAGTTGGGTTTGGTTAAAGGATTAGGATAAAACAGTGCTCATCCAACGAGATTTCGTTTGCTGTGTCCCTTCTATCCACAACCGCAGGCGTGGCGGGGATGTTTTAGGAGTGGCGGGCCGCCACGGTTGAATGTATATAGCAGAAACACTGTTAAGGGTAGCACTAATGGTTTGAATTTTTTGCTAATACTAGTGTGTCACTTATTGTGAAACATTACTGTTTATAAAATCATCATACATAAAGAACATTCTATAAAAATAAAACCTTGATCTTTTTTCAAAATATTAATGAAGATCATGTCAAAGATTGTAATCAATGACTGAAATCAAACTTTGACAATCATAAATTTATACTTTGATTATGAGACTTTAGCCTGGATTTTACAGACACTGTCACATTTTGTTTCTCCAGATTCTGGTTTGTAATCAGATGTTGAATTCTTTCTTTACCAGGTTGTACGAAAGATGATGTGGTTGATGGACCATGTTTTTAAATACACTAATTTTGGAATTGTCTCCCTAATTCATGGCGATTTCTTCATCAGGCAGGTAAGGCATGTGCACTTGTAAACACAATGTTTAATAAAGTCTTTCTCGGATAATTTAAAATGCTTTTTACCAACATGTTTGCTGCAGTTGCGTGTCTCTCACTCTCCGCTGGTTGCTATTTGATCGCGTCATCAAAAACCTCATTATTCGTTAAAAATTTTCGACCTTTTCGCTGTTTGGCCGAAAATAGCAAAAAACTAATTTTCCAAAAATTTGGTGCATCCCTACTCTGCAGTTTACAGGGGATGTAAGGGGGCGTGCACACCAAGGCGTTTATGCCAGCGTATGTTCTCAATTGTTTCAAATGTAAGCACCACACATACCCACTGTAAGGACAAAATTCCAGCAGCTGGCGGGTTTTGTACGTGCTCAGCGCTGGCACTTACCGTTTTTTCTAATGTTCAACTTTGGGTGAAACGCTCAGCTAGTCAATGTCACTTCTCACTCTGCCCTCCAATCACAGTGGAGGAGGGGCAGGAGAAAAATATCACAAAAACCAACCGGCGCATTGTTAAATGGCTAATAAAGAAAGCAGAAGTATCATAGCAACCAAAGCGCTCAGCTGAAATAAAGCTGGCAAGTGCTTACAGTCGCCATCCGTCTGGCTTTTCATTCACATTTAAACACTTTGGTGTACATGCCCCCTAAAAAAGACATTTATTTGAACTTTATTTTGACACAAACTTATCTTGAATCACCTGCAGGGCAAAGCACATCGAGAAAAACAGCTAGTTTACCTGCAGGATCACCTGGACAGGTATTACTACAGTAGAGACAGGAAGTGGATTGTGCTGTTTCCTGAGGGCGGATTCCTGAGAAAGAGGCGAGAGATAAGTCAGTCCTTTGGCAAAAAGAATGACTTGCCTCATTTGACTCACGTTACACTGCCACGGTTGGGTGCCACTCAGATTATCCTGAAAAACTTAGGACCCCAGCAGGAAAATGGCACCCTGGGAACAGATGGATCTCCACCATGTCAAAGTAAGAGATCAAAACACTTACAGGCTGCTCGCATATTTAGAATATCTAGAAATTTTCCTCATTATAAGTGCCATACTGAGGTCCAGCAGTGCTCAATGTAAGTGCTTAACAGTGATTGGAATAACAGCTGTATAAATAAATGGCGTTACTAACGGTGTTGCTTTTTTAGTAACAAGTAATCAAACGAATTACCGGTACAATGCCGTTACTGACAATAAAACTACTATGATTGATCTCACTTAAGCGATTTTCATCCGAGTAGGCTCTCTCTCACTTTCTAAGGTGGTTGGAGACTTTTATTTGACATATGGACTTTTTTATAACATAATAGTAACGTAATAGTTACTTTCCATGGTAATTAATTACTTGTATAATGATGTTATGCAGTTACCAACTCAGTTATTATTTGTGAGAAGTGACTATAACTAATTGTTTGCTTAAATGTGTTTGCGTAAGTGTTTGTTCCCACACAAGCACATGCACAGTTCGAGCATTGTTGTCCAAACTATTTGTGAGAAGTAACTATAACTAATTAATTTAACATGTCCAACATTTGTGCTCAATGAATCTATTTAAAACAAGACGTTAATCTATATAGACTAATATAACGTTGTTATAGTAGACATAATGAGAATAAAATGTTTACTTCAGAAAAGTTAGATAAAAGATAAAAAAAGTAAAAATAAGCATACAGTAAGGTTTACTGTTTACAAAAAAATTAACTAACTAGGACTATGGTAAAGATGCTAATAGAGATGTTTATCCAAAAACAATAAATTATTTTTATTAGTTGGTAATTTATGCATTAAACACATTTGGATGTAGTTTCAAAATTAAGCCCCTCTCAGATGTTAGTCTTAAGGGCGCACTCACACTATCCAAACCAAACCGCGCTCGGGCGCGTTTGACCCCCAAAGCCTGGTTTGTTTGACTAGTGTGATCGCTCCGTTCCGCGCCTGGGAGCGGATTGTTTAATCGCGCCGCGGCCAGGTTGCAGAGGTGGGCCGGAGCGCGGTTCACTTGGGCTCAGGCGCGGAAGGCTGTGGTGTGAGCGCAATCGCGCCTGAGCGCGATTCAAAAGGTGAAGACGTCAGTTGCGCGACCACTCACCTTCATCTGCCTCCGTAAAAACCTTTTGTTTCGCGCAGCAGGGTTACGTGAATGTCCGAGCTGCACACGTGACCGATCAACTAAGCAATATGATGACATGTGAGAGGGCTGTCTGTAATCGCGCACCAAACGACTCAGAATAAAAAACACAGACTTATCATTACGGTGGGTTCCAGTGTTAAGAGAGAGCTTTACTTCCTGCTTTTTTCAAAACAATCGCATCTTAAAGACGAAAGCACGCCCGAACTCGGATCGATAAGAAGTACAGTGTGAGTGCATGCATCTGGGGGAGTAGGGAGGGGTGACAATCGCGCTGGGGCATGGTTTGGTTTGGTTTGGATAATGTGAGTGCACCCTAAAGCCCTGCTCTTGCACCTCACACTGTATATTTGCTCTCCCTAATGAAGGGCTTGGCATTGTTGTCAACTAATGATTTCTGACACGTTTGCAGTGTTTCCTACTAGGGCTGGGTATCGATTCAGATGTTCCAGATCGATTCGATTTCGATTCACAAGCTATCAAATCGATTCGATTCCGATTTTCGATTCCGGTTCTCGGGTAGGTTTTTATACTCGATTCTCGATTCAACTCAATGAATATAGATTTAATACACATACTATATTAATAAAAAAGAACAGTGAACAGCAGTTTACAAGTGGGTAATTAATAAAAAGAAATTAAAAGCCACAACACGTCTTGCTTGCGAAATCTAAAATGCTTCCATTCCTCCGGTCAATGTTTGCGGAAATAAATATGAAAAAAAAATCGATTCTGCTCTTTGAGAATCGATTTTTAATCGACCACGTTTTAAAAAACGATTAATCGAAAAATCGATTTTTTTTTGCCCAGCCCTATTTCCTACAGACTTGGATTATTTGTGACGGCACATCTGCCAAAGGGGATGGGTAAATAATGGGTAACTCCACACGACTGCGCACTTTTCAGCACTTTATCGTTAGAGTCACAGTGAAGCATGGCAACTGACGCCATGTGTGGCGATTTGCCACAAATAAATGAATGTATGGGAAAGCATAGGTTTGGCTTCAAAAAAACACAACAAGATAATTACATGTAGTGTTTAGTAACTAATGTCTTCCATTAAATACACTGTATGGACAAAAGTATTGGGATGACTGACTATTACATCAACAAGGACTTTAATGACATTGCAATTAGGCACATTAGGCTTTATTATGGAGTTTATTATGGTCCCTCTTTGTGGCTATTAGAGCTTCCACTTTTCTAGGAAGGCTTTCCACAAGATATTGAGCGTTTTCTGTGGGAAATCGTTCCTATTCATGCTGTAGTGCATTTATAAGGTCAGGCATGGATGTTGGATGGAAAGGCTTGCATTACAGTTTCTTTTACAGTTTATATACCAAAGGTGTTTGATGGGGTTCAGGTCAGGGGTCTCTGCGGGCCAGTCACATTCTTTCACACCAAAGTTATTGAATATTGACCTTGCTTTGTGCACGGGGGCACAGTCATGCTGAAATAGAAAGGACCTTCCCAAAACTGTTCCCAAATAGTTAGAACTATAGTATTGTCCGTTTTGTGTCACGAATGTTTGTAACTGGACTTCATGACTAGATGGATGATTTTGTTTACTTGTTCCAGTGCGTCTGATTAAAACACCTGGATTTAAAAATTAAGTGGTGTGTTCTTTTATTTTTGTCCATATAGTGTATGTTTAGACAGGCATTATAATCTCTCAGTGTACAGTACATTTAAAGATAAACTTGAACATTTCATTGTACAGAATGACCTAAACAATAGAATGTATTTTCAATATCTTGTATAGTTTTTTCACACATCAGAAAACTTTGAATACAGTATGCAAGATATTTGAATACTGTTATCCGTTAGGAGCTTGACAGCAGTTACATTGCATGTTTTACATTTTTATATTTAGTTTCACAGTTGTGTGCAACCTGAGGCTTGTTGTTGGCTCCACCAATACTAATTAAATTTACGTCCGTGTCTGAAACTGCTTCCTTGTAGAACGCGTAACTGGAACACTGAACTGGATACTGACAGTAAACACCACAAATTTATGTTTATACATTTGTGTTAGTTGTTGTTGTCAATTATTTTCTACTTTAAAAAAAATAAAAATGTATGCGATATATTTTATTTAAAATGTAAAACATATTTTTATTAAATATAATAAATTAACATAACATTAAATAAATATGACAAGCAATTGTCTTGTTCTTTTTATTATCACTTAATACAATAAACATGACAAATGTGACAAACAGTAAGCAGGTAAACTCAGGCATGAAAATCCCTCACCTTTCGGCGAAATTCGCCGTTTTAAGTGACCCACGTGAATTGTGTAGATCCCATGAGAAAACATTTTTGGGGGGGAGAGGGGGTATGCGCACGTTGTTTGGAGACGCACCCTTCGCCGTCATCCAACATTTATCCCAGACATTAGGTTTGTTTGAGCTTATGCTGCGCTGCAAAAAACTGACAGGCAGGCAGGTGACATCAAAGTATTACGAGACTAAATCAAGAAGTTATAAGGAAGTCTGCTTTCGAACGGCTCTCGCGCTACTGTGATGTCATCCGTCTTTCTCTGTTCTTCGTCATACACGTTTGTTGAAGATGCATAGAGTGACTGCCTTCGGGGCGTAAAGTCAACAGAAAACGCTGTAAAACTATAACTTTAGAATTTTAAGGTGTCAATCAATTAAAACAACATATAAGTACTGAAACTGCAAAATATTGCATGAAATGCTGTAATAAGAACATACTGTTACTAATACTGTTAATGAGAAAGTTTACCGTTTACAGTAACATTTAAGCAATTTCAGTCTCTGCAAGTATTCTCATAAAAACAGTCGTTTATTTAAAGTGAGCAGTGGATCATATGTGTCAGTCTATAGATCAGCGCTTCTCCGTTGTTAAAGGGACAGTTCCTCTTATTAGAAATGCTTATGTTTGAGTCATTATGTAAATCAAACTACAGAAGACAAAAGGAAAATCACTTTTATAGCTTTAAAAAGATCAATTATATTAATTTATATAATAAAACAGTGTTATATTAATTTGATACTGTTTGTCTACCTAATCAATACTGCTACTTTGTTCTTTTAGATTTTATATGCTTGTAATTTCTTGATTTGTTCTTATTTTATTTTCCCACATCACTTTTTTGCTTATCTGAAAATTATTCAACCCATGACTCAAAAACCATAATGTAATTCATTTAACCAGTACTATATTGTAAAATTAAGTCATTTTAAATTAGATGTAGGCCTTCAGGTCCACCCTATTCCAAGGCCAACTTAAAATTGTATGGCCTTGCGACTGATGGTCAGATTATGGCAAAATAAAATGATTGCAGATGTAAAATAGTTAGGGAATGCTACTTGTTACAGCTTTCCATATTTATCAATCCATTTAATTTAACATGGTTTCGGTTACTAGTCAAATGTTTACAGAGGCCACATCTCCCCTCGAGCACCCTTCTCACCTTTTTCACCCCTGATCGTTTCATGCCTGTAAACTTTACCGCCGATGAGAGCATAAAAAGCTCTGGCTGCCCTGCCAATGACACTTTAGAAAAAGAGAGGTTGACACTCGCTAAAGGGTGACCGCGCGGTCGCGCGCTAAAGGGTGACGCAGCATGTCTCGCTAAACTTTCGAACACGCCCTATAAACTTTAAAAATATATATATATATATATTAATAAATTATTACCATTTGACAGTAGGGCAGTAACGCCGCCGAATGTAGCAAAATAAAAGTACAGTTTTTTCCCTAGAAATGTACTTGAGTAAGAGTAAAAAGTACCCATCCTTAAATTTACTCTAAAAGTACTAGTTACCCAAAAAAATGTACTCAAGTAAATGTAACAAAGTAAATGTTATTCGTTACTACCCACCTCTGGCGTCCACTTTGACGCTCTATCCGGCAGTGGTGTGAATGCACAGTAAGGGTTTATGATGAATCTTTGCGACAGCTCTCTCACGCATGGTATTTACTTCAGTGTCCAAAATTGCTCACTTATTTTCAATTGTCTTTCGCTATATAGGGAATACTGAATGTGTTTCGGACACAGCATGTATATGGAAAATCAGCATGGATGGAAAGTGTAGTAGTAACAAACTCAATTGGGCAGTTTCCCAGACAGGGCTTATTCTAGGCCCAGATTAAAGTCTGTGTTTGAGCTGCTTAAATTTAAAAACACCTTCTACTGACAATCCTTAATCTTATATAATAGCCATTTTTTTTTTCTTTTTTGTAAAGTATGTTTGTATAAACTACTTAATGTCCTAATATAACTAAGACTTAAGGCCAGGATATTTTTTCTCCGCGACCGGCTCGCGCAGCTTTCCAAGTATACTCCCCGTGGCTACACACGGATGGCCGCGTTCGGCAGTATAGGCAATACAAATGATTTCTTATTCAAATTATTGCTCTACCAGACCATCAGGGCAGCACTGATTTGGTGGCATTTACAGTACATTAAAACATTAGGATAGGTGAAGGAAAGAAGCCAAGACAACAAAGAACAGGAATCAAACATTATGGTAACAAACATGCTCCACAGCTTTCTGTTCTTGGAAGAAGTAAAAATTAAAGAAGAAAAACGATAGTGTGTGTGCAAATGCTGTCTATTTCCTTTGTATAATTGTTTGTAGTGGAGTGTCCTGTCTAAATATTTTCACGCGCATGCGCTGTTGTATGACGAATGTACGCGCACTGTCCGCGCAGTCTCAAATTTTGAGCTGCACGCGGACGATCGACGACCGCGGACCCTCCTGATGACGAAAATGACATCATGCGGACGGCGCGCATATGTCCCTAGTATACTTTCGGCTTAAGTCTTGGTTTAAACATAAACCTGTCTAGGATACTGCCGCAATACATTTTTAATTTGTAGTTTACATAAGTTTTTCAATATATGAACCTGCTAATGAAGTATAAGTGGTTTATTCAGTTTTTTTTTTACCGAGTGCATCAAAAAGGCAGCTGTCCATTTGGCTGAGAAGATGAGAAAAGCATTCAGTGTTTATTGTTTAATACGGTACATGAGTGTCTTACAGTAAATAATGGGTTCACTAACATAAGTCAATATACTGTATTTGCCCCAGGTAACAAACCTAAAGGACTCCAGTGGGTAATAGATGTGACTATAGCCTACCCTAATGCAAGACCCATGGATATTCAGACGTGGATATTTGGATACAGAGATCCAATAGTCACACATGTGCACTACAGGTAAGAAATGTGTTTAGCTCAAACTACAGAGCAAATTATAGCATTGTTTTTGTAACCTACAAATTGAAATGCTCTCTGATGACTTCTAGTACTGAATCTGAACAGTTCAGCCATGTTTAGAAATCAAAAACTTTCATGGGGTTGTATTAATATACAACAAAACAACTATAAACATTCATCTCATCATAAAAGTCTCTTTTTAAAGATGCTTTGTGTATCAATCAATAAACCAAAAATCCCAGACACGACATTGTCATCAGTGTATCTGGTTCTGAACTGGGTAACGCCATCCACAGTCCACAATATAAAACAATTATATAAAATAGAAATATTGTATATCAACATTGGAATTGTAGCCTATTATAGTTTGATTATAGCGTAGGCCTATGTGACTATTGCGTATGTGTTGTACAAGTTGTTCAATTCCTATTGCTCCTAAAATTTCTCTTGTGTTCTGACGCATGAGGTATTTGACCTGGGACATTCCTTTAACCATTGGCAGGTGGGAGGGTGATAACTCTGAGTCATCAAACTGCTTTCCTTTTACACATCGACAGATTATTTTTTTCACACTTTTGTCCTGCTTTTCACCGTATACTGATACAGTTGAGGCAGCAGAGCAGTGATTTATGACCTCCTCTATGCTTATTTCCTCAATGACTGCAGTTTTATCTCTACACCTCCCCTAAAACAGCCTCGCTGGCAACTAGAAACAAAAGTGTCAAGTTAAGTGTAAGTAAATATAGACCTTTTGGTTTGACATGTTCAGTTGGTGCCACATTAATGGTTAATAAACTTGAGAGGAGTCTAGTTGCAATACATAATTGATTTTTGTCAGACATAAATAAGGTTTGAATCACTCAAATATCAAATTCAATTCAAATTTTGGTCCGTTGATTCACTTATAAGAGATGTAAGCATATACGTCTGATGTACACGAAAGTGAGCAACCATCCTGCTGAACGGGCACAGTTGCTCTTTTCACACTCTTGGCTGGCGAGAGCAGCGCGGAGGGCGACTGTGAGTCAGATCTATCCTTCATCAATAACAGGCTGAATTTAATTCTGACTGACTTTGAAATGGCATAAAAATTGACCTTTTTGCAAGCACTTGTTTAGTTTGAGTGGATGCAAGGGCACTTTCTGTTTACTTGTATCTGCCGCTTGAAGGATGTAGTTTCTTTCACTTGAAGACTTTTTTTATGGTCGTCAGATCAAACACAATCAGATGTTCATACGTAGTGTGTTTGCTCTTTATCTTTAGTTTATGACTCCTTGGTTTGGATTAGGACATTGTTAAGGGTTGGGTCAGTATATCAGTTGACGTGTTAAACTGGCAGGGTTTCCACAGGTTATAGAATTGTCAGACATTAAAATGATAAAATTTTCTGACTTTTAAAGTTTTTTTTTTTACCCCATAGACTTCTGGATTATTGCAAGAGTTTAACATTTACACATTTTGTCCAACAAGATAATCTTTACAGATGAACACAATGTTTATGAATTTTGAAGACTAAATGTGACTAAACTACATTTCTTGAAGATGAACACAGATATTTTGAGAAATGTTTGTAACCAAACTGATCAGAGGCCCCACTGACTTCCATACTATTCCTTTTTCCTACTATGGAAGTAAATAGGGCTTTTAATGAGAGTGAGAAAAATGATGACAAAATGTTCATTTTTGGGTGAATTATTCCTTTAATAATAATTAATCGTCCTTACTGTAACCTCAGGGTATTTGGACACTAAAGGCATACTTCACTTTTATCTCGTACATGGGGGGCAGCGTACAGTGCACGTGATTCAAATGTTGTCATCAGAATTGTGTGTACGTGTACTGTATGTATTTTTAAAATATTTTTTTATGTAGGACAGGAAATTTCCTATTGTATATTTACTTTTACTGTGTGGGCATGCTCCGTACAATTACAAACAAGGTATACTTGGGTATACGTTTATTCATATTGTACATACTGTAAGAATTTATACAGTTGTACCTGAACCGCACATACAACTAATAAGAAAACGATGAATGGTTTAACACGTACTCCTAGCTTTTGCAATTTTTACATGTTGCTGATAATCTTTATGGTGTTACACGGTCCTCTAATAGTGTAAACACGTGATCCAGTGTATAGATCTGGGCCGTGGATGGTTCCATGTATCTCGAGTGACTTCTGTTCCCAAGACGCGTATCTCATGTAATTGCCTGGCATTTTCTGGAATTTGTCCCCTAAGGCCTTATTACTCCACACCTATTGATTTGTGTGTGGTGAAGTGAAGATAAACAAGTCAAAAGATCAGATGTATATATGGATGTACTGTATATTGTTGAGTTATTGTATGTTATTATCAGTGGTACTGTAGAGATTAACAAAGATCACTCTTGCCTTATCAGCTGATGAAAATATAAGAAATGTCGCATGACCTCTCGACGTGCATATGTAATGCGTAAGGTCAAGCTGGTGCGTCTCACGGCTAGTGGAAGAAGAGAAGTTGTGGCTAGATAAGTCCTGTATGGGAATGTTTAGGAATTGTTTTGGGAATGTTTATAGCCCTTTGAAGTGGTGAAACTGCAATTTTAAACCGCATTGAAACTGTGAACTGTTGGGGTCCAATTAAATGCATTCAATTGAGAAAAATCTTGAAATGTTTTTCTCAAAACGTTTATTTTCTTCCCGACTAAATAAAGAAAGACATCATTTGTAGGGCTGCAACTAACGATTATTTTAATAATCGATTAATCTGTCGATTATTTGTTCGATTAATCGATGAATCGGATAAAAAACAAGAAAAGCATTCATTTCCAACCCCTTATTCAAAACAGAACTAAAAGAGAAGAAATTGCACAAACATGTTGCTCCTTGAACACACCTGAGCTGTTGCAATAATAATAAAATAAAATAAAAATGGACTAACACAAAAAAATACACATGTATGCTTTACATCTGCCAAATATATAGACTTTTTATGATACATTTCCTTGAAGCCTCTCTTGATGGGATCAAAAAGATAGTATATGAGTACACTCTCAGAAATAAAAGTACAAAAGTTGTCACTGGAGTGGACAGTACCCTTTCAAAAAGGTACACCTTTACCAAAAAGTGCATATTAGTACTTCAAAAGTACATATTGGCAGTTCAAAGATACATATTTGTACCTAAATGGCACATATTAGGACCTTTTATAAAGGGTACTGCCCCAGTGACAGCTTTGTACCTTATATTTGACTTATGTGTTTTCTTTGATCGGATAGCTATCTCATTTGTTAAAACATAAATGCGTCTTGTGAAAACGGAAAATGCATCTTCTACTCCCGCGCATAATGCAAATACACCATTCATTACTTCGCCTTAAAAAATGTAAGACGATGTTTATGCAACAACAGGCGGCACTTACTGTATGTTTTACTGTATGTTGGGCCGGGCACGCGCGTCTCCTTGCTCGGCATGACCTGGAGCGCGCAGTACAGAACAGAGGGAGAGGGATGGCGCGATGATTTAACATACAGGTCCATGACGGGGAAAAGCGTTCATACATCTCTCTCAAAGTTTTATTTCTTTGTTTGATATCATTGGAGTTTGTTATTCGTTCTAGAAACTTTGTTTACTCGCTGTAGTCGCTCCATAAAGCGTAAGCGTGTCGTCTTTGTTTGTTTACCTCTTTGCCGGCTATAACTTCCAGGTGACGCGCTTACGTTTGGGAGGAGTAAAACACTGACATGTGGTTTTCCTCTACCGCCGCTGTTTTTTAATCTTTTCTCCGCCGCCCTGTCTTTTCTCCGCCCTGTATATGAGGCGCCGAAGGGACCAGTCACACCAAAAGCGTTTATGGCAGTTGCAGGCGCCTTTTTTGAATGATATTCTATGGGCAGGGCGCGGTTGCGCGCTGTTTATGCGCGCCGAGCGCCTTGCGGTTTTTTGCCGCCTGCCGCGCACGCGTTTTTGAAGGAGCGCTGAGAGCGGAGAAGCGCCTGACGTCATTCGTGTCTTTCCATTGTCCAATCGAATGAGGGGAGAGGCGGGCCTTACGTTGTGGTGAGGGAAGTTTACAGTTGCTTTGAAGAACCGGACACCACTCGCTCACTCTCTCCTGTGTGTTTGTGCACCTCTCATCCTTAAACAAGGTCAGAGCAAGCGTCCTCTTTTTTAAAGTTTCTGCTGATATGACAGTTAACAGCAAAAGAGCGCTCACGCTTCAATATTTGATTGACAAGACAGCTGACTCGGTGGTTGCTTAGCAATATGAAAAGCCGCGTCGCACTGCTCTTTTTTATAAAAAGGCAGTGCGTCGCGCCTTGCGTTTGCAAGCGTTTAAAGCGCTTTTGGTGTGACTGCAGCCGAACTCTGCAAGCAACAGTGCGCGAGAGAGACCGACACTCCGTCCCAAACCGCATACTTCCATACTATATAGTAGGCGAAAAGCACTACTTCTCGTTCTCTTTGCCTACTATATAGTATTGAATTAGGCGGTTTGTGACGCAATGCGAGTGTGTTCACTCCGCTCCGCGCTTAACTGAAGTTTTTCCCTTTTTTTTATTAAACGTCTCTGCGTCACGCGACACAACGAATCGATTATGAAATTCGTTGCCAACACTTTCAGTAATCGATTTTTATCTATTTAATCGATTCGTTGTTGCAGCCCTAATAATTTGGATGACATAGGGTGAGTAAATTATCAGGATTTTTTTTTATAAAAGTGGAGTAATCTTTTAATGACCAAATGTCTCTATATTATCCACATATTATCTTGCTCAATATAGATGGGTAGATGGATGAAATGATATGGATGGATGGATGGTGGTAGTACTATGGATGTATGAATAGATGGTGCTAGTACTATGGATGGATGGATGATGGTAGTGTAACTGCTGCTATATGATGTTATTTATTTGCTGCTTTTACATGTCATTTATTTATTTGTTTACATTTTGATTTTCATTGAGAATTTAAGCTGTGTTTGTTGTGTAGACTTTTGTGTGTTATTTCATTTATTGTTTGCTCTAGATTGATGGTGGTAGTACAGACAGGGTTTTTTTGATGGGATGTAGGTTTGTAGTATAAAGATCATCTAGTATCATTAATGATGCAGTCTATAATAATCATTAGTGTCTCATATAGCTGTAAAGATAACTGTATGTATTAGTGAATGTGGTTAATAATTTACAGTTGTAGATAGAGTCAGTAAGTGGCGCTTGCTGTTTCAAGGGGGAAGTCCATTATTCGGGAAATGATTGTTTTGTAATGTTTTGAAATATTTGGTGTGTCACACCCTGTCAGTACTATGTTTGTTTGTAAGAGATGGTTTAATGCTTTGACCAGGCAGCGGTTCTGTGTGTTTTCAAACGACTGCCAACAGTTTGTACATGTAAATCAGCAGAAACGCTAAGCCTGTCAGACTTCTCAGCAGTGTAAAGAGCTGAGCTCTCCACTTCACCATGCTAACTGACTGGAGGTCTCTAGACTGGATCTGGTCTGCAGTGCCTGCGTTTTCATTTCTTAAGTCTTTTTTTTTCTTATTACAAAAGTGAAATTGGGCTTCCGGTGTTGAAAGTCAAATTTGAACTTGTTGATCCCACATGAGCACCGTAATGTGTCAGAGCGTATGTTAATCATTGCACTATGGTAAAGACTGTATGGGGAAGAAAGCTGTCTGCTTGTAGAAATATGAATGAGCAATCTGGAAGTCCTGCTTTTAAGTTAAGAGCCATTTGCCTTCGAGTGCATTAACTAAACAAGCCTGGAAAGTAATGGCGTTTTGTTTTTTAATGTGATTGGAGGTAGAGATGTTCTGATTCCATTTTTCTCTTACCGATACAGAGTACTGATCCAATGCCTGGCTGTTTTACTTTATTTTATGGTGTGCGCCATATTTATCCCTTAATAAATCATACACAAAACACATACAGTGAACAAGAGTATTTTTAATATCTGAAATAAATTTAACAGTTATATTATTTATTCAAATTCAAAATCTAACACTGTAAACTGAAAGGTTGTTTTAGTATATAACTGTATAAAAACAGTGCGACAAATAAATCAAGGAATACAAGGTTTCCTGCAGAAAATGTGTTAGTTAAGGTGGTAAGGTTTATATTATAAAATACAAATCATATTAACAAAACAGTAAAGCCATTTTATTACATGTGATAACAGTTCTGGCCTCTCGTAAATTCTTCCATTCTTATTTAATCCACAATATACCCACATTCATACTTTATCTTATACTGAATGCTAGAGATGGTTTCAGCAGTAACAACATAAACAAGCAGCTTTCGTGGTCATCACGTAACTTCCGGTAAACTCTGCGAAGAATAAATAACAACAAAGTCCTTTTAAAGTAGGTTATTTATACAACAAGCAAAATAAACAACACGTAGATTACATAGGAACCCAAAACATTTATTTTCGACGAGGTATTTATTTAATTGTTCAGTTTCAGCAACTAGTCATAACATTAAACAAACAGAAACCGGAAGTAAAGATTGCACGCTTATCGCGTCACCGCACGTGCGCCCGATGAAACGGTCTATAAACATCTGTTGTTTCTATTTGTTTAACTGACAGTCAATGCAATATCGTTACATTGCAAATAATCTAAATTTCTTTTTTAAATTAAAATGGCAAAATTTACCTAAAATTAAGTAGTTTGCATTTCTGGGTTTGCTAATTATCTCAAGTTTTTTATATAAGAATGCATTTTCTGTAAAATAGCTTTGAAACAATATGCATTGTTTGTAGTGAATGTTGTGAAATAAGAGACTTGAGTAATAGAGCCAAGCTCATCCTTCTCTCTCCTTCCCTTTGTGTAACCATCGTGTTCTTCTGGGTGACACGTCTTCAAATGCTATATTAAGTTACTTGTTTTAAAGTTGTTAATACTTGTGCCACCCATCGAAATTGCAGCATGGCATATGAGACATTTCAGCATTTTACTAGTCTGAAGTACTGCCAAATACCGGAAACACGTAGCACGTTTTCAGTTCTTCTGGAGAGCGAAAAAGTAATAAGTTACTAGGGCTGGGTATCGATTCAGATGTTCCAGATTGATTCGATTTTGATTCACAAGCTATCAAATCGATTCTCCTTTTGATTATGATTCTCGGATCGATTTTTATGCTTGATTCTCGATTCGACTCAATGAATACAGATTTAATACAAATACTATATTTATGAAAAAGAACAGTGAACATAAGTTTACAAGTGGGTAATTAATCAAAAGAAATTAATAGCCACAAACCTGTATATTAAACTCTTTTATTTTAGGTACACTTGGGTACATAAAACAGAACCCATCTCTAATTTTCAAATGCATACAATTATGTTAAATACAATACATTTTTGATGCAAGATGAAAAATGTATGCTGAAAGAAGTCAGAACAGAAAAGTCGCATTCCTTAATCAAACAGGATCAGGTTATTTCATAAAAAAAAAAATAGATTCATGGCCTTTGAGAATTGATTTTGAATCGACCACGTTTAAACATTTTGGTGGTATCGGCCACATTTAAACCTCCCTAAATGAAGAGAAATAATCTGCATTTATTAGGGTTTATGTCATGAGGCTGTTGAAAACTTTATTCTGATTGGTTGACATATGTTCTTACAGTGTGCATTGTTTTTCTGTAAACACAACTATTAAGTAGTTCAAGGTCTTTCCGACCGCATTATAGTTTCATATCACTATGCCAAGTTGAACCGAAATGGCGTATTTATTGAATTTTTACAAATAAAGCATGACTATATGTGTGGTAGCGAAAGAAACACATTTGAAAAGAATGAAGAATTGAAAAGAGATGTAAATGAATATGGAAAATAAACACAGATTGCCCGCTTGTGATTCATTTAAGTGGGGATTATGTTTGAGGATTCTGAGAACCTGACATGTCGTTCCTCTAGATCAGTGTTTCTCGAACTTTTTCAGCCCAAGGACCACTTTATCTTCCAATTTTTTTATGAGGACAACCTCACAGAATCCCACTCTAACACTCCCCCCCCAAAAAAAAAAATAGGAAGGATAAGCTAAGTTTAAGTTTAATATGCAACTGTTTCAAGTCAAAAGCAAAATTTTTTTAAAACAAATGCAATGCTACGTTCAGAAATTATTATATGAATTTTATTTCATCTGAAAAGGTAAATGTGAAATGAGTTGCAGCTTAATATGAACAACAAACTGCATGTGTGGAAAAAAATGCAATTTAACATACTGTAACAGCTTAGGTTCCACTTAATGTCATTCCAAAGAGCCCTTAGTTTAAAACTGAGGTGGTGAGTATATGAATCTAAGGTTGTAACTATGGTAACAATAAAATACTGAAAAAAAATGTTCCCCTTAATGTCCAAAATCACTGAAATTACAGGGATTTTACACATGAACAAAAACTAATTACATTTCAAAACTAATAGATCTGTGGATTTTAGCTGCTTTCAGTTGACTCTTT
Source organism: Paramisgurnus dabryanus (assembly GCF_030506205.2). Lineage (NCBI taxonomy): Eukaryota > Metazoa > Chordata > Actinopteri > Cypriniformes > Cobitidae > Paramisgurnus > Paramisgurnus dabryanus. The sequence continues at coordinate 33,322,592 of NC_133348.1, forward strand.
TATTTTGACTCCTCTATGGTTTAGCCACCGATCCATTTTTACGTTATTAAAACAGAAAGGCAAGAACTGATATCACAGTTTCGCAAGTGCATTAAAAATCTACATAAATAAGTGACGATTGTATAAACACTTGCCTACTTTAGGTCATCTTTTGGCGGACCACACTTTGAGAATTACTGCTCAAGAGACTTCAGGTAGATTACAGTTCTGGAAAACAGTGGCACAGGAGACTAAAGGGGATTGCTGATGGTTTCTAATAATTTATCTAATTTCACTTAAAAATAGTCTTTTGCAGTTAATATCAGCTATTTTTTGTCCTACTTTTTGTGATCCCGTCGCTCCAGGCAATCAGCGTTTCTTGTCTAATGTTCACACCTCAATTATGCAATTTCTATAGCATTGTGTCCTTGTGAGTTAAACCTTTTTTGGGCCCATTTTACTTGTAAAAGAAAATCCGTACAATAATTATACATGTCTAAATATAAAGTCAGTTTCACCTCCAGCCATCATTAAAGGGATACTCCAGCCAAATAACAAAATTATCCCATGATTTACTCACCCTCAAGCAATCTGAGATGCATCTTTCAGACGAACACATTTAAGGGCCATTCCCACTATAACGACAACTAAAACTATAAAGAATTGTTTTAAAAATAGGGAATAGCTATAACGATAAAGATACAATGAAAGATATTGTTGGGATCATTTTTCTGGGTGCTTTTTTTCTAACTGCTGAACGATAAACCAATCACAGCCAATCAAATCTATTTGAGCTTCAAGTGCACGTGCATTTGAAATGAAAGTGTGGAGAAGCTTAACATAAACTTACCTCAGGTATCCAGCCCTGATGCAGTTACTGTAAAATTCATTATTTAATGCTTTTTTCAAAAGGTAAGAGATTAGATAACACAAGCTACTACAAGATTCACTGTTTAGAGTTAAACACAGCGTGTTAAGGACATCTGCTGGTTGCCCGCTGTGTAAATGCAACAAGATCAGCATATTTATACATTGAATGACACATGAACAATTACAAGCGTTTTTATTAAAGGAAATATCCAATATTAGTTAATGCCATTTGAAGGAAAATGATTTTACTGCGCCCCAAAAGCGAATTAAATTTATTGTTATCGTTCGGTCGTGTGGACGCTAACATTGTTATCGTTATAGTTAACGTATCATGTGAATGGTCCTTATTTAACAAGCTTTTTAATGGTAGAAACAGGGATCAGGGAAGAACTTCTGACTTTAAACCACAAAAAAGTGCATTCATCCTTCACAGAAGTAATTCACACTAGAGGTTGACCGATATGTGTTTTTCAGGGCCGATGTTGATACAGATTATTACAGATAGAGTGGAGCGATAACCGATATTTTCAACCGATATGTCTGATGTAAAAATGAAAATTAATGTCAAAATTAAGACACAGGCTCTGACAAAAACCTTTAATGCTTAAACTATATATACATAAAAACTATTTAAAAAATGCATTGAATTAAATAAATATATTAATTATTTTCTGATGATTTTATCATTGCATACAATAGGAGAACTATTTAGTTAATCATGTTGCACATCAATGGATGAACTATCCTATGGATATAATGATTAACTAAACAATTTGAATTTATATAATAAGTGTAAATAAATTAATTGCTTTTACAGCTTCATTGTGTATGTTGTTGAAAAGACTGCAAATGTTTTCATAAAACTATAACATAAATACCATATCATCGGCACAATTAATTGGTTCAATAGCCAATTCCTAAGTATATATGTCGCCAAGACAGGCCTTTAAGCGTACCCGTGTGTGTATCTGAACATTTATGTGTAAGAAACAAGTCGCAAAAAATAACTTGATCTGTCACATGTTGCGAGCAGCTTGAGAGACGGCTGTGTGCGCGTGCATGAGAGCACTGACTGAAAACGTAAGTGCTCGAGTTCTTTATGCTTTAAAATGGCTCGTTTTTTTTAAATGACATGACTTACAGAGCGAAATCAATGCAAAGCAGCTCGAGTTAGCAAATGCTTTCGGCTGTGTATTCAGCCTCCTGTGCTGATTGGCCGGACTCGTGACTCTCAACAAATCAGATGGGTGGTGGGCGAGCGTTGCACTAGGCAACTGAATAGAGTCCCGTGTTCCGACGGCTCTAACTAAATCCTTGGCTGCATCAGAGCCAAATTAGCGCATTTCAAATTTATATTACTTTATCAGCAAATCAGTTTTTAATATGGCCGATGTCGATGATCGGCAAAATGCTTAATATCGCCGTCGATAATCAGCCAGACCGATAATCGGTCGATCCCTAATTATCCATATTTTAAACTTTATAATTCATAATAACTAGCTTCCGGTAACAACCTCATCTTGGACTCAAGATTCACGAGAGAGTTTTAGCGTAGTGAGCGCTAAATGGGTGCATTGTGCAGTGAATCGCATGAGTTAAAGAACGTAGTATTATCGGTAGCTAATTATTATAGTTTATAAAGTTTAAAATGTGAATCTCTTTCTTACAATATCGCATTGATTACCCGCAAAAGAGATACATTAAATTATTTATTTTAAAATGTGACCCAGTCTGTGAAAACCTAGCTAAAGTCTTTAGCTAGGTTTCTGTAAAAAAAACTTGAGATTTTGACTGAATTTCAGAGATTGAAATCGAAGTTTGATGCTCCTCATCTCATTATTAGATTATAAGACTTTAACCTAGATTTTAGACAAGATCACATATATGGGTGGTTTCCCGGAGAGGGATTAGCTTAAGCCAGGACTAAGCCTTTGTTTAATTAGGAAATATAACTAGTTTGAACAAACATGCCTTACTAAAAACATTACTTGTGTGCATTTTGAGGCAAAACAAAGGGTACTGATGTATTTTAAGGTATGTCAGTGGAAGTTGTTTTCAGTTTGGACAGCGCTTAAATTTGTTTTAGTCTAGGACTAGTCTAATCCCTGTCCAGGAAACCGCCCCATAATGTATTTTGGCACAGCTGTGGAGCTGTATCTGACAGCATCCAAAGCCAACTGTATGTTTTATCATTTTAATTGTAATGTTTCTAATGTGTGTTTAATAAATTCCTAATTAAATGTGTTTCAGGACATACCATATAAAGGACGTCCCAGTAGAAACAGAAGCTCTTACAGATTGGCTGTATCAGCGATTTGTGGAAAAGGAGAAACTTCTGTCTCACTTCTACAAGACAGGTAGTTCCACCAAACTAAAGTTGCTTCAAATCTATAAACGTTTATCCTTCGACCACTTTCAAACTCTTTAACCGTCCCTTTGTCTCGCAGGAACTTTCCCTCCACTTGATGGCCAAAAGGAGATGGTCTCGCGAAATATGACCCTTGACAACGCCTGGTTGTTGTTAGTCCAAACGTTTGCCTTCGCCTCAGGCTGCATGTGGTACAGCATTCTACATCACGTCTACTGCTGGTTCTTCTGAGATCAAAGAGGAGACCAAAACGTGCAGGATGGAGACGGAAAAGCCAGAGACCGAGAGCCCAGATTGACATTCATTACCGGAACGGATGAATGTACCCTGCAGAACGTCTCGAGCTGCTGTATTCGATCACGGCCCCCATCCTGACCTCGGAGTGACACATCTACCCAATCCCAGACACATGCGCTCATCCTTTAGATTTGCATAGAACCAGTACAACATGTTTACACATGCGCGCTCAAATTATGCACATTTAATTGTTTACTCATGCACATTTGGACACACCTCTTTCTTTGTTGTTGTTGTTGTTGTTTTTACTTACAATCAAAATTAGGCTCAGGAAAAAGTCAGAGATAGAACTGTATGTCATTCATTTTCACGCCTAGCCATGTGAGCTCCCCCTCTTTTGAGATGAACACCAAACAGGATGACTGATTTTTTTTTTTCCAGAGACTTGTGTCCTGTTTGGAAGAGCCTCAGCTGGCTTTCATTGCACTATGAATCCTTGTGCCCCCCAGATTTCCTTCATCTATCCTCCCTCGTGGCTTTTTTCCTCGTGTCGACTGGATGCCGTTTTCTGCGTGTTTTGTCAGTATTGAGAGACCGTGAAGTTGTTTACACTGACAGGCACCTGCTTGGAACGGGAGCGCCTTTTTCGATGATGTTCGGGAGAAGTCATTGTGAAGAGGAACCTGGTTCTTGTTTCAACAGTTTCTGAAACATTTACAGGGCCAGGCCACCGTTTCCTTCGGGGGACTTTACGCAATCGATGCCATATAGACGCATCTAAGTGCACCACACAACTGCCACACAAGAAGAAAATACCCCTCATCTCCAAAGTTTTACAAATATTTAAGCCATATGCTTATATCGTAGGATCGAAGGGGGGCAGACATTTTACTGACTGAACTTGTGTTTGTTCACTGTCCTAAAAAAAAACGATTTTAATTTTGTTGATTTGTTTTGTTTGTGAGTCCGTTGATCTCACTTGTGTAAAAGTGACAGCGTAACCTGCCTGTGTGATTGTGCGACTGTGTGTTTTAGATGCACAATGTCTGGTAGCTTCATGTTATATCAGAGTGTTGGCAAATATCTGTTTAATAGATTTTAATTTCGTTTAATTCTTAATCCCTATTGTGCGTTTAATCTTGTACAGAAAGGAGTCCGAGCTGTAATGATGTTTAGTTTCAAAAATTTTACTTTTGAAATATCATGAATGTTGGAGAAGGAAAGCAAAGGCGGATGTCCCCATTTGCTCTCTCTTCTGGAGTGATCATGTGGGCGTATTGTAGAAAAAACATTGTGCTTGGACAAAAGGACCAGAGACGTAGATTACTTTTTTTGTGTTGAGGCACAAAATATTTTAGATTAGCTTTAGACTATCTTGATGGAGCTCATAAACTTGAGAGAAAATAACTAAAAACACGTTTTCCACGAGTGAAATCGGACCGTTTACGGGAAGAATAATGGCGTCATCTTTGTGTCCGCTTCTCATATCCGAACGGAATATGGGCGTGGTCCAGCAATAATGTACTCAAAAATAAAAGCCCATGTTGTGGCGAACGATGCTTAGATGTACAAATTAGGTATTTGTAGTTGAAAATGTTGCACTGTTTTGTCACTTGCCCCTTGACCCAAGCCATGTCACACGTGAAAGTGAACTTCGTTTCCATAGCTTGCCAGATCGAAATGTGAATGACGCCACAAGACTAAAGCTAAAGCCAAGTTAGATGCAGACTGCATTCGGAGCAGGCCACGTCACCATAAACCTCACCGCCAGGAGCTCCCGTCGGACGCAAGAAATGCTGGGGAGTTCTGAGTAACAATTGTTTTCATAAGTATGGTTTTATGTTAAAAAAGTGAGATATATCTATATATTAGCAATTTTACCAAATTACAATAGAATGGTCCATGAATTTCATTTTGTACTCCTGTTTCTCTTCCTAGCTACCCAGCCATTTTACAACACAAATTAATTGTGCTGGAATAAAAATCATGCGCAGCAGTGACCCACAGTCTCTTGTCTAAGTGTTATTGATCTGAAGCATTTAGTGCAGTTGCATTTCTTCATCTCTGTTAGCGTTTACAGACGTAACATTATGTGAGCACTTTTTTACAGGATGCCGGTAAGAGAAGTATATGGTCTTATTCAATTTTTTTCTTATTTATATACATACTTGTACGTTGTCTGCATTGATCTTCAGCTGGTTGTTGAAAGAGAAAGTTTAATTCGTGAGAAATGTATGTACAAGAAAACATCAATGCTATTTGTGGTTAATCTTCAACTCTGTTACCCATTTGGTGTACTGGATTAATAGATCACTTAAAGGGCCAGTATTATGCCCATTTTTACAAAATGTAAAATAAGTCTCAGGTGTGTCTAGAATGTGTCTGTGAAGTTTCAGCTCAAATCATCCCATAGATAATTTATTATAGCATATCAAAAATGCCCCTATTTGGGTGGGAGGAGCAAAAAGTGCTGTTTTTATGCGTGTACCTTTAAATGCAAATGAGCTACTGCTTTTGGTTAAAATAGATCTGATTCCTGTTAATACAGTCTGAGATAATGGTATCTTTAGCTGCATTGCTATAACATGCTGACAAACACATTTAGAAAAGTTTTAAGGGAAATGAACCAGTCAGTCAGTGGCTGTGGGAGGGACTTTGTTAGTGTGACATCACATTAACAAGAGAATAAAACAGCATGTCTAATTAGACTGCTTTGGTTTAGGGATTAAAAAGGAGTGGGTGGATTTTCTTCATTGGTTACGTTTACATGCACAAAATTTTGTCAATCCAACTGAATGTAATTAGATTGCAGGTCACGACAGTTTACGTGTACGCTAAACGTTGCAATCTGATTACATGTTTATTCTATATAATCCGGACCAAACTTCCACGCAAGTGCACAGCCAGCGTTGCCACATTGGCGTATCAAAACCAGCCCAATGACTATTCATAGCGCAAATACGAATAACTAATAAATTAAATCCTTTCATCTTCTTTTAGCCTGATTAAAACCAGACCATTCTCAGTAGTAACCGATTTTGGTCTGGGAAAGCTTTATAGACAAATAATTTCCAAAGGGGGGTCACCAACGGACTTCGCTCAAATGCCTCTGGGCGCAATTGGATAGACCTAAAACCAATCAGAGCGATATCAGACTTTTGAATAATCCATTCGGTAAGACTGCAATAATATCTTTTTTTAGATATGAAGGCGTTGAGTGTTGTTCTATGCTCGGGTTTTAAAGAAAAGGAAAAGTTTAAATCACTAAAAACAGTCACGATAGCTGATTTGAACGAGTGATGTTCCGCGGCATTCTTGTTTGTAATGTACAAAATCTGCTTGTCCGTCGCTGTGCTGTCGTCGTATTGTAAATCACGACCCAATGTTTCTGATTGGTGCCACAATTTCAATGGATTAGAAATGGGCTTGAATGGCCTCTTTGCTAGACTACTTGCAGATTAAATCTAAATTTGCCGGAAGTTGTCTGGGTTTTGCCAGGCTTTTCATCTTTAACCCACAGAAAAAACTAATTGAAACAGTTTAAAAGTGCCCCAAATCTGAAGTCTGCAAAAAAGCAGAGGACACAGCGCACAGCATCTCTTATAGAGTTCACCCTTTATCTTTGGATAAATGTACAAAGTCAAAGTTGAGTTGTTTTTAAGAAGTTTTCAGATTTTAAACACTTTTTGAAAGGCACAACACTATTTTATTGCTTTGTGTAATGTTATGAAAGACATGAACGCTGCAGAATGTACAGCGTGTGACCCCATGACCTTAATAACGCTTGTTGCCATTACCTTGCTATTGCATGTTTCTGTGACGTGAATCATGTGATGCATAAATAAGCGGTACATATAAGATCAGAACTTAAGCATAATTCTTTTGCGCATGAGAACAATATAAATTTGCATATGATATAAAATACTACAATTTACACGTTTACATGCATACTTATCTCCTGATGATCGAATCACAGGTCTGACTACACCACCCCTTTTAAAACGCTCAGGATTTTTTCATCCGATCGATCCTAGTCGTATTGATTAAGGTGTTTACATCACAGCTTTTCTATCCAATTGAGCCATCAATACGATAAAAACTGATTATTTAGTTGCATATTAATGTAGCAATTGTGGGATAATTGTGTTGTCACACTGTCAACACACATTTATGTCCAAACCTTGTAAAAGTGGATTTTGCATAATATGGGCCCTTTAATGTTTTTATGCAATATCTTACACATCTAGCAATACACAACAATGTAGTGAAAGTGACATAATGACCAATGTACTTGAAATGTGACACCTGCATTTAACCCAGCACAGCCAGTCATGAACACACACACACCCCCGGAGCAGCGGGCAGCTATCACTGCAGTGCCCAGGGAGCAATGGGGGACAGGTCGCAACCTTTCGGCCCTAAGACTTGAACCGACAACTTCAGACCCTCAGAGCATTAGGCCACAACTGCCCCCCACCCCTCAGAATAAAATGACACAATTATGGGCTTATAACTAATTATGTGTTCTTACATTTGGTAACAGGGTTGAAAACTCAAAGGAAATGCAAAACATGAAAATAAGTGCAGTGTTTCCTTTTAATGTGGATATTTTCTTATATTTATACTATGTTCATGCAAAAAGTGAAAAGATCTACTGGCATGATATAGAAACATTCAGTTGTGAGCTTTTCACAATGAAGCATTAGGTTTATGTCTAGACATAAAAATGTAAACTTGCATAAAAAAAACATGCTGGTTTTGTTGTCATAAGCCATGCCAGTTTTCCAGGGCTCATACTGACAGGGACTTTTTAAGCCACAGGCCAGGGATCTTAAACCGTGAGACAATCCAAACGGCCCCAGAGTCCATGGGTTGCAACATATGTTGCAAGCTGAGCAATAGAAACCCTGGGTCCCTCAGCACATATGGTACAAGTTCTTTTAGTTGTCTAGTACCTTTTCTTTATTTGTGTAGTCAAATCTAACTTAACATGAATGGTGCTGTGCTGGTATATGGGGTAGTGATCTGAACCTGCTCAAATATACAGTATGTATAGAACTGAAGAGGACAGCTGTCACTGCATGGCTGTCAGTAGATACTTAATGTCGTGTTTCTTTTTTTAAACCGTAGTTATAGTTACTAAAGAGAAACATAAAAAGTTCATAACAACATTTGTCACTTCACCCAAATGCTCCACAGGACATGAGCTTCATGTAGGCCGATTTCAATCCGAAGGCTGCAGCCTGCGGAGGTCGCATATGCCGGCTGCATACGTCATCAAGAGTTGTTAACTCATCATGTTAACTAAGCATTACATTCGCAAGTCATAAGCATATTACAACAGGTCACGATTAACCAAGAATAAGAGTCAACTTTCTAATTGTTCATATTCTAAAATAAGACAATCTTGATAACGTAAGGAGCCCGGAAATAGTATGGAGCGAGATATGCGTCTTTATTACATGCGATAAATTAAATGATCTGAGAGAAATACAACTATTTGAAAGAAAAAGTTATCACACTGATAGCAAAGAAGCATTTCATGAGAAAAAAAAGAATATTTGAGAGAAAAAGTTTTCATACCAATAGCAAAAAATAATAATATTTGAGACAAAAAAAAAGTTTTGAGAGAAAGTATTTTCTCATGATAGAACATACAAAATATAAATTTGAAATTTTTAAAATTATTTCTGAGAAAAAAAATATCTCAAGTATATGTTTTTTGCTATTAGTGTGAAAACATTTTCTCTAAAAAAAAAAGTGTTTCTATCAAAACGCTTTTCTTTGCTCTCGATGCAATTTCTTGCTCTCGTGTCAGGATTTTGCTTTCTCTGTGAAAATTGTGTCATGGGCGGGGCCACGTTCCTATTGGCCAGTCGGGTAAGCATCATCTTATCTTGGGAATCGAACTGAATCATTACACCGTTGTTCGGTTCACCTAGAAAGATGCCGTCTCTACTTTTAGTTGAGCACGGACACTCTAATGTTTGAGTAAGATGATGACACACAACTCGATGGATAGCTGGCTGAGCAAGTTCACAGCACTGAAGATTAAACATTAAAAAATGAAATGGTACTCTTATTCATAAATGAATGTGTATTATATTTAGGGTTGCCACCCTTGTCTGATAAAAAACCGGGACATATCGATGACCCGACCAATTGGTTCGCTCACAAGCCCCCTAACACCCCCCCCCCCCCCGGCATAATATTTCTATAGACCTATGCAATTTTTGGCAACACTTTACAATTCTTATTTGTTAACATTAGTTAATGTATTAACTAACATGAACTAACCATAAGCCATACATGTGTTACTTTATTTGTTAATCTTTGTTAACATTACTTAACAAAAATACAGCTATTCATGGTTTATTCTTGTTAATTCACAGTGCATTAACTATGTTAAAAAGATTTAAATTATGTATTATTAACATTAAGAAAGATTTAAAAAATAGCTTTATAAGTGCAGTTCAGTACTAGTTCATGTTAACTAATGTAGTAAACTAATGTTAACTAATGAACCTTATTGTAAAGTGTTACCCAATTATTTGTTAATTATACTAAAATATGTAAATCACCTTTACAATTTATATAAGCTCCTACTATTAATGTAAACTGTTTTATTTATATTCCATTTAAACAGGTCTAAATAGCAACTAGCCTCTCAACATGTATTTTACAATCACCCCCCTGGGCAATGCTGAAGTCACTGTTACAAACTGTACAGCATCAAGATTGTTATTACTTTTAACTCTTTTAAGACAGGGGTACACTTTCGTGTAGTCTGGCGTAAAATGTGTCTTATATTTTTGCTTTTGGGGCGCTGACGGCGCTCCTGTTTCTAGATAATTCGGTTCGGGAGAAGAGATAAATCCCGCCCACACTGACAATTGATTGGTTGATTTACCGAAACAGGCCAATCAGGATGCTCTCTGTCTTACATGCGCTTATTGAGGCACACACATACACAGACGCAAGGTCTCCGTCTCTGCCGTGCGTGCGCAAAATAATATATTCACATAGCTTTCGAAAACCGGGACATACAGTGTCCCGGGAGAGTTGATAATTTTCCCGGGAGAGTTGATAATTTTCCCGGGACAGGTTAGTAAAAAGAAGGACAATCCCGGTAAAACCGGGACAGGTGGCAACCCTAATAGCTTGCTAATCGCTAATTAGCCGTCATGCTATAGGTAAACTTGCAAATGCCAAATGAATGTTTTGATTCACTCCTTATTTAGTGAGTAAAGATCTAGTTTCTACCTTTGCACTTGCTAGCCTCAAAGCACCTGAAGAGTAACTGCTTGTTCATCATATACAACCTCCTGTATAACTTTCAACCAACATTAGTGTGCATGGAGGAAGTACACGCCTAGCTGCCGCAGCGCGGGGGGCCACACACGTCGGGGCTACGATGTCCCGATGTCGTACGTGCCAGTGGTGGTATATCATAACTTAAATGTGTTTTTTTGTTTTCATAAAAATATTAACATTGATACCATTAAAATAAGATAGCTGCCTGCTATTGAAATCAGTGTGAACAGATGCACTCAGTCTCTCAATATCACAACTATGGTTATATGACAACACAGCTATGACAATAAATAGGGCAACAAAGTAATAATAATAATAATAATAATTTGTTACACTTATTTAGCGCTTTTCTGCAACACTCAAAGCGCTTTACATATAAAAGGGAGAATCTCCTCAACCACCACCACAAAAAATAAGCTTTGGAGGAACTTGTGAGATGTGAACCATATTTTTATTAACTTATTAAATAAACAGATCCATAACTTAGTAATTATAGATAAAACATATGCTTTGATACTCAAAATAGTATTGGGGAAAAAATACTCGAGTCACACACGCATTTCAGTCAGTTCACATGGTTACACACCACACCTTGTATTTCTCACGCTGAGAAGACTTAACTTTTCCTGCTATATACAATTAATGGACGAGGCGCAGGAAGGTTCTCTGTCAAGTTCATAGCTGTCTCTAATTTTTCTTGTGCTCCTCTGATGTCATTCACTTGGACTTGATTTATTCAAAAACTCCCCAACTGCTTTGCAATAAGAAGCTTAAGCTTACCTGAAACCATGGGCGTAGATTTAGGGTGGGACGCTAGGGACATGTCCCTAGCAATATTCAGGGAAGACTGAATTGTCCCTAGCAATAATTTCGACCAAACAATTAATCTGTATTTATATATAACCACTAATGTCCTTCTTATTCTTGTGTTTTCTATTTTTTACTTATTATATTTTTTTTCAGGAATCATTTAAATGAGACTAGAAATCTTTTGTAATCCTGTTCTGTAAAAATGACGCTCTATGTGGTACACAAACGGTTAACAGCTTTCGTTCTCTGCAATGCCCGCCTCCGTAACTCACATCGCTAATATGATTGGCTTTGCATTTCTTTAGTCCCGCCTCTCTTATCACATTGCTAATATGATTGGATTAGCATTTCATGAGTCCCGCCTCTCTAAATCACATCACTTTATGGGCTTGTCTTTACTCGCTACGTGTGATAGGATGGTTTCACTTTGTACAACGCGCCAAAGTTCACTCAACACGACGCGCGTGATTATTCGGGCTACAGGTAAGTGAGGAAGAAAGTATTATTATACTCACTGTAACTGTTTCATTCACAAAATACGGAACAAGTTGTGTCCCATAATGATTCAAGGACAGTGTTTTCACCAATACACGACAATCCCATGTTAACCTGAGGAGTTGCAAACTTTTGTCAACCTTTTATAAATGGGGTAGCAAGGTTATTTAGGGGGTCCCTAATCCATGAAAGAAAATAACCCCAACATGGTAAAAACATGAATTCATGTCATGATTGCTGAATACTTTACATTACTGCACTGTGGTCATTACTTGCACAGATGTAGACATAATGTAAGGTTGCATTTTAAACTTAAAATTTTTTTTTCACACTGATTAACTGCCTGTTAATGAAGATTTAATGTGAACTACAGAAACGTTAATAAACGTTGTTCAGGAAACAGCATGATATACGTACCAACTTTAACACTGGGATTTTTTTGGCAAAATTAAATTAAGAATTAAATATTAATTGCATATTCTTCATTGTTATAAAGTAAATATGGTTATATCTTACAATGTGATTTTCTTTTTTTTTTTTGACAAAGACTTAAACAGTTACTGTTTATTAGGCTCTAGGACAGTGGTTCTTAACGTTATTCCTGGAGGCCCACTGCCCTGCACATTTTGTGTGTCTCTTTTATCTGACAGACTCAGTTCAGTTCATGAAGATCTCTTCTAATGAGCTGATGATTTGAATCAGGTGTGTTAAATAAGGGAGACATACAAAATGTGCAGGGCAGTGGGCCTCCAGGAATAACGTTAAGAACCACTGCTCTAGGACATAACAAATTGTTTATTATAAATTTGGGATGGCCGGGGGTGGCGAGTCAGATGTTACTGAGTAAAGTGCATACTGAGTTGTCTGTTGTTTGTGTCAAGTAAACGGTGATAAACAGTTTTTGCAATGCAACCATTTTATTTATGTCCCCACCAATGCCAGAATCAAACCTACGCCCTTGCCTGAAACTATAAGGAAAATAGACTATAGGGGCTTTCTGAAATGAATGAAAGGACTAGAGATGACTATTGGAGCATGTCAAAGTGTAATTCTTGTCACTTGTCACAATTTAACACATCAATAATGTGTTATGTTTGTAACAACACTGGGTGTGTTAATTTTAACACATTGTTTTGTGTTAAACTATTCAACACATTATGTGTTATTTCGTATTGATTTTGAGTTCATGTAAATAAAAAACTAGATGTGTTGTCCTTATAAGAAAGATGTCTCAATTTAACACATTCGTTTTAAGAGTGTATGTAAAATACGGCACAAATCGCGTCCCATATTGATTTGATACGCGTCATTTTTCCTGTTAATACGGGATGATTCCGTGTTTCACGGGACGGGTGGCATTGCCACCTTCCATGCACACTAACGTTGGTTGAAAGTTATACAGGAGGTTGTATATGATGAACAAGCAGTTACTCTTCAGGTGCTTTGAGGCTAGCAAGTGCAAAGGTAGAAACTAGATCACTACTCACTAAATAAGGAGTGAATCAAAACATTCATTTGGAATTTGCAAGTTTACCTAGCATGATGGCTAATTAGCAATTAGCAAGCTAATAATATAATACACATTCATTCATGAATAAGAGTACCATTTCATTTTTTAATGTTTAATCTTCAGTGCTGTGAACTTGCTCAGCCAGCTATCCATCGAGTTGTGTGTCATCATCTTACTCAAACATTAGAGTGTCCATGCTCAACTAAAAGTAGAGACGGCATCTATCTAGGTGAACCGAACAATAGTGTAATGATTCAGTTTGATTCCCAAGACAAGACGATGCTTACCCGACTGGCCAATAGGAACGTGGCCCCGCCCATGACACAATTTTTACAGAGAAAGCAAAATCCTGACACGAGAGCAAGAAATTGCATCGAGAGCAAAGAAAAGCGTTTGCTTTTTTTTTAGAGAAAATGTTTTCACACTAATAGCAAAAAACATATACTTGAGAGATTTTTATTCTCAGAAATAATTTTTAAAATTTCAAATTTATATTTTTTATGTTCTATCATGAGAAAATACTTTCTCTCAAAACTTTTTTTTAGTCTCAAATATTATTATTTTTTGCTATTGGTATGAAAACTTTTTCTCTCAAATATTCTTTTTTTTCTCATGAAATGCTACTTTGCTATCAGTATGATAACTTTTTCTTTCAAATAGTTGTATTCTCTCAGATCATTTATATTAATTTATCCCATGTAATAAAGACGCATATCTCGCTCCATACTTGTCTTAAGTTTGATATAATGTGTACTGTGCCTTTAAAAATACTCTCTCGCTGTTCCCGGGCTTTCTCGCGGTTTTTCAATGCTTGGCAACGTGCAAACTGTGTGGTTACATCAACCAATGAAATTACCGCCAGCTATAGAGCGCAACCAATCAGAGCCCAGAGTTTCGGTGCACGTTTGAAATCGCTGGTTTGTATCTTTTGGTTTCTCAACACAAACAAGAAACAATAACGCGTTAAACGCTTAAACACGAATCAAACTACACCGGACACCTGAAGCGAACCCCAGCAGTAAGTAAACAAAAGGGTTTAAACGGTATGGATCGATCTTTTTTTGCGTATGTAATGTTAATGTGTAACTGAGCTGTGTTTTTGTCTAAAGTTTAACGTTAGAGCTGCTGTGGTAATTATGCCATCCAGAACTGAAGACTATGAGGTGATGCTCACTATAGGATGTGGATCTTATGGAAAATGCCAGAAAATAAAGAGGAAATCGGATGGAAAAGTCAGTAAAGTTCTGATCAAATCCTCGTTAGCAGTGCATGTGGCATGGTTTTAGATTAATATAACAGCAAGTGTCAAGTATCTGAATCTAAGTTAAAAGATGTAGAAATATCGTTTTATTGGATAACAGAATGTCAGCAAATATTAATTCTGATATAAAGGTCTGGCGTTATTTAATTGCAGTTTTTATTTGCTATGATAATTTGTTAACTTAAATATAATAACATGGGAATATTTAACCCAAAAATGAAAATTTTTGTCTTCATTTACTCACCCTTGTTATAAAGCTCGCTGTCTGAGCTTAAACACAGAAGATATTTGATAAATGATGGTAAACATTTGTGGGTACCCACTGACTTCCCCGGTAGGAAAAACAAATACTACTGAAGTCAAAGGGTACAGTAAAGTGTGTTTACTGCTGTTTACATCTGCTGCAAGGATTTTGGAATGGCATCAGTGTGTTAATTGTTCCATTAAAGGAATATTACACTTTCATACAAATAAAATCCCAATAATTTACTCACACCCCATGTCATCCCGGATGTTTCTGTCTTTGTTTGTTTAGTCAAGAATAAATTAGCACTAGTATGTTTTCTCTTTAGATGTTCATGCACTGAGCTCGTACTGCTGTGATATGCTAACAAAACCTATAAACCAGCCTTTCATTACCAGCTAATCTGAAGTATTCCCATCCTTTAAACCCCTTCGTCCTTGCAAACCTTTTGAAAACTAACTTGTTTGCACTGGACCCCACTTCATCCATCATCTTTGAAAAAGGCGGACTGATGGAGACGGCGATAGACATAAGGATTCGCGCCTACTAGTGGTGTGAAGGAAATGGTTGTTATTTTAGCGTAAGAACAAAATGAAAAAAGTAAATTAATGGAATCGATTTTAAATATTGTTGCCGACAGATCAGATTGTATCAACCAATCGCTACAGCTCTAGGTCCTATAAAGACTATTCAATTAAGAAAAATCTTGAAATGTTTTCCTCAAAAACTTAATTTATTCTTGACTGAACAAAGAAAGACATAAGCATCTTGGATGACAGGGGTAAGTAAATTATCAAGATTTTTTTATGAAAGTGGAGTATACCTTTAATATTTAGGGCTACAGACAGTACATTATTGTGTGATCTCTCTAGATTCTGGTGTGGAAGGTTCTGGATTATGGCACCATGGCTGAGGCAGAGAAACAGATGCTGGTGTCAGAGGTCAATCTGCTCCGTGAGCTAAAGCACCCAAATATTGTCCGATACTATGACCGAATTATAGACCGGACGAACACAACACTATATATAGTGATGGAGTACTGTGAGGGTGGAGATCTCGCCAGCCTCATCAACAGATGCATCAAAGAGAGGTACAAATTATTACTAAAAATAAACAGCACACCTGTACCTCAACTGGCAGAGGATAGCACCCAATCTTTTTTTAAGGAAGTCCTGTCACTACGCCGCCATAAAATTCTGTGCATATTAAAGACCCACTCCCATAGGATTCACGGTTGACGATTGGCTTTTTTTACTGGGAGACAAGAATAGAGGGACAATTCTGACCGCTGCGATCTCTTTCATTCATATCAATACCAGTGACGCATCTTGTTAATATTAAATGTTTTTGATACAGGGTCCCTAAGGGTCATGGAATTTTAAAAGGTCTATTTCAGACATTGAGGGGCAATTTCCTGGACAGGGCTTATCCTAGTCCCAGACTAAAATGAATGTTTGAGCTGCCTAAATTTAAAAACAACTTGCAGTGACACATGTACGTGCTGTTTTTGCCTCAAGATGCACACCTGTTATGTTTTTTATTTATTTTTTAAGGATGCTTGTAAAAACTACTTAAATATCCTAATATAACCAAGGCCTAGTGCTGGATTAATCTAAACCCTGTCTGGGAAACCTGAAAGTCAGGGAATTGTATATATTTTTTTGTCCAAGTCATGGAATATCAGGGATTTTTTTGCATTTATTTAAAATGAAATCCGCTTGTTAAGTTGTGATGTAAGGAATGCCATTTCCTAGCCTGCGCTGATTTCAAGTGAGACTACAATCTAAACAGCTGTTTATTGGCATTGTTTTTTCATTTCACGCATTTAAGCTACTTTTTTTATAAACTTATTGTGTACAATACATTATCAGGCTCACTGCATTTTAGACATAGGTCATGAAAATTCAGCTTTTTAGTCAGGGAAATTGACATTTGGCTTAGATTGGGAACTCATTTGATCTTTTATCGTTCACCACACTGCAAAACATTATTTTCAAGAAAAAAATTCATAGTATTTGTTTCTTGTTTTCAGTAAAAATATCTAAAAATTCTTAAATTAAGATGCTTTTTCTTGATGAGCAAAACGACTCAAGAAAATAAGTCTAGTTTTTAGACCAAACATATTAAATTTAAGTGATTTTGTGCATAAACAAGCAAAAAAAATCTGCCAAAGGGTTAAGCAAAAAAATCTTGAACATTTTTCTTAAACACAAAATTCAAGAAAAAATTGCTTACCCCATTGGCAGATTTGTTTTGCTTGTTTTGTGCACAAAATCACTTAAATTAGATATTTTTGGTCTAAAAACTAGACTTATTTTCTTGGGTTGTTTTGCTCATCAAGAAAAAGCATCTTAATTTAAGAATTCTTTTGGTATTTCTACTGAAAACAAGATTTTTTTCTTGAAAATCAATTTTTGCAGTGCAGCCATTGCTTTCTCAGATCGGTTTGTGCTGCATAAATTAAAGCTTTGGATTTTTTCTTTTGAAGATGATGTACCAGATGTTTAGAATATATCTGACCCTGGGCCACAAAACCATAAGAGTCAAGAGTTAAATGAAATCTAAAAATAAGCTTTCCAGCGAAATATGGTTTGTTATGATAGTTTAATATTTGGCAGAGATACAGCTATTTGAAAATCTGGAATCTAAGGGTGCAAAAAAAATATAAATATTGAGAAAATCGCATTTTAAAGTTGTCCAAATGAAGACCTTAGCAACACATATTACTAATGATAAATATGTATATATGTATATGTATGGAAATTGACAAAATATCTTAATGGAATATGATCTGCACTCAATATCCTAATGATTTTTGGAATAAAAATGGATAATTTTGACCCATACAATGTATTGCTGGCTTGTTTTCTTATCTTGTTTTCTTTTATATATATACACTTTCTTTTCTGCAGACGTTACCTTGAGGAAGAATTCATCCTGCGAGTTTTGGCACAGTTGTCCCTGGCATTAAAAGAGTGTCACGGTAGAAAAGACGGCAGCAGTACAGTTCTGCATCGTGACCTGAAACCTGCAAACATCTTTTTGGATGCAAAACAGAACGTGAAGCTTGGCGACTTTGGGTTAGCACGAATTCTCAACCACGACACAAGTTTTGCTAAAACATTTGTAGGGACTCCATATTACATGTCACCAGTAAGTGTCCTTTCATCTTAAGTCATTGTCATTACGTTTACAAGTCAATTTGTATGTTTTTTACACAATGATAAAGGTAGATTTATTTATTTTTGTGTAACACAAGCATCACCAAAGACAAAATAACAACAGTTTTTAACAGGTTTTTCATACACTCCCTTATTTTCTCTACTAGATGTCAATCAAACAGATACTTTTGCACAAAACTCGAGTCGTGATGCTGTGTATAAATGGTCAGGATGTTTGAATAGTTTTGCCCACCTGTATATGGGCCTGGGGTTGGAGACTGTTAATGATAAAAATTACACACAATACACAAATGTATTAAGATAAGTATTTAATTTGGTTACAAGAGATAAAATGGCCAAGAAAAACTACATTTGGACTTTATAGGTCAAAAAAGAAACTGCCATTGTTATTGTATGTTAAGGAAAAATAAGGGTATGAGATTACCATCTAAGACAGCAAAAACAAGTTCTGCATGCTGTGCCCATTGTCTAAGCACTTGCAATGATCCTAAGATAGTGAAAATTATTTGGAGGTTTAAAAAGAGATTCAACTTCGAGTGAATTCATCAATGTGTTGAATTAAACAGATTTATATCCCAAATAAACTAGATTAAAGAAACATTTCACTATAGGGAGTCTGGTAAGGAGAAATTGGGTTAAAAGCAGAGCACATGTTTTCAGGTGTCATATTCACATGGAGAAGGATAATATAGTCATTTGTGGCATGTTGTCCTTTTCGACCCAGCCCTCTTCAGAAACGCTCATGTGGTGCTCAAATAAGTCCCACATTTCCAAACAGCTTTTCCTAAGAATCTAGCTAAGATGAAAGTATAGCCCCTATTTTACACGTACGCAAGGGTCTTTGTACAGTGTGCGTGGCAATTTTCATCATCAGAAATGTGTCTGTGTACTGGTCTGCGGGTTTTCATGTGCATGGGTTGAAGTGACCCCAACAATGTGATTTTTGCCTTGGTAATGCAGGTTTATAAGATAAAGACCACCAAAAATGCTGATTTTACCCCCATAATTAAACTGAGGACTTTGCCTGGAAACGTGATTAGGCTAGTTTTCGGAAAGTTTTGAGTAGCAATTGGGTGGGTTTAGCTGCGAATGCCTGGCAACCCTGGTTAGGTGTCATGTCATGACATGCACATAAAAATATTTGAATGTGCCACAATTTTTTCATAATCGTTTCTGTCAAAATATGACATTGTGCATTTGTAAATGTTACAAGTAATATTTTCACTGTTTTATTCACAGGAACAGATTAATCGCATGTCCTACAATGAAAAATCAGATATATGGTCTTTAGGATGTTTACTCTATGAACTATGTGCTTTATCGTAAGTATATATTTTGTATGTTTTATAATGTGCATATTTTTAACTGTAATCACAAAACTTAATATTATTTGAATTGTGGTTATGCACATTAGCAATTCTTGAAACCTACAGTTTTGGCATTCAGACACTATTAAATTCTGAGTCTTTTTTTAAGTCCCCCATTCACAGCATACAACCAGACCGAGCTTGCTGGAAAAATCAGAGAAGGGAAGTTTCGAAGAATCCCATATCGATACTCTGAGAATCTAAACACACTTCTGTCAAAAATGCTTAACTTAAAGGTACATTCAGTGGATGTCTGTTAGACAAATAACTTAAAATGTGGTATTAAATGAGTCTTTCTAGCCTTTATGTATGCAGGTTGTAGTCATAAAATCCAAAAAGACAATTGACATTTTTGTGATTGCGTAATCATTGGTGTTGTCAGGACTATCTGAGGCCTTCAGTGGAGTCCATCCTACAGAACAGCTTGATCTCCGGTCACGTGGCTCAAGAGCAGAGAAGACTTCAGGAGAAGCAGCGACGCAGGTCAGCAGACGCGGAGCAGCCCGGGCAGATGGAGGCGGGACTTCGGATAAAGGAACAGGTTCTGCGCGAACGTGAGCAGGCCCTCAAAGAGCGAGAGCAGCGACTGGAGCGTAAGTGACTGTTTTAACATTACAAACTCCTTCACCGGTTACATTTATGTGTTTGGCAGACGCATTTATCCAAAGCGACCTACTTTGCACTATTGCACTTAAGGATAAGAAAAGCGATAATAGATGATTGCTTATAAGGGATTGTTATGAATCAGGGTCTGACACCGAACATGATATGCATGAGGTCTCTATATTTGCAAGCTTTAAAACAGGAGGGTGTGAAACTTAATTTAATCCTGGGCCACATCAGCACTACGGTCTCTCAAAAGACCGGTTGTATTTGTAAGACTATATGAATGTATCAACTATTACATTGCATAATTTCTTCTGCATTTGATTACGGTACTACTGGTTTTGTTAATAACTCAATTGATACCTAGCTTTGAAAGTAGAAGCCCAGGACAAATAATGACAGAGTGTATTCAAGTGTACAACTATTGTACAGATTATAAAAAAAAAAAAACACATGTTGTATATAAGCACACACTCCGATTTCTCTGTTATTCTTTATTGTGCAGGTAATAAAATAAGAGGCCTTTTTAGATACCAATAAAGAGTTTTATTACACTGCTCTCTGGAATGCTTGATTCTGATTGGTCAGTTGAGACATTTGCAGGTTCGTTCTTTTCAAATAATAACGCATAGACGGTACTACTTGTACGATTAAAATCGCTCTGCGCCAAAAAAGATTACTGTTTGGCGCCATCTTGTGACAAACACTGGACAACCACAATTAAGAATGGAACATTTTGACATTAATTTTAACATGTACGGAAAAAAACAAAACATTTAAACAGTGGATAGAAGAACGAACAATGACAAGACACAGAGAGCTTTCTGAGACTGAACTTGACAAAATAGAGCATGACAGCTACGAAGCCAACACACAAAAAAATACAGAATGGGCATTAAAACTTCTCAAAGACTGGCTAAAACAGAAAAAAAATGGAGACTGACAAGTATGAAGCAGAGGATCTTAATAAGGTATAACGATCATTTTATGCATCTGTGCAAAGTTTCGCGGAAGGATAAAAATGTTAATTTAAAACAAATATGCAAGTAAAAAGTTTCAAATTCATATTCATGTCCAGTTTTTTTTCTTATGTGGCAAGTAGCCGTGTAATAATCGGGATAATGTAGAGGCAGCCGGTAGTTATCGGGTAAATAAGCCCCTTCAGTGTGATACAAGACCCTCCGCTTCGCGTCAGGTCCTGATCACACTGTCGGGGCTTATTTCCCAATAACTACCGGCTGCCTCTACATTATCCCTTACTTATAACCTCATTCACATTATATAGGCCATGCATTTATCATACACCGATACCTGTCACTCTCACTGTCCTCATTTCTTGCTCTCTTTGGAAAAAAGCTGTGATTTTTGGCATTGAGTGACTGATTGACAGACGTAGTCGTGGCTGGTGACTTCTTTTTTGAGGTCGCACGATGCAAAGTTCGTCACAACTAGGGCTGCAACGATTGTAGATTTTGATGGTACGGTTATAGTCTGATAAATAATCACGGTTGTACGGTTATTATGGACTCATTTATTTTACAACATTAATGTTAAAAATCACATGAATAAGTTTTTGAACAATTGCTAAATTCTTTTGTATTTTTAGTTTGTGTATTTTTTCTGTAATTCTTGGACAAATGATAATAATAATAACCTAGCAGGCTTTGACTTAAACAGTGTAGGTGCCTTTTTAAACCTGTAGGCTATTCTTTTGAATAAATGTAATTTTATATTTGGACTGATAAATGTATATTATTTTGATTTGTTTGAAGTATTAGTAAAAATGATAAGAGCCTCTCAAAACGAATAATAATACAGGGTCATCCTGGACTGGGTTCTGCGAGTTTTTTTGGACTGGCAGCATTTAGGTGTTAACTCATGCTATTAATTCATAAATCATTAACGCGTTAAAATAATTCAACATTATTAAATGCAATCAGACCACCAGGACCCGGATTTGATCCGCGAGGAGGAGGTTTAATGCTGCACAGACCGATTGGAGTGTGGCTCTTTCACGCAACCGTGCAGGCACGCACGCGCGCACACACACACCAGATGCACGAACAACCAAGAGACGTGTCACGCGCACATATTCTTTTGAACGCGGAGCTTTGTCATACAGTGCGCTAACGAGCATGACGCATGCTGCACGGGCCTCTTGGTGGTTCGTGGATCTGGTTTGTGTGTGCATGCGTGAAACAAAAACACGCGGTGTAGCGGAGACTTTACGGTTACTAAACCGTGACATTTTAAAGCGCGGTTAATAGTGAAACCGGTAAATCGCTGCAACCCTAGTCACAACATGTATGTAGCCCGTCATGTGTGGTTCATAATTTCAAAATATGTCTTCTGCATGTCGAGTGATCTTATGTGCATTACGTGTCTTGTCAAAATAAGTGCCTGCTACAGACGCTTCTAAAGGGTTTATGATGAAAGAGACGCTCGCGTTTGCAAGATACTCACATAATCTCATGCGTAATCAGAGTTTACTGTTAATGGAGTGTCTTGCGTGTATTTTGTAAACGTGAGCGTCTCTTATATCATAAACCCTTTAGACGCGTCTGCAGCAGGCACTTATTTTGACAAAACACATTATGCACATGGTTCACATGACGCAACAAACACATATTTTGAAAACACGAGCAACACGCATAACCATCTGAACTAGGCTTGTTGCGATAGTCGGTGAAACGGTGATTACCGGTGCTTCAGCCTCTCACCGGTTAGATCACTTGCCCACCGCGACACCGTCTTTCACTGTCGTTTTGATATCTTCTTGTAATTAAATCATTTAGTTTTGTTAGAGAGAGCAAACACTTACAACTGAATGTGTCTGCTGTCTGAATCCAGCGGAGCTGAACGCTTATTTCGCATATCAGACATTAGATGAAATAGACGCATTGTGTGCTAATCCCAGCTGAACATCGCAAAACATTTGTGTAAACGAGATGGAAAACATTTCCTTGCTGGATAGGATTTGCTGTGCTAAGTTTGTAGAGTGCACTCGTGCAGGGCGCTCTGATCGTTCTCTCTCCCGCAATCATCAACGTTATTACTCCTTAATTACATTAAATTATCAAAAAAGACAAAAAATGGTTTTGGTGGCCACTAAAAAAATCAATGCAGGAAATACCCTGCAAAAATAAAACGTATAATAACAATAAAATCATTTGTAAGCTTTCGCGGGCCACATAAATTTAGGGGCGGGCTGGATTTGGCCTGCGAGCCTTGAGTTTGACACTCCTGCTTAAAAACATTCACATGTGATTTTGGGCATAATTGTTTAAACAAAAAATAATTATTTTATATAATTACACAGCCAAATTGTGATATTGATAAAAAAAAAAACTTTAAAGCAGTAAGTAGAAAATCAGCTCCCCCCAGTTTAGTTATCAATTTTGGCAAAACCTTTATTAGTTGACCTTCAGTTTCACAAAACACAAACAAAAAGTTATACAAAATATGTATTCAGACATTTAATTTACTGTACTTTTGATGTATCTATTACAGAAAGGGAACAGGAGCTGTGTATAAGAGAACAGCAATCAAATGAAAAGCTGGCAAGGTAAACATACAGCCTGTTTTAATGAAATAAAAGCGTTTTCCATGCAGTGTTTTTGTGATACACAGTAAACTTATTTTTTGCATAGTGTTATTTGTATAACTTGGCCTTTATTTTGTCTGTCTAACAGAGCTGAGAGCTTGTTGAAAGCCTATAACCTGATTCGTCAGCAGAGGGCGCCATCTGTACTCATTTCCAGTGATACGGGTATAAAACTATTTTGTATTAACACCGTATTTAACCCTTTGATTGACAGGTGCCCATATTAATCCGTTTTATCCTTATTTAATGCCCTCTTTTATTGCCTTTTTAAAAAATGTCCACCCTCTGAGGGTACAAAACAATATTTGTAAGGGCAGATGAGTGCAGTGTGCAAAGAATAACAAGGAAAACATGACTCAGCTGAAATTGAATACCTTAACGTTGTTTGGGTATCACTAGCAACAAATACTGTAATGAATACAGCTATTTTTTTTCCTGTTTAAGTGTGTGGATTATAATTGTTATTCTATCCATCAACAGAGAATGAAGAAAACATCTCCCCAGGAAAGAAGCGGGTCCACTTTGCAGGTGATGGCAAGGAGAACAGCAAACCCGAGAGGACTGCCAAATCTCAAGAAGAGTGTTATGCGAATCAATTGGCTAACAAGCGAATCCAGGCTTTTGGTGAAGAGGAACAGCTGTACCCGACAAAACCCAGAGAAATGCAGGGCATTCGCTAACACCATAAAATGAACATGTGATTTTCTACTGAAAATATCGCGTGGCCAATCAAGTGCAGAGACTTTTTAGCAATGTACATTAGGATGCAAGATTGCTGCTGTTATTTATTTTGTACAGTGGAGTTCAAAAAAGTCTTTATTTTAGATGTCTTTTAATATGTTAGGAGATGGATGATTGTATTAAGTAATAATGTACTATATTAGTTTACATTTTAAAGTGTTTTACGTGGAATATCTGTCTCCTTGCAATAAAGAGTTGATCGTTTTAGAGTCCTGTTCAGTTGATTTATTCCTGTCAATGGAGAAACAGAATTTAGCAGTCTAGTTCTTCGCGTTTAATTGGGGGTAGTAATTTTCCCTCTGTCCCTTGGTCTCAACCAATCGCAGACAAGGATGGGTGTAGACAAATGCTAAATGAGTTCTGCATGGAAAGATTTATGGTCCGGGTGCAAAGTTTAAACCGTCTGTAGCTCCGGCTTAGTAAAACCGGACTGGTGCTCAGTACACCGTGTACGGATTATCAGTCGGAATGAGTCCAGTGATGGGATTTGACAGGTGCCCATATTTTGCTGTTTTTCCTTATTTAATGCTCTCTTTGAATGCTTTTTTAAGTGCTTGAAACTATTTCCACCTTCTGAGGCTACCAAACCATATCTGTAAGGGCAGTGTGCAAAGAAAAAGGGAAACATGACTCAGCTGAAATTTAATACCTTGTTTGGGTACCACTAGCAACAAATGTTTATTATTATTTGTATGCTGTTTAAGTGTGTGGATTAGAATTGGTATTATATCCATCAACAGAGAATGAAGAAAACATGTCCCCAGGAAAGAAGCAGGGCAGGCCCTACCGAAAATCCAGCTAAGGTCCTCCCAGCCTGGCAAAGCTGGTGACCAAAAGTCAGCTTGCTAAACCAGCTTATGGATTTTTCTGAAGTGGGTCCACTTTGAAGGTGATGGCAAGGAGAACAGCAAACCTGAGAGGACTGCGAAATCTCAAGAAGTGTTTTATTTGAAGAGACATCAGTGGGTTAACATGCGAGTCAAGGTTCTTGATGAGGAGGAACCGCTGTACTCAACATAGCCCAGAGAAATGCAGGGCATACAATGAAATGTGTGATTTACTAATGAAAATAATGCATTGAGTGGATAATCAAGTGTATACTTTATAGCAATGTACATTAGATTGCTGTCTTTATTTATTTTGTACAGTACAGTCCAAAAAAAACTTTTAGATTTCTTAATTTATTCTGTTTTGAGATGGATTGTTGTGAAATGATAATGTACTATATTCGTTTCTATTTTAATGTGTATTATATAGATTATCTGTCTTCTTGGAATAAAGAGTTGGTAGTATTAGTTTGTTTTTATTCATCAAAATAAAGCGCCAAAGGGATATAGTGAGTTTAGCAGTCTGGTTTTCGTTTTTAATTGAGGTCGGTAATTTTACCTCGGTCCCTATGCCTCAGCCAATTGCAGACATGGATGGGCGTAGACAGACGCTGAATGAGTTCCGTGTGGAAAGTTCGCCGGTCCGGGTGCAAAGTTTTAACCGTCTGCAGCTCCAGCTCAGTAAAACCGGACCGGTTTCAGTGCTCAGTACACGAGGATCAACGCACCACGTACGGATTGCCGGTCGGAACGAGTCAAGTAAGGGGATTTTAACCCCTAGTGTGCCGCGTTTCGATAAAGCATTATTGTTTTGTGTGCGTATTACGGTGAAAACATGGCTTGCGCCCCGAACCGGGTCCGTCTGCTATGTATGCTATCACTCACCTTCGGCTTTTTCATCGTGGAGGTGGTGGTAAGTAGGGTCACGTCGTCTCTCGCTATGCTGTCGGACTCTTTTCATATGCTGTCGGACGTTATCGCACTGGTCGTGGCTCTGGTCGCGGTGCGGTTCGCCGAAAAGACCCAATCGACCAACAAAAACACGTTCGGTTGGATCCGGGCCGAGGTGATGGGAGCGCTGGTCAACGCTGTGTTCCTCACCGCGCTCTGCTTTACCATCATCCTGGAAGCCATCGGGCGCTTCACGGAGCCACACGAGATCGAGAAGCCCGTTGTGGTGATCGTGGTGGGTGCCGCGGGGCTGTTGGTCAACCTGCTCGGGCTCTGGCTGTTTCACGGACACGCCGGTGGCGGGGGGCACGGCCATTCCCACGGAGGACACGGCCACAGCCACGGGGGTAACAAAAAACAAAAGAACGGAAAAGCCCGCAGGTCCGAAACGCCGGTAGACAGTCGGTCCGCGGGAGAGGAGACCAATAATCTGGTCGGGAATCACAACTGCAGTCCAAATGGCGTTAATCCGGACCGGAGGGGAGCCGGTAAAATTGGGTTTTGTTCTTCAGATTTGAACCGATACATAGTAGATATGATATCAAATGCCAGCAAGGGAGTGTTAGTCATGTTAGGGCCTGATAATAGTGCGTGTGTTTCTCTGGTTTTACGAAACTAAAGTGCCACATTTTTTAGGTTTTCAAAATTATGATGACATAATAGTTGTACCAATAAATGTATTTTTTTACCATGTATAAATGATCCCGTAATAAGTTATTATATATTACAGTATATCAAATGCTTTATTTTAATTTGTTGAGAAGGAATAATAGACGGCATTATTGGAAATTATAAAACCGTTAGTTCCAATCCTTGAATCTGATTGGTCAATAGGTGTGCTTTATTTACGATAAAACACGGCTATGACCGCTTCACCCAACGGTTCTGTTTATCACTGCGCCCTTAGCAACCACACGTATCGGTTTGTTGGTTTTATTTGAGCTTTCATGCATATTACACATTGGAACACATTTTTCTTTCATGGTCAGGGACTATTTTTTTTTAGTGGAAGGAATGCTTTTAATTGATTTTACAGCACAGCCTCTAGTACCTTATTGCTTACATAATACCGTTACACAGCGGGTGTGCTTTATGTAAGCAATTATTCACTTATTCACGATACAGCACTTCCCTCAAGTACCTTATTGCCTTTGTAAAACGGTTACCACACAATATTAAAGTAAAAAAAATTAGTGCAACTTGCATGAAGTTAAATTAATAAAAAGCATTCCTTCCGCTAGAAAAAATAGTCCCTGATCATGAACAAAAATGTGTTCCATGTCACATGATGTGTAATATGCATGAAAGCTCAAATAAAAACAATAAACTGATACGTATTGTTGCTTAGGGCGCAGTGATAAACAGAACCGTTGGGTGAAGCGATCATAGCCGTGTTTTATCGTGAATAAAGCACACCTATTGACTGGGGGTGTCACGATTCTCCAAATCCTCGATTCAATTACATTTTCGATTCTACGGTCATGATTCCATTCATTTCTTGATTTTTACTTTTTTTTTTTAAAGACAAAAATGCTATGCAATTAATATTTATTATTATTATTATTATAGTTACACATTAACATACACATTGCGTGCTTTTCCTCGCATGGGGGTTTGTGGGCTTCACTTTACGCGAGAGAGCTTGTAGAGAGAGGATTCCTTCTTGCACGCACATGAACTTAATGCGCACATCTTGGACTAGCATCTGAAATAAAACCAGCAGGTCATAAGCAGCTGCGCATCTCTCTGTCTCACGTGCACGCGCTCTCGCATCTGTCCAAAGTCTAAACATAAACTAAAGTAGTATTCCTTAAGTATTTGTTCAGTTTTATGAGTTTAATGCGAGCTGAGGCAAACTATCTCTTTTGTTTAAAATATAGTCCACTGCATCTCGGCGCCTCATTCTCACGCCTGTGCAGAGAGCTGCGCTCTGTCTGAAGTCAGATCAGTAGGTAGTAATCCTGTTTATGATATGCATTTCAAGGAGTTGTAGCAATGCATCCCTCGTGTTTAAAATATAAATATCTGAGAGGTTTTTCCCCGCTTGGCAAGCCGACCAGACATGACATGGGCGCGTGGCAGCATCGACGATCCCATTTTTTTATTCGAAGTTCGAGGTTGTGACTTAATTTCGATCGATTTCGATTTAAAATCGAAATCGTCACACCCTTACTATTGAACAATCAGAATTAAGGATTGGAACTAACCGGTTTATAATTTCAATTATACCATGGGCCTGTTGAATGCTTTATTTTGATTGTTTGAGAAATGTTTCATGGGTGTGCACTATTTTTCTGTAAACCGGAGCAGAATAATTGACTTATTGGAAAATAATGCACACCCAATTATTAAATTGTAGTCTACATGCTGCTAAAACATTATGTAAAGAATAATTGACAAATGACTGTTGAATTATTGGAAAATAATGCACACCCAAGGTGGTAATGCAGCACACCACCAAAGGGTGTGCATAATTTTCTAATAATAATACAAAGGACTGAAGTTGATTATTCCGCTTATACCGCAGTTACCAAAAACATTGCTCTGGTGGTTATTTTAAGACATTTGACATGTCAACTGTGCATTTTACAGAAAAATTGTCCACACCGTGAAACATTTCTCAACCAATCAGAATAAAGTATTCAACAGGCCCGTTGTATAATTGAAAATAAAGCACACAGCATTATTTTCGAATAATTCAACGGCAATTTTTTCTTACATAATGTTTAAGCAGTGTGTAGACTATCATTCAATATTATATAGGTCCACTTACTCATTTTTATTAATATAGTTTTTTTCTTCTAATTTTTCAATAGTAGGAAATTCAAACACAAGGTTTAACTTTGGGAATTAATTTGTGATTAAAAACTATATTTTAGCATCTTTAGCGTAGTCATTCTTTGCCCACAATTTGAAAAAAATACACATTTTTATAAAACATGCCATTTTATTAAGCAGCATCTTGAGATCTCCCCCTGTGATGAACCGTGTTGAAGGGGTTCCTATTTATTTTTGGCTTTCATTGGGCCAAATAATAAAGAAAGGGTTGGCATGTAATCCATATTATTTTTTTTTTAAACATCTTTGTTTCATAACATGGTTTTTATGTCTAAAGCAATATGGCTGTAGAGCCAGTAATGTGCAGATACTTTCTGTGTTTGTATCTGTTTTTATCTGATAACAGTACTGTAGTTGGCCTCCTTCAAGAAAACAAGAGATTATTACAAATACGTGTCAAAACAGCTACTGTGCTTATCTGAAGGAATTTCAGATGAGGCCTTTTGTGCATGTTAAGGGCAGCTGAGATGAACAGATGGGGTTACATCACTGGCAGGCATCAGTGAATCATAAACTCATCTTAAATAAGTTATATTAATAGGCTCAAGGTCCCAAATGGATTTTTAGACAAAACAGTACAATGATTTCACCAATGAGGCCAGTTGTAGTCAACACATGGCTGTTAAAATTTGTTAAACAAATTGTTCACCCAAAAATGAAAATTAGCGTAGGAGTAATTTGTGTTGTATATTCCCTCTGAAGCCGTATGATAGCTTTGTAAATGAAGAAAAACTGCTTTTGCATAATGTTCCTCTTGATGTTTTTATTTTTATTATAACACAGATAGTTTTTGATGCAAATTGGCCTGTGGTTTATTCATGATAAAGCACCAATAATGATAATACATGTCCGTTTGTCAGCATGTGGGATTTTCCTTAACGCTTGTTTTTTCTTCTTCATTTTTGCAGAGGTGTGTCATAGCGACAGTCTGGATTTACAGATCAGCGACAGCACTTATGAGGACCTCGCACATGACTCTGCTTCCCAGCTCAACATGCGAGGTGTTTTCCTGCACGTCTTGGGTGACGCTCTCGGTTCGGTTATCGTGGTGATCAACGCCCTCATCTTCAATTTTGTGTGGACACCATGCCAGCCAGGCATGACCTGCGAGAACCCCTGTGGCAGCGGACACTGTGGAGACCACCCGATCGACAAAAACACAAGCAGCCACGGAACCAATCACACGGCTGTAGTGGGGCCCTGCTGGGTGCTTTACCTGGACCCCACGTTGTGCGTCATCATGGTCTTCATCCTTCTCTACACTACGTTCCCCCTGCTGAAGGAGTCGGCGCTCATCCTGCTACAAACTGTGCCCAAGCAAATC
The DNA here is from genome assembly GCF_030506205.2 of Paramisgurnus dabryanus. Classification (NCBI taxonomy): domain Eukaryota; kingdom Metazoa; phylum Chordata; class Actinopteri; order Cypriniformes; family Cobitidae; genus Paramisgurnus; species Paramisgurnus dabryanus. Next base: position 33,353,120 of record NC_133348.1, read on the forward strand.
GACATACATAAGCTTAACAACCGGCTGCGGGACCTGGATGGCGTTCTGGCCGTGCACGAGCTGCACATCTGGCAGCTGGCGGGCAGCCGCATCATAGCCACGGCACACATCAAGTGCCACGACCCCACCTCCTACATGGACGTAGCCAAACGCCTCAAGGACTTTTTCCACGACGAGGGCATCCACGCCACCACCATTCAGCCGGAATTCGTCACGATGAACTCGGATTCTCGCGCGTCGCTCTGCGAGCTGTCCTGCAGGACGCAGTGCGCCCCGAAGCTGTGCTGTGGCGCAGCGGACGGCGCAAAACAAGATGGCGCGACGGAGCAGAAGAAACCCAGCGAGGCCAAATCCCCAACGGTGCTCCCGGTTTCTTCCACGACTTCTCTGGAGATTATCAGCGAGTCTGTGGAGAGCACGTTTGGGTCGGAAGCTCCGGTGATAATCACCAAGGATATGGAGTCATCGTTGTGAGAAACGGTTTAGAAGGAGAAGGATCTGTCAGGATCCGTGTGTTTCGGTTCAGTTGCCGGACTTATTTCTGCCATGCTGTGAGAAGACCTGAGCCCAAACGCACTCGTTCATGATCACACGCACACAGTCTAGTAGATACTACGCAAACATAGTGACACCGTCAATAGGCGGGAGAGGAAAGCCTTCTGCATGTGTGTTTATCGCATTATCTGATTGGTGTGTCCGTGCCAAAGCTTCTCTCTCTCTATACAGGACGTCAGACACTCGTGTCTTTTCTGTGAATGAAATGCAACATGCAATTTTCAAGTCCAGCTGCTGGACCAAGTAGAAATGTCTGGACCAGTATTGTTTTTTACCCATCTTTTTTATTTTATCTTTCACTTTCTGTTTGTTTTCTTAGTCATATTCAACGTTTGTGAGAGATGTTATAATTTATGTGTTTAAGTTATTGGTAATTAAATATTTTTTGTACAATTTAGATTTGGTATTATGATATTAGAGGTAAAAGTGTGAATTTTATTCGGTTCCCTTCAAAAAACAAATGATCTATGCTTTAACCTAGAGTATTTTTAGATGTGATGTTTTTAAATCTTTCACTATTTTAGACCATTTGTTTTATTAGACATCATAAACAGTATTTCACAATGCCTATAATTCAAGCTGCTGTGTTTAAGCACTGAATCTAGACGGTGTAGGAACTAGACGACCCTCTTTTATTGTTCATATGCGAACTGTTGCCGTTTGTGTTGTGTCAATCAAAACTAAAGGTTAATGCTGTTAAACATTTGTATGTCGTCAGACTGCTGGAGGGTGAATGAAAAGTTTCGTTCATGCTGTTGTTGAAGGGAAGGGACCTCAGATTTATGACAAATGCTCTTGTGGCAGCTGTGCATGACCAAATATAATTGTTTAAATTATTATAGCTTTGAGGGAGAAACCAAGCAACTTTTGTAAACCTTGAGACAAGGGAGTTCCTTTTTGAAATAGGGAATGGGCACTGGGCGTTCCTTGGGGTGTCGCACAATCTACTCGGTGGCCTTTATTAGAAAACAATGTCGGAATATCAACTCTTCTTCACTACGTTATTTATATCTACACACTTTAGCGTTTGGTAATATATGGGTGAAAATATGCAATTTATGAAACACATGGAAATGTGCTTGTCTTTATGATTTTAGTTGTTTAGCGAGTTTCCTAGAAGGAATATCTAGAATAGATGTTATCTCATAGTATATAGGTGCAGGCAGAGTGTTTGTTTCACTAGGGACTTTGTACCACCTCAGCTGAAATGTTTTTGATATATATACCTGTCAAATGTACCATTGTGAATTAAACATGCTTGTTTACTGTTAAATCCACATGTTTGTTCTGTCACTTATTTTGATATGCTGTTATCACAGATTTAGTGGCTTTAACATCAGTTGAACAATTTAATGAATAAAACAACTGCAAAGAAATAATCATTTAGGCCGGCCTTTCCCAAACTGTGGTCCGCGAGGGTACTGCCGGTGGTCCGTGTAAAGGCAATATAAAATAATATATATTTTTAAGAATATCTATATAAAGAATATTGATATAAATTTTAAATTAAATTGTCATTTTTTTTATTGTTCGAAATAAAGAATTAATTCATAGCCTTTATAGGCAATTTATATGAAACAAAATTTTATAAATGGAATGAATAAGGCCTGTTATTATTTTAATTTCCAGTTAGTTTCTTGATCTCTTGATCTGTTTCTGAAATGTTTTGCGGATGTGCTGTTAAGTGGACTTGTAAAACTCTGAAGATTAACAATCCCTTAAAATCGCCAAAGGTTTTGATATGTTGACTATATCCAAGTGTTCTTGTTACTGCATGGATTTCATACTACTCCATTGCTATGGAAGCCCGTTGAACAAATGAGCGCCTCGGGCGCTTGAGTAAATAAATAAATAAAATATGTGACTGCCGTTTTGTGCAGTAAACTTTATTTTAACAAACCTGTTACTGATGTGATGACCAGTTATAGTTTTAGTGCTAGTAAGCCTGTTTAGAGGTGCAGATTAATTCAGGACTTTGTGTAGACATATTTTATTATGAGTATTGTGGGGTGGTCCGCGAAAATTCTTGATTACAAATAGTGGTCCACACACACAAAAAGTTTGAAAACCCCTGATTTAGGCCACAGAACTTAAAGCTAGTCAGGGGCCCAGTACTGATCCCTGTGGTATACCAAACTTAACTAGACCAAGCATACCTAAATTCATTTTCAATCTTATATATATATATATATATATACATGCATACATATGAAGAGTTTGGTTTCAAAATGCAATAAATCCATTTTGACAAATATCTGTAAAAACATGTTTAGCAAGAAAGTGACAAGATGAAAACCACTATTTACTGTTACAAACTTTCACATTGCATCTTTAGGTTATAATAACATTACAAATTCAAATCCATAATTTGTTTTTTTAAAGATTTATTATAAATCCATGAATTTTTTTTCAAAATGCTATAAATCTATTGAATCAATATATAAATGTGCATTCATCTTTGCCATGTTATATTCATTTAGTTGACTAGTGGTATACACTGATAAATAAACATTAATGTCATTAATCAAAACACTTACTTTGTTATATATATGAACACTGTCATTGCTGCTGTCATCCTTGGGATGTCTTTGCTGAAATTTTGACAGAGATCAGCTGTAAAATGTTTTGGTCCTTCTCGATTTTTGTTGACTTTGAGTAAAATAATGAAAAGTTTTACATAAGATCCCCTGGGGTCAATGTGTTAGCATGACAGAAGCTTGATGCTGTCGTGTGAGAACAAGAAACAGCCGGCATTTTTCCTTCGCATGACTGCTTCTCACATAAACTATTAGATTCTCCACCACAGAAAACCACCACAGGTTTATGAATGCCAACAAAAGTATTATTTTGTTTTGTTTGTTTGTTCATCACAAAGTACAGTAGATGAAGAAAACTAAGAAACTGTGTGTATTCAACGCACTGCCATTATTGTTTACAGTGCGTGGAATGGTGCCCTGTGATTGGTTAAGTGGATTTATTGCCTTCTGCAGAGAAGAAGGACTGGCGTTTGTCGTGGTTTGGAAAAAAGGAAGAAAAGATGACAGAATAACACGGCAGATATCACATTTTGTGTAAAATGAAACATTTTAATACTGACCAGATACAATACTGATTTTGGCTGTAAATTTTTGTTTAAAATGTGTTTTGGAAGCAAACTCTTCATATATATATATATATATATATATATATATAGGCTTTTGTGTTGTTTGTTTTACATGCTGGATATTTCTGGTGTGTCATCTGCCCAAAAAAAAAACATACTTGCCCACATTGCACAGTGAACAGTAAGTTACTACAATAAGAATTACATAAAAACAGAAATTCAGTTTCAGGCTTAGAGTCAGCTGCTTTTCTGCTTTTCAAGTAAACATGTTAGATAAAGACAGAGCGAGCATTCAGACACATATTGCAGAACTTTGAGTCATATGGAAACTTAAGTCAGCACAATTAAAAGATCAAGAGAGAGAGAGAGAGAAACAAGTCTTTCCACTGCAACATATGCAGCTTAATAATTCCCCATAGCAACTTTAAAGTCCTGACCTGTCACATGACATATCTGTCCAGCAAATGTCTGCAGCTTAACCTAAACCCCATACAACTATTTCTCTCAACTTCAAAGAACAAAAACGGACAACGGGGAAATCCATCGTCCAGTGGTTTAGACACAAATGGTGCAGCCACAGTCAGCAATGTTTTAAACATATATAAGATGGTAATTATCAAGTTAAAATGTACATGAACATTTTGATGAATTTCAAAATTTCATCAGATTTGTTAAAACATGCATAGTGTTAAATGTTGTCTTCTGTGAACATATTTTTCAAATGATCTACTGTAATGAAATATTAAAACAGGATACAGGGAGTTGCATAACATCAGGAAATAAGTTTATGATGTGTGGAAGGAAAAGATAGCAACACAATCATGTCTTTGGAATATGCTGATAGCTGTAAATATAAACTCTTTTTTTTTTAATATGCACTTGAATCTGAAAATGATGTACTCATGCATATGTAATTATGGTCAGTATATCTAAAACCATGACAGATAAATCAGTACCTTGAACCGAATCTTTTTTGTGCTATCGAGGCATAGTTTGTTAGATTAAAGAGAATGCGGGGAGTGTCCTCTGGTACAGTAAGTCAAGATCAGAAGAAAGTAATAATGTTAGCGGAGATTAGACTTCAATGCAAACCTCAGTCACCTGTAGACTTTGATCACACATGGAGGTCATTAAGTCCAACATATTGTACAGCATGCCATGAAGGTGTCGTAATATCATTTTTAAGATCTTTCGTGTCACCTCTATGAATCCTTGCAATTCCTATAAGCACTAAAATAACTATTTTTAAATAAAACACTGTGTTGTCAAAGTTGATATTGTGGCTTTATATATGGCCAGACACTTGAGGGTTACCAACATTGATGGTTTTTAACTTGTGTTTTGTACGTCATTGGACGCAGTTAGTGCATCCAGCCTGATCTCATTTGAATTCATACGTATTGGTACGTAAAAACTGAGCAGCCACAAAGCTACAATGAAGTGTGTATCATTTGTAAGCTGATGAAAATGTAATGTGATGAACACAATCTCATGGCAATTCGTACGTATTTTACGAGTTGTTTTATTCGTATGAATTTGTACGAGGCTAATTGTACACTTATTATAAAAAGCAATAATAAAACCCCACCCCTAAGCACAACGTCACGGGGCGAAAGCAAATTCTACCAGACGTACGAATGTGGTTGTACGAATTTGCCATCTCGTAATATACACTATAAATTGCCATGAGATTGTGTTGGTGCATTTCATCACATTTTTATCAGTCTACAAATTATACACTGTATTGTAGCTATGTGGGCCCACAGGTTTTTTCTCATGCTATAAAAGATAAAATGCTATGCACAAATTAATTAGGACAACACTTTTCAAATGATGCTCAAAGATGAGTTTTAACTGATAAAATTATCGACTATAGGGGGACTTTAAACAGTTTTATTGGTTAAATATTTGCCAAATCCACAGACAGATCTAAACAGTGACCAATAGAAATACTACACACACACACACACACACACATTCTGGTTTCCATGTTTTGTGGGGACATTCCATAGACGTAATGCATTTTATACCATACAAACTTTATATTCTATTCCCCTTACCTGCCCCATTCCCTAACCCCAACCATCACAGAAACCTTTCTGATACTTCACACTCTCAAGAAACATCATTTTGTTTGATTTATTAGCTTGTTTCCTCATGGGGACATCAAAATGTCCCCACAAGGTCACAAAAACACTGGTATTCCTATCTTTGTGGGGACAATTGGTCCCCACAACGTGATAATTACCAGGTACACACACACACACACACACACACACACACACACACACACACACACACACACACACACACACACACACACACACACACACACACACACACATGTTGGTGTATGTGGTTTACGGGGACATCTCCATAGACGCAATGCATTTTATACTGTCCAAACTGTTATATTCTATTCCCCTTACCTACCCCAATCCCTAACCCCAATGTCACAAAAACCTGTTGCCAGTCTTTAATCTATGAAAAACTACCATTTAGTATGATTTTTTAGCTTTTCCGTTTATGAGGACACTCTCTGTGTCCCCGTAAACCACCTTTATAGCATAATAAACATGTTATTATACACTATTCATGTCCTCGTAAACCACATAGACCAACCCACACACACACACACACACACACACACATTCTGATTTCCATGTTTTATGGGGACATTCCATAGACGTAATACATTTTAAACCATACAAACTGTATATTCTATTCCCCTTATTCTATGACAATTGGTCCCGACAACGTGATAATTACCAGGTACACACACACACACACACACACACACACACACACACACACACACACACACACACACACACACACACACACACACACACACACACACACACATATACACTCACCTAAAGGATTATTAGGAACACCTATTCAATTTCTCTATTACGCAATTATCTAGTCAACCAATCACATGGCAGTTGCTTCAATGCATTTAGGGGTGTGGTCCTGGTCAAGACAATCTCCTGAACTCCAAACTGAATGTCAGAATGGGAAAGAAAGGTGATTTAAGCAATTTTGAGCATGGCATGGTTGTTGGTACCAGACGGGCTGGTCTGAGTATTTCACAATCTGCTCAGTTACTGGGATTTTCACGCACAACCGTTTCTAGGTTTTACAAAGAATGGTGTGAAAAGGGAAAAACATCCAGTATGCGGCAGTCATGTGGGTGAAAATGCCTTGTTGATGCTTGAGGTCAGAGGAGAATGGGCTGACTGATTCAAGATGATAGAAGAGCAACTTTGACTGAAATAACCACTCGTTACAATCGAGGTATGCAGCAAAGCATTTGTGAAGCCACAACACGCACAACCTTGAGGCGGATGGGTTACAACAGCAAAAGACCCCACCGGGTACCACTCATCTCCACTACACATAGGAAAAAGAGGCTACAATTTGCACGAGCTCACCAAAATTGGACAGTTGAAGACTGGAAAAATGTTGCCTGGACTGATGAGTCTCGATTTCTGTGGAGACATTCAGATGGAAAAGTCAGAATTTGGCATAAACAGAATGAGAACATGGATCCATCATGCCTTGTTACCACTGTGCAGGCTGGTGGTGGTGGTGTAATGGTGTGGGGGATGTTTTCTTGGCACACTTTAGGCCTCTTAGTGCCAATTGGGCATCATTTAAATGCCACAGCCTACCTGAGCATTGTTTCTGACCATGTCCATCCCTTTATGACCACCATGTACCCATCCTCTGATGGCTACTTCCAGCAATTGGTTTTTTTCACTGTACTAAAATGGCCCCCACAGTCACCAGATCTTTGGGATGTGGTGGAATGGGAGCTTCGTGCCCTGGATGTGCATCCCACAAATCTCCATCATCTGCAAGATGCTATCCTATCAATATGGGCCAACCTTTCTAAAAAATGCTTTCAGCACCTTGTTGAATCAATGCCACGTAGAATTAATGCAGTTCTGAAGGCGAAAGGGGTCAAACACCCCACACAGCAAAAGGACTCTGTGGCGGATCAGCCGCGGAGGTATCGCAGCTTCCGGAACGGACCCGCGAAGCGGACCCGGGTCGGCGTCCACTTTTGCGCAGTGACCGATCCGCAATGACGTGGCCCCGCGCTGCATCCGCTCCGCATCCGTGGCGCAAATTGATTCACATATCCGCCGCGGACCCGCAACGGATCCAGACCGGAGCTACTGACTTCGGAGCAGTTCCGTTACGGCTATCATTATGGGTATCAGAACCCGGTCCATTTTGGACCGTTTAACTCACTTTCAAATTCAAAATCTCTTCTGTTCTTACTGTAGGATAAAATAGGATGAACTAAATTAAAGGATTAAACCAAAACTAAGACTAAGGCCTGGCTACTGCAGCAATATAGAACCTTAAATCTGCATTGCCTTGTATTTTTAACCTAACAATATTGTAAACAGGCCTAACAGAAAAGTTTCACTAAAAGATATCAATTTAATGTACAAAAGTAATTACTACTCAATGGAAATATAAAATTGCCATTTACATTTATGGACAGTTATAGGTTATAGTGTATTATGTTTTTGTTAAAAGATATTTTTTTGTGGTCAAAACCTAATTTAGTGACGTATAGGCCCAGGTCAATGCAAACATAAAATACTTGATCTATTAGGCTACAACTTCAATGAAATGCTGCACTATGCACAGCTAAAACATCTGACAATGAATAACTGCAGAAAGACAAGAAGTTCAAGAAAAATGTTTTTTATTTATTATTTTCTCCCATTACACGTCTCCTCGTTGCCCGATCTGTTGCCAGGTTGAACACAGCACCTGCAATCAAACAGACAGATGGTAGCATTTAAAGCCAAGTATGCTTATCGTAGTAACACCACCGAATGCAGCGAAGTAAAAGTACCGTTTTTTCACTAGAAATGTACTTGAGTAAAGGTATCCTTAAAAATCACTCTAAAAGTACTAGTTACCCAAAACTGTAAATGTACTACACACCTCTGGTTAAATCACTGTTAACAGAGTACGCTCAAAATAACCGACGAGAAGACTTTTGTCTTTACCAACCACACAGTCGCTCTGACTGGCGCATTTTTATTAAAACAGAAAAAACACCTGCATTCATTCAGTCACTGATTAGGTCACATGACATCTTGCAGTGTGACCGTGAGCTTGAACCGACTCAAACAGTAATTAAATTGACCAAGCTTAATTTTCATTTTAAAGATGATGGCAGATATACACTACACCAAAATTGGCAACATGCAAACTTAATAATGCACAGCTACAGTAGCTAACGTAAGGCTAAAGCATTATCCACGAGTGACCATGCTAAAGTTTTCCTAATATCAACATCATTCCAATCATAAGTATACAGGATGATTAAAAAAAACAATGTTTACTGCCACAATTATATCAATAAATCAATACTTCCTCAAAAGAGGGTTAAGCTCAACTGTGTCCCAACAAAGGAAGTCTCGATTGACAGGTGTGCATAGTTCAACCGTTCAGTAAAGGCACGTCCGAGGATCCGACATGGGTCCATTCAGGATACGCTGTTTGACAGTAGAATTTACGGCGCTGCTGGAGGCGGAGCTGATTCTCTGTGCTGCTCCAAAACGAATGTGACAGTCACGCGGGTTTGGTGACTTGAACGCGGAACCGCATAGGAGTCTCCTGCTGTGTGGGACAGTATTAGTATGGTGTTCCTAATAATCCTTTAGGTGAGTGTATATACACTGTATATAGGTATTTAGATTTACATGCATTTACATATACATCAATGGTTTATCCTAATTATTGTAATGAACTTTTTGTAATTCCATTTTTTTTATCATTTTATATGGTGCTTTGTTGTCATATTATGCAGATGTAACAGAAAATATCAAATAATTCAGATAAAGACATCCAGCTATAGAACCTCACCCAAATGTCATACATTCCTCTCACAGCTTGTACAAGAAAAAGAGATTAAGATATCACAGCAGGTCTATAGAGTTCATGACGATCAGTTTGCACACATAAACAAGGGTGAGTCTGAAAAGAAAGATCAGTAAACCAAAGCACTCCAGGGTCTGAGTACTGGTCATGCTGGGCTTTCTGGAACAGACTATGTTGCATTGATACTTAGTTTTGTGCAGTCATCTCAGTGAAGTAAATAAGCAGAAAATATTGCTGCAGGCAGCCATGAAGGCCCAAGATTGTGCCAAACTTTGCCCCAGAGTGCCCCAAAACCTTGACTGAAAGATTCTTAGGACAACAATATGTGTGACAGGGACGAGGGTATGGACATCAGAAATCTTTTTACAATTTATCAGGTTTAGATTCCTAATCAGTCCCCATTATCAAGATCAACTGTTTCATCCAGGATCATAGTTTAGTTTACTTAAGATGATGTAGCCTACTGTACATCTCCTTGAGCAAAGGCCAGTTAAAGGGACAGTAAGTAGGATTTCCCCATCTAGTGGTAAAATGGTATTTTGCATTCAAATGAATAGTGCTCTCTAGCGCCTCGCTTTTCCAAATGCATGTTGCAACTACAGTATCCGTTATGTAATCACTGATCTCCTTGTCCGTTTCAGCTGGTTCACGTGTTCTGAATGAAAACGCTTTGTGGAAACACGTTGGTAGGCTAGTGCTTTTTGTCCCTCTCTGCTATTATAGTTTATGTACAGCAGTAAAGAGAAGAAATTCTAAGCTTACAAAGAAAAGTCAGATTATTGGCAGAGGTCATTTGACACCAATGAGGACATATATATATTTATGAATAAAGACATTGATTTTGACTAATAAAATACTTCACAAAAACTACACATTGTCCCTTTAAGAAATGCTCATGTCAGCAAATTCCCATCTAAGATCACACGATCTGCATTCATACTTCCCTTTTCTTATTCAGAATTATTGTGATATTTTTATTTTAAATGTTATCCGTATATTTATTTATAATCAAAAGTAAAATTGTACATGCACCAGTCAGATTTCTCAAAGATTACAGAACATTTAGTTCTTGACATCTCGGTGAAGAATTTCAATATATCACGCCGTCTGTTGCTGTTTGATACATGAACACGTGTGAATCATGATCACAGCGAGTGAGTTTGTGCCATGACTCTCAGGCTGTGTTCTGTTTTTTAGGTCCCATTTCCTTCTTTTAGGGAAATTCCTCTAATACTAAAGAATGAAGTTTGTTGCACATTTAAGAGTTTACATCACAGATTAGTGGTTTCGTTTTCGTTGCAGAAATTTGGAAATCATCAGTGATGTTCAGAACTGTCTGTCTGTCTAGATCTCAGATCTATCTGTCTGTCTGTCTCTCTTATAGATCTCTCTGTATATGTAGCTATGTAACTGTCTCTCTTTCTGATAGATCTATCTGTTTCTTAATATGTGTGTGTTGTTATGTCTGTCATTCTGTATGTCTGTCTGATAGATGATTTATCAGATATCTGTCTGTCTGTCTGTCTGTCTGTCTGTCTGTCTTTCCATGTAGCTATGTGGCTCTCTCTTTCTAAAAGATCTATCAGAAAAAGAGAGAACTTCATAGACAGACAGATCTATGAGAAATCTATGTAGCTGTCTCTTTTTCCTATAGACCTATCAGTCTGTCGGTCTGTCTGTGTCTTTGTGTCTCTGAGTGTGTGCGTGTCGTGTGTGTGTCAGATCTTTCTATCTATTAATCAGTCTCTTTATCTGTCAGTTCAGTTTATGTCAGTCTAACCTTGAGCAGTTTGACATTAACCAGCAGTTTATTTTTTAAGCACAGCTACATGAAGATTTATAAATTGAACCTTCAGCAGACACTTCTAGCAGTAAGAGGTCTCCACCTGCTGGTGGAGAGACAACAGTTTTAATTCTATTGACTAACATTTAGATTGATTCATAAACATTGATGAACAATGTCTGTCTGTCTGTCTGTCTGTCTGCTGGAAAGAGGTTTTACTTTGGTATTGTTTAGAGTTTATGTCAGTCGTGTTGGAGCATTGTTTTGGATAAATTGCAAAAGCTTTGGTACATTCATGAGGTTGATTATGTACAATTGTCTGTTTCCTACGTTTTAAATTTGCTTATTTAATTTTTTTCATCAAAATACACAATATTGGTTTTCTGTTACAGTTTTTCTCAGTCGCTTTGGTGCAATTCTCACATCACTATTTACATTTGCACAACAGTTAATGCAGTTCTCAAAACAATTAGTACTAACTGCAAAACCTAGTTGATAATCTGCAAAAGCGTGTCACTTGCTCAAAATAGATAGGGCATTCCTCAAAAGCAAGTTTTCATGTCAATGTAAGTGTCAGTGTCATCAAAATTAAAAGTCCTGACACCATTGTTTATGAACAAGAGAGTCAAATGGCTTAACCATGTTTTCATTATGACAGTTTACTTTATAAATGTTTTCCAGAGCAAAAAGTCAATTCTTGGTGACACAACCTGAAAATGTTCAAGACAGCACTATATACTATTTGCAACGCTATTTGAAAAATACCATAAAGTTACACCTTACTGTATTTAGTGAGGTAACGGAGTACAAGACACTGAATACTGTATGTGTGTTTCACATTTTTACTGCATGTGCTCCTTGAAATTCTAACTTGTTCACAGGATTGTGCAAAAGAAAAAATACAACCTTCTTTACAACAAACATAAATTCCCTTTGGGTAGAGCTGTATTGCTAAACAATATTGCAGTACATATTGGAACTGAACATACAACAAACATAGTACTGTAATCATTCTTGCACATTTAGACATTCGTCTCTGCCTGGCCACATAATTTCCAAAATTGTTCATTTTAGAAGCCATTTTCAGAAAAAAAAGATTTAAAAAAGTGATTTTGACAACAAGTTCAAAATTTTTATATGTAATGACTCAAGCAATGAAATGAGGACTATTAGTTTTATATGGAATGACTATTCAGCATTCACAAGTATAGTTAATTTTGACTGACATGACATAAGCAAATGATAATGTTACAAAACAGCAGAGAATTGTATGAAAGCAATTGATGCATGTCCAAAAGCATTTGCAATTTGTTTGAAGGAATGAGAAACTGCTACTATGATGTGCACAAATTACTAAATGTTGTGGAGGTTGAACTAACTGTTGTGCAAATGTAAATAGTGATGTGAGAAATGCACCAAAGCGACTGAGAAAAACTGTAACATCAAGAAACTAGATCATTCATCATTGCATAAGGGTCAATGACAAAACAAGCTCCTAAAAACATATATATTTTTTAAATCCTTTAAGTAAGGAGTAATTGATGACGGGACGTTGAATTATAAGAAAATCAGAGTGCTGTTACTCCGTGGGTTTGCATTATTTTTAAATAATTCAAAGGACCGGAATCAATTATTCCTCTTATACCACAGTTACCACAAACATTGCTCTGGTGGTTATCTTTAAGAGATTTAGGTGTGCGGTTTAAAATAGTCAACACCTATGGAACATTTCTCAGCCAATCAGAATAAAGCATTTAACAGACCCGTGGTATATAATGGATGTAATTCATTTTTGAGTCAGGAACGATGTGTTTAGAAGTTTTGTTTGTTGAACAACATGATTTTTCTTCACAAAAATTTTTAAATCCCTTTTTTACTCCCTCTCTCTCTCTCTCTCTCTCTCTCTCTCTCTCTCTCTCTCTCTCTCTCTCTCTCTCTCTCTTTCTCTCTCTCTCCTTCTCTTTCTTTCTTTCTTTCTTTCTTTTATTATTCGTCATGCCATTCCTGTATCTGTGGCTATATTCATGGCAAGAGCTGGTTAATCCATACACAAGTTGATCCACCCAAGTTAATTCATACACAGGTTGGGGAAGGGGGTGGTATCTTCAGTTCACCTAACTTGAATGTTTTTGGCCTGTGGTAGGAAACCAGAGTTACCATTAAACCCACACTGACACAGGGAGAACATACAAACTCAGCAGAAATGCCACCTGACCTAGCGATGTTCTCTTAAAAAAAGTCAGGTGAGGTGATACAACCAATCATTGTCTATTTACCAGATAAGATTTTATGTACTCCCTGTGTCATGCTGGTTGTTTGTTTATTAAATAGTTTAATAATAATTGTAATTTATAATCCTGAAAATAGTTTTAAAGTTGTAGAATAACTTTACCATAAAACTTAAATTTAAGAACCATTTAAAATCCATAATTTAATAAAGTATATTAATTATAAACAACCTTAGCTTGGATTTATTAAAACTAAAAATGATTATCTACATTTTAACAGACTTCTACTTGGATGCTGGTAAAAGCCTTTGCCTTTGATATCAAATTCATAAATATATGTCTTAAATACAATTAAAAAGTATTTAATAAAATAGCATTTTTTTCTAGTTTTACATTGGTTGCACCACCTGATACAGAAAGTGTATCAGCCTTTTGTGAGTAGACGTCACAGTGAAATTGAATTATACACGAGTGAAACGAGCAAGAAAACTCACTAGAAAATGTCCTGCTGTGCTGTTGAGTGTCAGAATAGGAATGCCAAAAAAGATGACCTTCATTTTTATAGAATACTGTCATTGAAGACACCATTTGAAGATAAACGTAGGTGTTTATGTTTGCAGTAAGCCCTTAACCGGACAGACTGGAGTGATGAAATCATCTGGAAATCTATGAATAATTAGAATAGAAAATAATTAGAGAAGATATCCGGTGTTCTGTCGAAGTCTGTTCCCTCCATGTGTTTCTTATAGCGTCTCCTTTAAGAATCTAAATTGTTGGACAAGTAAGGGATAATGTAGAGGCAGCCGGTAGTTATTGGGAAATAAGCCCCGACAGTGTGATCAGGACCCAACTACCGGCTGCCTCTACATTATCCCGCTTATTACACGGCTACTTGCCACATAAGAAAAAAAACTGGACATGAATATGAATTTGAAACATTTTATTGGCATATTTGTTTTAAATTAACATTTTTATCCTTCCCCGAAACTTTGCACAGATGCATAAAATGATCGTAATACCTTATTAAGATCCTCTGCTTCATACTTGTCTGTCTCCATTTTTTTCTCTTTTAGCCAGTCTTTGAGAAGTTTTAATGCCCATTCTGTATTTTTTTGTGTGTTGGCTTCGTAGCTGTCATGCTCTATTTTGTCAAGTTCAGTCTCAGTAAGCTCTCTGTGTCTTGTCGTGGTTGTCGAGTGTTTGTCACAAGATGGCGCCAAACAGACAGTAATCTTTATTGATCTTTATTGGCGCGGAGCGATTTTACTCGTGCAAGTAGTCCGGCTATGCGTTATTATTTTGGAGCGGTTATTATTTGAAAAGAACGAACCTGCAAATGTCTCAACTGACCAATCAGAATCAAGCATTCCAGAGAGCCGTGTAATAAAAGTTTTTAAAGTGATCCTAACATACCAACCACTTCTGATATTCCTGAAATTTGTTTGAGATACCAAAACAAAATGTAGTATTTATAATTAAAAATACTGATAATGTATTTTATGATTCAAGAAATGCCCCAAAGCGATCGAGAAAAACTGTAGCGTTATGAAGCATAATTATATTGTGTTAGTGTTTGTGACTCATTAAGAGACCAAACTGAGTGACTGACCTCATCCGTCATGGTTTAACAGCTAAGCTGAGACATCTGCTTAGATTTACCATCTGCTGTCCTTTACTTTACCACAGAGCTGCTAACTCATGATGTAAACATGTCTGTAATGTCAATAGAGAAGATGCCTTATAGTCCTTTAAATGCCAAGATACACAATACAAATGATAGATAGATAGATAGATAGATAGATAGATAGATAGATAGATAGATAGATAGATAGATAGATTGAAACCATTTAAATGCTGGTTATAGTATAGAAAAAACATTAAACATCAGTCTTTTACCAGCTAACTCGTCTTCATTACGTGACTGTGTAGCCCACACATCCTCATAATCTCTTTTTGCAGCACATGACCCCGCCTCCCCTGCACCCGGCCTGGCTTTAAAGCTGATGATGCATGTTGCTGAATAGGCTTGGGAAGCATCACTATAGCAACCGCAAACTGAAAGGCACTTCAGAGGAAAGCACCGAGAGGAAATGTGACCTGGATCATTACTGGACGAATCCTACAAGACCTACAACACGCCAGGACCACTTCTCAAGGTAGGCATAAAATAAATGAGAAATAAAGAGAAGACATCATTAGGAAAAAGATCAAAGAGGATTAGTGAGTGCTTAAAAGACAATTTTAAGAACAAGACAAGGCTAATATACTTAAAACCCATTGGAGAACATTGGGGGTTATTTCTGGTGATGTTTAGAGTTTTGAAAGTATTCAGTAAACATTATGGATGTGATTTAGATGTTTGTGAATGCAACACTGGTGGAAAATCAAATGAACACAAATGAAGTTATAACACAAATATGATTCTCCATGTGAACACATATACCAGAGAAACTGCCTTATGGCTCAGGACTCAGACAGACAGAGTCACATTTGGTTATGTTAAAATTTGATGAGAAAGACAGTTTTGAGATCTCTTTTCTTCCAAGGAACTGTAAAGGAGAAATGTGTGATATTATTGTAATCTTCATTCGGTAGAAAACATCTAAAAAACAGATAATCTCCATGTAATCTCAGAAAAAGATTGAGATTTTTTTTTATGTTTTTTTTTCTTTGGGGCCTTTGACATTACCTGAAAATAACCTTTCATTCTGATCTGCTCATCCACCTGAAACAAGTTTCACATGTTTGAATGACAGCTACAGTCCTTTAGGTATATTCACTATTGTTCACTATCACAGGAAAACAAAAGGTGTTATTTCTTGCAGCTGTCCTGAACACTATAAACAGACTGTATGCAGAGATGCTGAGATGTTGGTGAGGTGTTAAATAGCAGCTGTTCAAGATAAGGCTTTGCAATATTTAACCCCAACAAGAGAGAAAGAGAGACAAGTGAAGATTTGAAGAACCTTAAAGCTGAAGTCAACAATAATAAAAAAATGATAATAATAAATGGTGCTAAAAGTGGTTCACTGGCTCGTAATCAAAGGGGAACCATTTTTAATGCAATACATCACCTAGAACCTGTGTAGAACCATATTGTGCTATGTTGAACCAGTTATGGTGTGCCTCACATCCTGAAGAGTGAAGCTGCTGGCTCTTTGATCGCCCCCTGGTGGCTTGCAAGTCATAAACTCCGCCCTCTCCATGCAAACTAACGGGACTCAGGTCAAAATAAAAAAAATTAATTACACTTCCAATAAAATTTTCCGAAAGATGTTTTTGGTCCTTTAAGGTAGTTGTTATCGTACTCATTTATGTTCAATTGTCCATTTTTGTGATAAGTTCATTTGTGATTGACAGCATCTCTGAGTGGCGCTTCGAGGGAAGATTGAAAATATTACTATCTATTTTCTTTCGATTGTCGGTGTGAAATCACACAGAAAAATTGGTTGCATTTAACTTACCTTATTTTAGCAAGCCAGTCAAATAAGACATTCAAGGGGCGTGGTTGAATTGGGCGCGCAAGCGTTTGGACGGAAGTTTGATACCGTAACTCAAACTGATGTTTTTGCGTAACATGTCAGTGCCCATTGTCATACATTTTACGTTCAGTTTATTACAATGGAAGAAAGCTGTGTCGTGTCGTCAATCTTTTTTTACAGTCTATGTTGGAGCATTAAAGGGACATTCCACTTTTTTTGGAAAATATGCCAATGTTTAGAGTTAAACATTTGATTTTTACAGTTTTGGAATCCATTAAGCCAATCTCCGGGTCTGGCGGTACCACTTTTAGCATAGCTTAGCATAATCCACAGAATCTTAATCTGCTCTATGATATTATGCAGCCAAAAATAGCCCCCTTAGTAACTTTTAATAACATGGGACTATTTTCAGGCAGTGCGTAATATCACTACGCCTGCAGCAGCCATGTTACAGCAGCAAAGTCCTTGATTATTACGCCAGAATGAGAGTTTAGATCCTAGCAATATCTGCCTAGAAAATCACAACTTTTAATTTTCCGTTGGTCTTAGTACATGATGTAACTACAGAAGAGTCAAGTTTTAAATAGGAACAATTTTGAAACTATTTGGTTATTTTCCTGATGCTAATGATCTATGCAGATTCAATGAATTGTGCTAAGCTATGCTAAAGGTGTTAGCGCCAGACCCGGAGTTTGGCTGGATGGATTCCAAAATGGTAAAAAGAAAAGGTTTAACTCTATGGGGAGCTGGAAATAGGCTTATTTTTAAAAAAAGCAGAGTGTGCCTTTAAAACATTAAAGGGGTGTAATAGTGTGAATATCTGACTTTTTTCATGAGTGCATAATCCGGAAAATACAAAAATATTTTGAGCTAAAAGCTCACATACACACTTTGGGGACACCGAAGATTTATTTAACATCTAAAATCTCGACCCCTTTAAAAAAAGACATGCGTATGGCTCATGGAACTGGCTTTTGACACAACGGCACTGGTTCAAATCTGCCTCAATTTTTTGGCTAGGGTTAGGGGTCGGTGTAGGGAGGGTTTTTATTCTCCCAATAATGCAGCATCCATTTAATAATTTTAATAAATTACTTTTTACATTTTGATCATTTTATTTATTAAATAAAACTCATTTTCACCTGCTGTAAATATTGCTAAGAAATGCTGATATTGTTACTTAGTGTAAACATCTCTATATTTTGATTTTTTTTAACTGTAAATACCATCTATTGCTATCTGCATTTAGTGTAAATACCAACTGCCTTTTATATTTAAAAAATAATTTTCAACGTAAGATAACAATAAAAAATATAGGGTGATTTCTCCTAAACATGCCTAAATATGGTGGCTCTGTGATGCTTGTTTGCTTAAGGATTTCAAGTAGAAAGAGTTAGAATGATTAACTTAATTAACTTAATGAACCCCATTTGAAAGAATGATTATTTATAATACTTGTCGATGATGCTAGTGGCACAAAAACGATACACAGTTTAAAACCCCGGTCACACTTGACTTTGACCAAAACCTCTTTGTACACTGTAATGAAGAGTATAGATGATACACTACACTGTTAAAAAGTAATCGTGCCACAATGTCAAAGAACCATTAAGAACCTTTAACATCCACTATCTGTTTTCGAAAAGGTTGCTAAAGTCCAAAGCATCTGTTCTACATGCGCATCCTTTCAAACACCTTTTTGTTTCATGTATTCATTGCAACATTTTCCACACCTATCCAGGTAACAGTGAGGATTTAGGCACCCAGACGATCATGTCTTTGTTCAGCTGGAGCGAGCCGTACTATCGGAGCCCACGGCGTGAGCCGTCTGATGTGGTTGCGGACACCCTGATGCTGGAGCTGAGCTGGCAGATGAAAGAGGCAGAGAGGCTACAGCGTGAGCGGGACAACGAATACCGGAGACTGAAGAGTGGTGTGGACTACAGCTGGCTCATCAGCACACCTCGCAGTTCATATGACATCAGTCAGGGAGAGAAACTGGGCCTTGAAGATCTGTGTAGTCAAGTGCCACCATCACACTGTGGATCTGCAATACAACGGTAAGGCAGACGTTTGGTTTATATTATAAGGATGTTTGTCAAGGTTGGTTCAGTGGAAAACGAGCGTATCTCTGGTGTCTATGCTCAAAACAGCACAAGGAGAGCCATGTTTTCCCTTGGAGGACAAGTCAGCAGCTTTTAGTGTGACTTCAGGTTGTTTGTTACGCTCTGTGTTGAAGTGATAATTGTAAATTACATGTAAGTCTCATGGGATGTGCACCTGATTCACCATTGTTTAGGTGTATAGCAACGCCATAGCAACCACAGTACCAAATTCTTGGTTCACCCCCATGTTTATGATATATGCCTGTGCCTTAAAGTTTTGGGGATGCCACACTGTAAAAAGATTCCGTAGAATTTACAGTATTACTGGCAGTTGGATGCCAGTAACTTACTGTAGATTTAAATTTATGTTAATTACCTGCAACAGTTTGTTCAAAGTTAAATGAAAATTAAACATTAGCAAGTCTGTATCTTTGTAGCTGCACTGGTTCAATAAAATAATGCCCACGCATCGTACTGATGTCGTTTGAATTTATTTTCACACTCTCTCACTCGCTCTCTCTTCAAACACCGTGAAAACTATAAAAAATATAAACATATAATATTCAAATACACATCTCACAGACATAATAAACATCCACAAAACGCAATTCTTTCATAATTAGTCCCAATCACGACATTACAATACACAATACACTTATACACAAGACGATATATATAATACATAACACATCTTATATAACACATCTTACATAACAGCACATGAACAACATTATAACATTTAACACAATATTAACACAGTTACCGTGTGCGCCTTTTGAACCACATGCAGATAAATCGTAGTTATTTGTGGAAGCCGATCATGTCAGCATGTTAACGTGTCCATGTCGTTGCTACACTCTGTCCCACAATTCCATAGTCCCGCGCTAGAACACTGGCGTCACGTGTACATCACGTAGTTTTAAAGAAACATGCACATACACTTCCTTAACATTACATGTTACATTTTTACCTTCGGTTTAAATTTTCATTAATTGAAATGAACTTGAATTAATAACAAAAAACATTTAAACTGTCTTACAGACATTTACACTCCCACCAATTACTTTGATTTATGAAAAACTTAATGTACATGTTTGAATAAATCTAGTAATTCCAGAACAACATACCAGAAACAATTATTTATAAAACCCTTACATCCATTTAAGGTTTCCAAAACTCTATTGTTTATGTGTGAGTGTTTAAATTATTTCTAATGAAACACACTTTAGTTGTTTTCTATGAGTACAACTAACTTATGGATAGGACGTTGCAGAATGGAAAGGTTATTGTGTCTTTTACCCTCTTTACCTAACTTTCTATCTCCTATTTGTATTGTGACCTTTCGCACCAATCCATCTTCATCTTTACAAGAATCAATCACTCTTCCAAGCCTCCATTCATTGCGTGGAATCTCTTCCTCTTTGAGAAAAACAATGTCTCCAATCTTCACATTACGTTTTGGAGAATGCCAGCGTTGTCTGAGGGTGATGTTTGCAAGATATTCTCTCCTCCATCTACACCAGAATTGCTCTGTAAGATATTGTACCCTGCGCCATCTTTTCTTGGCATACATATCTTCTGCTACAAATTTTCCTGGTGGAGGCAACGGAACAGAAGCTTTCACGGTAAGTAAATGGTTTGGGGTAAGGGGCTCTAGGCTTTTTGGATCATTAAGTGTGTTGACGGTCAGTGGGCGGCTGTTGATAATTGACATGGCTTCGTAGAAGAATGTTCTTAAAGAAGCATCATCTAATCTGCCAGCACTCTGCGATAAGACCCAGCTTAGAACACTCCTAACGGTCCTGATCTGCCTTTCCCAAATACCTCCCATATGACTGGCATCGGGCACATTCATTTTGAAGTCACATTGTTTTTGGGCTAGGTAAGCAGTCAGTCTGTCTTTATCCACTTCCCTTAGTGCTCTTGACAGTTCATTTTTTGCCCCAACAAAATTTGAGCCTTGATCAGACCTGATTTCTCTCACAGCTCCACGAATAGCTATGAAACACCGTAGGGCATTTATAAAGGCATCCGTCGTCAAGTCGTCCAACATTTCAATGTGAACTGCTCTGGATGAAAGACAGGTGAATATGAGACCATACCTCTTTTGCTCTTTGCGACCTTGCTTGGTGTGAAATGGCCCAAAACAATCAATTCCACAGTATGAAAAGGGTGGTGATGGTTCAGTACGATTAATAGGTAGGTCCGCCATCCTTTGTGTTTCTGTTGGTCTGCGAGCTCTCCTGCATGTAACACATTGTTTTATGTAGTTGGCTACAACTTTGCTGCCACCAATGATCCAGTAACCATTAGCTCTCAGTTCATTGAGGGTTTGCCCTCTGCCTTGATGCTGAGTTTTTTCATGGCAGTAACCCAGGATTAAATTTGTGACCACGCCTGCCTTAGGTAGGATAGCTGGATGCTTCAAGTCCAGAGGTAAGTTAGCTTTCTTAAGTCGCCCTCCCACCCTAAGGACACCATCTTGTAGCACTGGGTCAAGCTGGAACAATGGATGGCTATTTGGCAGTTTGTCATAGCTCAGTATTTCCATTTCCTTTTTGAAGGCATCTCTTTGTGCTAATTTTATGAGCACAATGCTGGCTTTTCTCAAGTCTTCAACATTTATGGGCTTTGGTATTTTGTCTCTTTTTGCTAGGAGCTGGATCCGAGCAACCACATTTAATGCTGTATGCCATTTTGAGAAGCGATTAAATCTCTCCAAGAAATTGTCCTCTTGCACTACTTTGGTTTTCAGAACCTGTATTGTTTTAATTTCAGGATCTCCCACCATGAGCTCTGGAGTTGACTTGAACATGACAATTTCTCTTCTCCACAAGAACTTTGGTCCAGTAAGCCAGTCTGAACTAATCAACTCTGAAACACTGAGGCCTCTGGATGCTTGATCTGCTGGATTTTGGTCTGTATCAATGTAGTGCCACTGTGCAGGGTCTGTTGCTTCTCTGATTCTTTGGACTCGATTGGCAACGAAAACGTGGAACCTTCGAGCGTCATTATTGATGTAACCCAAGACTACTTTAGAGTCAGTCCAAAAATATTCTTGGTCAATTTTGAGCTCCAGCTCTTCTCTAAGCATACTACTGACTGCTGAGGAGACCACTGCAGCTGTTAACTCGAGTCTAGGTATGGTAACAATCTTTGTGGGTGCAACCCTCGCTTTACCTAGGACTAAAGAGCAGTGGACTTTGTCTTCACTGAGCAATCGTATATAGGTGCACTGACCGTAGCCATGGCTACTCGCATCCGAAAAGTGATGGAGTTCAGTTCTCTGCACTCTTCCCAGATCTTTGTGAATGAAACATCTTGGGATCTGAAGCTTTTCCAGGTTCTTTAGATCATTTAACCAGCTTTCCCATTGGGGTCTTAACTCTCCAGGAAGTGGTTCATCCCATTCAATGCCCTTTTGGCACATCTCTTGTAGTACTTTCTTTCCCAGCAGTAGAAAGGGGGCTAGGAAGCCTAGAGGGTCAAACACAGAAGCTACAGTAGAGAGAATTCCTCACCGAGTTGCTGGTTTCTCATCCAGAACTACCTTAAAGGAGAAGGCATCACTTTCCACACTCCATTTTACTCCTAACACGGTCTGGACAGGGAGGTTGTTATGACTGAGGTCCACATCCTGAACTCCACTAGCTCTTTCACTGTCAGGAATTGACTCCAGAACTTCTCTGTTGTTAGAGATGAACTTATGAAGATGCAATCTTCCTTTAGCACACACAGTTTGTGCTTCCTTCACTAGGTTGATAGCTGTGTCCACATCTTCTACACTAGCAAGGCCATCATCAACATAGAAATTCTTCCTTATGAAGTTGGCTGCTGCAGGATACTCTTTTTCATTTTGGCTAGCGAGATACTTCATTCCATAATTTGCACAGGCAGGAGAGGATGCCGCTCCAAAAAGATGAACTTTCATCCGATATTCCTTTGGCTCAGAATTCGTATCCCCATGTTCCCACCACAGGAACCGTAGGTAATCTCTGTCCTCCTGGCTTACATGGAACCTGTGGAACATTTTCTCAACATCACAGATGACTGCAATTGGGTATTTGCGGAATCTGCAAAGCACTCCTGTTAGGCCATTGGTAAGATCAGGTCCAGATAGCAAATGATCATTAAGGGCCGTGCCATTGTATTTGGCAGAGCAGTCGAACACAACCCTAATCTTGTTTGGCTTTCTGGGGTGATAGACGCCTTGGTGAGGAATATACCATGTATTTCCTGCCCTGGGCGAGTGCTCAGCTCTCTCTGCATCTCCATCCTCAAATACACCTTCCATAAATGTAATGTAGTCATCCTTGAATTTGGGATCTTTATCAAGTCTTCCTTTCAGACGCTTCAGTCTTAGTAGAGCCAATCGCTTATTCTCTGGAAGCTGGGGACGTGTCTTAAAAGGTAAGGGCATTTCCAGGTGCCCGTCCTCATTGTAGCATATTTTTTCACTCAGTAACTGCATGAACTGTATGTCATCTTGTGATATGCTCTTTTCCTCAGGGCTTGTGTCTTTGAAGTCTGATTCTAGGGCTCTGATAACAGTGGCTGGTGTCAATAGTGGAATTTCTTTGACGGATACCCGATGGCACAGGCCTATAACCTCTGATGACTTTGCAACCTGTGGTGAGCTGCCAACAATGCTCCATCCCAGGTCCGTCTTGATAGCGTATGGCTCATCGTCACCTCCTATAATTACTTGTCGTGGAGCCAGTGCCCTGGAGCAGTCATAGCCTATCAATATTCCGACCTTACAATCCATCAACTTTGGAATTTCTTGTGCTATTCTGTTCAGATGGTTCCACCTTTTGGCAGTTTCAGGGGTTGGAATGTGAGAACGTTCAAGAGGGATGAAATCTCTGGTATAGGCAGGTGGCAAGTTGACAAGACTTTGGGAGGAAAATCCCCTAACTCTAAGCCCACTAACTCTTTCACTCTGAATAATGGAATCTTTTCCCATCATTGTTGTTAGTTTTAGCTTAACAGGCTCTAAACTTGCTCCCATCTCTTCACATACCTCTTGATCTACAAAGGTGTTACTACTCTGTGTGTCCAATAAAGCATACACTAGACTTTCTTTTTCTGGAGCTGCGATCAAAGAAATCCAAACAGGCACTATCATAGATGTGCTCCCACCATCACCTCTGTCTACACAACAAGAAAGGGAAGAAGTTGTTTCTTCAGATTGCATAGCATGAGAAGATGTGTCTGCTGTGGTAGAAGAACGGTCTTCATGCAGTGGTGTTGGATGGTGCTTTTTACATATGGCACAAATAGCTTTACTCTTACAGTCCTTCGAGTTGTGTCCTCTCCTAAGACAGCCGAAGCAGAGGTTGTTGTCAAATATGAATCGTTTCTTGTCTTCTGCTGGCTTGTTAGTTAACCTTTGACATTTGTGGAAAGAATGGTTTTCTCCACAGCACATGCAAGGAACTGGGTTTGAACCTGAAGATGGGACATTTACTTTTTTAGTTCCATTTGAGGTTTTTGTGTTGTGTTCTAAAGGACTGTAAGCTTTCATCTCTGAGTTTGACTTATCTGGTGCTTTCACGTTTGTGATCAATGCATTAGCTCTTTGTCGTCTTACATCTCTAGCTGGCTTTTCTTCTGGTGACTTCAAAGCACTAAAGGATGTTACAGGGTTGCATGCAATTTCTGCTTCTTGGGCCATAAACTCCGCAAACTCCTTGAAATTAGGGTATTCTTCTGTTTTTCTTAACTGCTTGGTCACATGGCGGTTCCAACGAGAAGTCACCCAGTCTGGAAGTTTTTGCAACATCTTTTGATTTTCTTCGCAGTCATTTAACACTTGAAGTCCTTTGACATATGGCATAGCATTATTGCATGCTGTCAGAAAATCACTGAATTGTCTCAATTTAACTGAGTCCCTTGAACTTATCTTTGGCCAGTTATTCAGTTTCTCTCTAAATGCCCGCTGAATCACAAAGGGGTGTCCGTATCTAGAGTTCAGTGCGTCCCAGGCTTGGTCATAAGCTTTATCATCCTTCCTAAAGAAGCTTCCTTCTAACACACATCGTGCTTCTCCACTGACATATTTTTGTAGGTAGAACAACCTATCAGCTGGATTTGTGCATCGTCTTTCAATCAATGCCTTGAAACTTGCGCTCCACTCTAAGAATTTAAGTGGATCCCCTGAGAAGACTGAGGGCTCGGGTGCTGGAAGTCTGGTGAGGACCATTGTATCATGAAGGGCTTGTGCTAATGATGCATCATTGTTTGTATGGTTTGTTGGAACGTTGTCATTGTTCTCACAAATCTGTTCATTTTTTATTTCTTTTAGAGAAACTGGAGGACGATAAGCTGCTACACTGCTTTGTGATCTGCTTTGATTACTTGCTTCGCCTGAATCTGCTTCTGAGTATGCTTTAAGCTTAGCTGCTATTACTTGCAGATCTCTTTCATTTTCGAGTCTTTTAAGTTCTTGCCTTTGTGCAGCAATAGCCTCTTCCATCTTTATTTCAGCCTGCTTTGCTGCGAGCTGTGCAGCATACTCTGCTCTTTTTGTTATGACGCTTGGTTGTACTGATGAACATCTTGAGTGGTTACTTTGAGCGCTAGATTTGGAAATTGAAGCCTCAAATATTGACTGGGCATACTCTTTGTCAAGCACCATATGAAGTCTAGCATTTTCTGCCTTAGCATCAAATTCATCCATCCCTACTTCACTCATGCGTACTTTCATTAACCCCATTAAATCTGCTGTTACTGCCGTGCAGGAATCCATTTTTCTTCTAATGTCAGGGGAAGGTGCTGACTGGGATCGAATATTTTCATAGAGTTCTCTTATTTGTGTTTCCAGCTCTTCTACAGCATCAAGCATGTCACACAAATCTTTGTCAGAGCATTCATCTTTGAGTTTGATACGTGTGGTTTTAACTTGCTCTTTCCAGCTTCCATATAACTTAATGAATTTGTTCTCTCTCTGAGAAACCTCTTGTTGCTTAAGCTCCAGCATTTTTGGGGTTAATTTTCTATCCCGTGAGGACTTTCTAGGTTCTTTTTTCTTGGAAGTGCCAGAATTTGACTCTATTGCTATCTGGTGCATTTCTGTTGTGGCCAATTCTGACTGAATGAACTCAATTTGCTCAGTATGTTCCTCAACTTGTGATGTCTCTCTCTGAACTGACATTATATTAAACACTGTCTGTCACCAAGTATTTGCTAACTCTGTGTATACCTTTGTGACTATGTCAGTATAATATTAGTATTTTACTTTCCACTAATAAACTCTTATTGCATTTTTTTTCACTTTGTCAGAATGCACACATTTAAACCATTTAAATCAAACAGATTATAACATCTAGAATAGCATCACTAAAGCAAGAACAACAATAGAACAATAACAAATAGTGATAATGATAGCTATAGTTGAAATAAATGTAATGGTGTTCAATTAAACCCAGGTGTATATATTAACGAGTCCTTATTTTCTGTTTCTTTTTGTCCAATGTTCATTAATTTGTAGAGATAGCAAAGTCAAACCTGATCCTTTTTATACCGTCGCACTCTTCTGTTCGTAGAGAGTAATATATTACAGTAACGTTGCACTTGAAACCTTGGCTGTAAAGGATATTTGCAAAACCGTAGTCTACGCTGGTGAATGTCGCCCTCTCTTGGTGAATCAGTGTACTGTCTTCAACGTTGTCAGGAGCCAACACTCCCGTCTTCTCTTAATCAGCAAACTGATGCTCCGCCCACACTCAGCGATAGTCTTCTCTTCGGATAATCGCCAATCTTCTCTTTAATTTCTCTGACTTTAATCTTCTTTGGCGATACGTTTTCACTGTAGGTGCACTGGTTCAATAAAATAATGCCCACGCATCGTACTGATGTCGTTTGAATTTATTTTCACACTCTCTCACTCGCTCTCTCTTCAAACACCGTGAAAACTATAAAAAATATAAACATATAATATTCAAATACACATCTCACAGACATAATAAACATCCACAAAACGCAATCCTTTCATAATTAGTCCCAATCACGACATTACAATACACAATACACTTATACACAAGACGATATATATAATACATAACACATCTTATATAACACATCTTACATAACAGCACATGAACAACATTATAACATTTAACACAATATTAACACAGTTACCGTGTGCGCCTTTTGAACCACATGCAGATAAATCGTAGTTATTTGTGGAAGCCGATCATGTCGTTGCTACACTCTGTCCCACAATTCCATAGTCCCGTGCTAGAACACTGGCGTCACGTGTACATCACGTAGTTTTAAAGAAACATGCACATACACTTCCTTAACATTACATGTTACATTTTTACCTTCGGTTTAAATTTTCATTAATTGAAATGAACTTGAATTAATAACAAAAAACATTTAAACTGTCTTACAGACATTTACAATCTTTACAGAATAAAACTAAATAACAGCCTCAAGCAAAGCATTCTGGGAAACAAAATCTGAAGGAAAAACCCAGAAAAAGGTTGATGAGGATTTTTGGTTCCCAGAATGCTTCGCATGAGGCTGTTATTTTATAGTTTTATTCTGTAAGACAAAGACTTGTTAATGTTGAATGTTCATTTAACTTTGAACAAACTGTTGTCAGTAAATAACATCAATTTAAATTTACAGTAAGTTACTGGCATCCAGCTGCCAGTAATACTGTAATTTCTACGGAATCTTTTTACAGTGCATGCTTTTTGAGGTGCATTTTAAACATCACACATATGTTTACATAAGAAAAGCAGAGATCCAAGAGAGTCTGTTTGTCAAAAAATACTGTTATGTTGATACCAACTCCTGAGCACTTACACAAGGTCGGTAAATCTGAGTTTACTGTTTGGGTTCAATGGATGTTTTTTTATATGTGACCCTGTCTGTGAAAACCAGGCTAAAAAAATGAATCCAAAGTTTGATTTCACAAAGATTTAATCTTTGATATGACTCTAGTCAATGTTATTTATGAGTTTATGTGACTTACAGGCTGTGTCTGGGGTTTTGGTGAAGGGGCGTGTCCATTTCTGCGGCAATAGGCTCACTTCAGATAAGCAAATTCTGCGCAGAACCGATCACAGGTGATCGCCGCAAGATGCATGCCGGTTAGAAAAGTGTCTGAGTCGGTCTGATGTCACGCTGACGTGTGCCAAAAATCATACTCGTCGTAGTCGTCGGATTCTGCAGTCGGGCGCAGTTGTTTTCCTCCGACTGTGTCCCTGTCCCAAATGGCACACTCCAGACTTGTGGACTTCCTCAGAGTCCACACTTTGATGACATCATGTAGTGCAGACAGGATTTGTATTTTGGGACAGACTCGAGCGTCACTGGAAATAGGAAGAGAATTTGCCCATCAGTGCTCCTCCCACCCGTCTTCTAATTGCTCTTTCGCAAGGATTCTGGTTTGGTAAAGTGCATGGAGCCTGCAGCAGTGCGGGCTTCACCGAAGACCGCATCAACGGTGCAAAGGGGGCGCTGATGAGCACAATTCGGAGTGTAAAAATGACAGATGGGACACCCTACAGCAGGGTTCCCCAAATCTTACCCTGGAGGGCCAGTGACTACAGAGTTTAGGTCCAACCCTAATCAAACTTACCCGCCTGTGATTTTCTAGTGATCATGAAGACCTTGAATAGCTTGCTCAGGTGTGTTGGATCAGGGCTGAAGCTAAACTCTGCAGTGCTCCGCCCCTTCAGGGTAAGATTTGGGGAACCCTGCCCTAGGGAGTCATAGACTAAGCGAGCATGCGCAATTTAAGGCCACAACACCGAAAGCATGGGACCATTTGGGACAGGGGCTGCGTTGACGAAAAGCAAGATGGGAAAAGACTTTCGCTTAATGACACAGTTTAATGCTCATTGGCCCAGGGATGTCAGCTGATGACTTCTTAATTCTAAATATTCCACTTCCTGTAGTTGTTTTTATAATTTCTCCAACTTGTTTTGGACTTATGACATTTACATTTTTTATGAATTCCTTGTATTACCACTAGACTTAGATTTATATGTCTCAACACTTATTAAGTAGCCTTTTCCAGTAATAAATAGTTCACCTTCATTGATTCTCCTTATAAACATTTTCATGTAAATGCATTTATTGGTATTTGCATCTATTTCATCCGCGATAAAATACACAAATGCGTTCTCTAGACTTGACTGTGAAAGTATCTGACTTAAGAGCTTGTTTTTCACTCCTCCCCTCACTTCAGCTGCCCTCAAACAAGCCTTTAGTCTGGTGGAAGTTCCAGAACAACATCACTTCCTGGGCATCTTACTTAACTCTTTCCCCGCCATTGACGGGTTATTTAGTCAATTAAGAGAAAACCTTTCCCTGCCAATGAATCTTTCGAAAGTTTTTACGTTAATCTGTAATTCTTGTGCTATTATCCACTAGATGGCGCTCGTACACAACTTATAAAAAACTGAAGAAAAAACGAATCCAACAACATTTTAAACTCTGTGTATGTTTTGATCATCGTCCTGAATCTGATCTCTAACAAAATTATTCTACACAAATGCAATTATTTTAACATTTGGTATTTTTGAAGAAACCTTCCCATGTTTAAGAGGTTATAAAAAGAGAACAAATGAGGATAGGATGAAATGTTTTGTTTCCCCCGTTTTGTTTGTTTATTTAAAAGCAGAGGGTCTGTTTTTTCATTTGCTATATTTGTATGTTTATATTTTTTATAGAATATTTTTTTCCTGGAAGGCATTTTGTGAAAATCACAAAAAATGTTGGCAGGCAACCTTTTAATAAAAGGTTGACAGTGAATGAGTTAACAACTTTTCCATGACGTGGGGTAAAAAGAGAATAATAGAACTTGTAAGGATCTAAAATAAGGCACAATTAAAAAAGACTAAAGCAGTCCCTTAAATGAGGATTTTACGAAAATAGAGGAAGGATTAAATTAATGAAGGAAGATTAAGAGAAGACTGATTCATTGGTATAATTAGAAAGATAAGGACTTTGCATGGAAATCTATTTTAGGAGTATCTAAGAGCATCTTAATGCGCCCAGGATCTGAGAGGTTGCTTTTACGCTGATGAATCATCTGCTTGTGTTGTACGCTTTAAAATCATAGAAACGATTAACAATGACAATGAATAACTTTTCTATCGAGAAAGTATCGAGAATACACAAAAAAAAAAAAAACGTTTATTCAATCAATTTAATTTAATTAAGGAAAATGTTCCAACACAATAAGTTTATGTTGTTACAAGAATAAGTGGGTAACCATCTGCACGATGGTAAATCTAGAAAAAATATAACACAAACTCTTCTACATTTCTAAAGGTAAAGAAACATAAGTTTTTCTCTTTTCTTAAAATTGCATTATGGAGTCCATAAACAAAATCTAATTTTGACACATTTAAGTAGCTTGAACATGATAAAAATAAGTAGAGACAATATTTTTTTATCTCCATTGTGAAACAGCTGAAAAAAAACCAGTTAAAAACATCCTTAATTCATTGGCCGCTCTTATAGGTGGTTTAGGCTGGAAGTTGCTGGTTTAAACTGGCCCTCCAAGCCTGGTCAAGCTGGTCTTTCAGCCTGACCAGCTACGATCAACTTGACCGGCCTAAAAGCCTGCTAAACCAGGCTGGGACCCCACAAAAACCAACCAACCAGCTTAGGTTGGCTTAGGTGTTTTTTATTAGGGTTTTATTCAAATGAAAAAGTTTGTAAAGCTTCTCCTTGCTTCACAGGTTTCGACAGGTTCTGATGGAGAACGAGCCAGAAGTGCATGAGGTTTCCGGACTCTTCCGGTCGGTGCTCACAGAGACCCTTGAGCGTGTTCAAGAGGAGCAGGAGGTTCAACGTCTGGGCCACCAGTGGAACAACAGACGCTCGTTCAGCCTGTCGCTGCTGAGCTTCAAGTCACGAGTGAGGATCAACCCGTTCAGCAGCACGCTGGGACTAAAGTCAAACAGCTACGGCTCGGAGGAAGACGGCGTAGATGTCAAGACTGTGTGTGGTGATGTTGAGAAGGGCATTGCACACACACCAGATAAGGCACAGCAGATGTGGAGCATGCCAGAGATTCGGCACAACGGCATCAGTGGGAAAGCATGAGAGTCAGCGCAAGTGAAATTGTTATACAAAAGCCGTCTGGTACTCCTGGTGTTTACTGAATTTAGATACATTGATAAAAACTGTCCTGAACAGGGATTGTTTGAGAACTAAAGCTGTCATCAGGACATAACTGCCCTCATACACCCAACAGTGTAATGGATGTTTTGTCACGATCATTCAAGAGCTACAACAAAATTTTCATGAATAATACAGATTCTACTATAAATTAAAGCTGTCCTTCATATTTTTGGTCATTTTAATGTTTCAATTTTGCAATAAAGGGTTTTTAAAATGTTGTAAAATTGGTTCAGAAACAAACTATTTTGTAATTTTTTTGTTGTATTTTTATTGGTGTCAAACTGTTTTGTGGTGTGTTCTCACAATCTTGTTAGTGTACATGTAGTTGTTTTATTGTCATATTAATTTTCATAAGAGGCATGTGAGATGTATCCAGATGGTTTAATCAGACGCACGTGCTTTGCCGCGGTAACGCGTTTGCCCCATGGTTAACTTCCGGTCTGTACTTGTTGAAATGACCTCTGGAACAATGTGGAAAAAAACTGTTTCGGTTTCATAAAGAGACAGTGAGCATGGATCATCGCTGTACGAATTTGGCAGCCAGGCAAGAATTTAAAGTCGGCAAGAAACGGAAGTCGCGATCGCATTGTGCCGTATTTCCGACTGAAACAGAATATTAGGAGGGAACATAGTGGGCGTGGCTTGTGTTTTCCACTGTGTTTTATTAGATATAGAAAAGTAGGCGTTTCATTTAAAAATGGAACTGGTGGTAGACTGACACTATGAAGGGGCGGAGTTAATGGATACTCCCACCCAAGTGGTTTAATTGACATTAGAAAATGATTGGCACAAGAAGTACATTTTCAGATTTCGATTAAAGTTTATGAGGGCACATTAATAGTTTTGTTTTTTTATAATAATGACTTAAACAGATATTGTTTATAATAAACACTGCAATATTACATTAAAAAATAAGAATTGTCATTTTTATTTGTTAGTACTTTAAGGATCTGTAGCTAACATTGTAGGGATGTAGTGGATACATCGTGCGATTCTGCTTGCTGTTTTTTTCAAATAATAATGGTGAAATGCCACTACATCCAAAAGCCAGATGGTGCTCTCGTGCAGAAACTTAGAGTGCACCTATTTCATTGCTAAAAAAAACAATGTTGTGTATTTGGTAAAATACAATGTGTTTGTGTGGTTTATGGTTAAAACACATTATTTTCAACATACCGTACATTTTTGTAGCTCCAGATTTCACTCTCTTTCTAAAATGCACAGATTTGAAAAGCTCTGTGTCCCTGATTGGCCAGCTAATCTGTACGTTGTGATTGGTCTGAATACCTCTGACGTCAGCTGGAAATGTGACGCTCCTTACCATGTTTGAAAGATTCGGTTGCTAACTGGAGTTAATTTACAAGCTGTGAGTACAGGGTCTTGTCTACATCACCAATCCCAGGAAGTAAACTGTTGACTACAATCCAAATGTTTGTTGTAGTCCAAGAAAAGAGATTTACATTGGAGACGATAACTCGCGTCATCGTTTACTTTTTGCACATTGTTAACATGAACTAATACTAACTCACACACCAAAGGTAAAATCGTGAATCGGACCATAGGTGCTCTTTATTATGCGCTGCAGAAGAACCATTACACAGGCAGCTCCAGGAAATGTATAAGCATATTTATCCCTGTTCTTCAAACATTTACAGGTATTTTCATGATAATAAAGAATATTTAAAATGATTATGAGTGTTGATTTTTCAAATGCATGTTAAAAATGACTCAAACTGTGATTTTAGTTTAAAGGTCTTACTAATGATCAAATAGCCGTAGTACATGAAAGAGTTGTGCATAATATCGCCTTTGCGATTCAGATTCATTAGTGTGTATTGCGAAATATCGCTACACCCCTAGAACATACATTCATTTTAAACAGTAACATTAGCTCAGTGTAATGATTAATACGCTTTAGCTATGATTTGAACTAATGTAATTTACTGGATATATTTTGATTAATAAAAAATAATCTACTCTAGAAATTATTAATTTATGCGAAAATCCAACATGTCAGCCGGAGGGGTAGCGGGGGTCATCACTTTTGGCTTCAACAAGATGGCAAAAGACGAACAGTGCTTTGCAAGACATGCAACATAAAAATCACAGGCAGCCAGACGACAAGCTCCAATTTCGTCCGTCATTTGAAGGTTAGTTGGTAGTTAGCTAATGTAATAATAGCTAAAGTAGCCATTAACCCTCATCATACCGTGTTGGGGACAAATGTGGGCAAAATAATTTTGATTTATTTTTAAAAAATACTTCCCTTGTTCTGAGCGGTACGAGACTTGGCTACTGTGTAAAAGTTTGCCACCTGAACACACACAGAGAAAAATGACTGGATTCTACAATGTTAGGTCCGGTTCACATATCACGTCTTTTGCGCACTCAAGTTTGCTATTTCAAATTTAGGCGCGCGAACGGAAGAGATTACAATTTTGTTTGATTCCATGATGTATTTTACTGAACATGAGTATTTCTTAGTATCTTTATATTCTATATATCTTTATTAAAATCAGATTCTGCAGGTAAAATTACAATAATAAGGTGACTTGACGTAGCCTGTGACTCGACTTGACTTGCCCAAGAAAAAAAAATACTTGGGACTTACTTGAGACTTGAAGGTTCAGACTTGAGACTTACTTGAGACTTGCACATGTGTGACTTGGTCCCATCTATGTAGTGTATGAAGTTTGAAAATTGATTTTTTTTTCAAAATCCCATTTATTACCCGCAGAAGACCTTTATTAACACATCTAAGCTGTATAGAATACTTTCATAAAGGATAAACACACTTTTTTGTGGTTTTAAGTCAGAAGTTATTCCCTGATCCCTGTTTTCTAGCGTTATAAAGCAAGGAAGAGCAAGCCAAGGACATTTACTAAAATAACTCCAACTGCGTTCATCTAAAAGATGATGTGTTTCAAGATGGCTTGAAAGTAAGTAAATCATGAGGTAATTTTGATATTTGGTTTAAGTATCGCTTTAACTAGTTTAGATACACAATCAGAGAGTGACGTGATAGGGTGAAGGAGGTGAGCTATGGCTTTATATGACCATACTCCTCCCAAACTTAGTTAAATAAACTTCAAATAACAACACAAAGACACAAAGCAAAGTTTATTTTACAACATTGTCACTGTATTGTCAAGAAGGAAGATCATAAAGTGTTGTTCTCATCTATTTACCAGTGAAAGAATTCTGCTTGAATATGAAAATATGCAGATTATTGGGGAAACTTCAACAGACTTTAACTACACTGTTGTTTCAGATTTTAATTGTTTTGGAAAAAGTTAAGTACAACTTAACTTTCAAAAATAGCACCAACTTTATCTGATAAAGGGGACTAAAAATGTCATCATTTTTTTTCGTTCTTCTAAAGAATAAAAGTTTGACACTCTTTGTTTTTGAATACAATGAACCTGAATGTCAGCCTCTGGTCATTATTCACTGTATGAACATGTAGGGGTGTAAACTATCATTTGTGTTCCAGGGATAAAAGCAAATAAAAACAAAAGTGAGTAAATAAATACCCAACTATCCCGTTATCACAGCAGAACATTATTCACTCCGTCTAATTCTTCATCTCTCAGAACAATTCCTTCTAGGATTTACTTGAGGTTTAAATAAAAAAATAAAACAAAATCACAATCCCTATGCTATATATCTTTTTTTACAATTTAAGCGTAACATAACATTACATCAAAGCTACAGTCTTCATTGTGGATATAATAAGTCATATACAAACTGTAGGAAAACGGGGGATGTCAACCATTTACATAAAGGATTTATGTTAAAGAATTGTCATTGTATAACATCAGGACAAACAACAAGATGGTCTCTTCCTGAGCAAATTAAAAGGTCCAGTTCTGCATCAGAAGGTGGAGTTCAAGAATTCCAAGAGATTAGCTCGGTTTTTGTCCATCTGTTTTAAAGAAAAAACACAAGTGAATGAAAAATCTGAGCATCACCTTTAACTTTTGATTTAAATTTTAACAAGATACTGTTTGTCTCAAAATTTCAATCGAGCCGTTGGGTTAAATGAACCCATAACATTTTTTATATTTGACCAAACAATGAGTTACAAATTAAATTACAACCCAGAAGAATACCCAGCATTTTTAGAGTGTATACATCAGTGGTTTTGTCCTAACCAGCCATGACCATAACAAGCAGTGAGTGAACAGACAATTTGGACCGATTAT
This sequence comes from Paramisgurnus dabryanus, assembly GCF_030506205.2. Lineage (NCBI taxonomy): Eukaryota > Metazoa > Chordata > Actinopteri > Cypriniformes > Cobitidae > Paramisgurnus > Paramisgurnus dabryanus. Next base: position 33,388,650 of record NC_133348.1, read on the forward strand.
TTTATGAACCCCATTTAATCTGTGTTATAGTTTTTTCATGCATTCTCTTTCAGTCGACATGACATGCATGGACCCACCTGCTTGTCCTTCTTCGATTTTTTTACTTTCATTTTAATCTTTTTTCCTGATATCATACTGTACGAGCCGCTTTTCTTCTTTTCCTTGAGATACTGCACACAAACAGAGACGTTTTTATGCTGTCTCTCTTAACATGTAACGGTCCATAATCACAGGTGAAACTAAAAACACATAGCAGTCGGTACCCTTGAAATTTGAACAGGTCCGCAGTCATCATCCTGGCCTTTGTTTCCCTTTAATTTCTTACGCTTGCGTGTCTTCTCTTTCTTTCCTTTCTGGAAATGGTCAAATTCAAATGCAACTTTTATTAGTAAATGTAACAGACTGGTGCTTCTTAACAAGTCAGTACAGAGTCAGTTTTTAGTTTGTTGGCAATCTATAGATGGTTTAAGACGTAAATAGCTTCAAAACTATTTACCTTTTTTCCATGCTTCTCTTTTCTTTTCTTTGAGGATTTTCTTTGTTTTTTACAAGAATCTGGTAGCGGAGAAGCAAATAATAAATAGGTTAAAAATAGTAACTTGTTACACACTATATAATACATAATGATCAGTTTTGAATGTAACATACCTGAGCTACTGGAGCTGGACTTACTACGTGAAGAATGTGACGAAGAGGATGATGAAGAGGAAGAACTGGATGATGATGATGATGAACTGGAAGATGATGATGACCTGCTTCGGCTCCTATCGCGTTTCCGTTTTTCTCTTCCTGTTGAAGTATTGATTTGAACAAATGTAAATAAGTGAAATAATTTCTCTTCCTAACAAACTGACAGACACCTCACCTCTGCTCGGAGATCGGTTTCTTTCTTTTGCACGTGACTCACTTCTCTCTGGAGTGTCCACTTTGGCAGACTGAATAAAAAAATAAAGCGTGAAAGCAACCAGATGCTTTAAATATTAAAAACATGATGAAAACCTAGTGAGCTGCATACTTGTACACAATTGATTTCATAAGCCAGCATGATGCTTTAAAATGCTGTCTACGTAAACCAAGATCTAACTTTATTATGTATGTATTTATTGATTGTACTCGTGCACGTACCAAACACAGCATGCACACTCTTTTAAGTGACTGGAAGCTAAAAGGTGTAATCCTTAAACTAAGATAAACAAATGGAAAAGACTTAGCTCAGAACTTTACCATGTTTATTAAACAGTCCTCTGACTTCTCCGATGTAAAAGCAACAACAGCAGCATATAAATGGACGCAGAAATCAAATCTGTATACAAATCGTGTCGAAAATAAGCTCGGACGAAAATAAATAGGAGTCTTTTTGCATTTCTGTGATCAGTAGCTGCGCGTAGTCAGGTGAACGCTACTGCGCGGCCATATTGGTTTACGTCATCTATCCATAAACTGATCCATCCGGGTACTTTCACGCAGTGATGGGCGATTTCGAAGCACGCTTCATGAGGCTTCGAAACATTTATGAATCTTTTGTTTCGAATCATTAGGCTGGTTCGACTTCATGCGGTGCCGCAAGAACCGACAGCCGGATGACATCAAAGTACCGCGAGAATGATTCAAGGAATCATATTTCGTCTCGCTCTCGCGATACTTTGACGTCATCCGGATGTCGATTCTTACGGCGCCGCATGAAGTCGAACAAGCCTATTGGTTCGGAGCTTGTTTCAAACTGGCCAAAGTCACGTGATTTTAGTAAACGAGGCTTCCTTACGTCATAACTGTTTCAAAACCCGACGATTCACCACTTGGGGGAGTTTACCACAAATGACCAGTGTAGGTAAACTCGGGTTACTTTTATTGTAAAGGTTTATAAAACATTCTTCCTTCTAACTAATAACACTACCATTTTGTCTACTTTTTGTTTATAGACAGATTTAATGTCAAAAATGTGCATAATTAAAAAGGGAGTTCGTTTTAATGATTTGTTTGCCATAAATAAAACTAAAAACACAGAATACACTTTTAATTATGTCTTAATTAAATAAAAAATTTTTTTTCTTAAAAACATATTTTTAGAACAATCTTGCTATTATTTTGTTAAAAGTGTAAAATGTTTGGACAGATCTTGCTGCTTTTACACTATTTTGACCAGCACGTGTCGCCAGCGTGTATGGTGTTTCGAACGCTTCGAAAAACTGAATCATTTTACGAAGCAATTGGTTCAATTGATTCGTTTCAAAAGCTTCGTTTCTCCCATCACTACTTTCATGTCATGAGCATGCGCGTGAAGCTCATCAAAGGTGTACTATTCCCTTAAAGTATGTGCTGTTGTTTTATTAGGGGCCAAGCCCACAGGGCGGCAGGCCACTATTGCAATTGATGGTTTTCTTCTTATTATTATTAGGGGTCAAGCACCGAAGGTGCTGAGACACCTATTGCAATTGTTAGTATTATTATTATTATTCTTACTCTTGTCCAATGGGAGTCTATGGCAGCCCTATGAACCGTAAGTAGTAGAGTGATGAAATTTGGCACAGTTGTAGTGGTGGTCCTAAAAAGTCATGTGACCAAAAATGGGGTCTCTAGCAGTAACTCTATAGCGCCACCAGCAGTGCAAAAATTCAATGTTCAAACTGTTATAATTGGTGAACCATTTGATCTATGAAAATTCTACTTAGTACACGTGATTGCTCTCATCCCACTTATTGAATTTGATACTTTACAGTAAGACTCCACCCATTACAGTAGCGGCCATTTTGAAATGTACAGTATTTCGTTTTTTCGCTACTCCTCCTTCAAATTTGGTTCAATTCTTATGAGATTTGGCACATGTGATCTTTGGAGTGAGCCGCATAGAAATGACTGAACAGAATTTTGATATTTTTCTTTATTTAAAAGTAATTCATGCGTGAACTTAACGAGATTGACGCAAAATTGGTTCTGAAGCTGTATCTCGGTCATTCTTTGATCAATCGAGATGAAATTTGGTACGCTTCATGTCGACCATGAAATGGGGGTCCATGCCAAATTTGGTGACAGCGCCACCTATGGGTCATGAGATAGTAAAAAAGGCTATTTTTGCGCATAACTTCTGAATCGTTTGTCAGAAAATTATGATCTTGGTGTCTACGGATTCCCTACCTCATGCCGCATCTGTCGATGTGTATTATGCCGGGTTTGACCGAACCGCCTGTCCGCCATTTTGAAATTTGTCATAAATTGTTATAACTTTTGAAGTATTGGATATATTGGCGCAAAAATCGGTAGGAAGCTTTGGCATGATGTCCTGATTGTATCTGGGAAGTCAGAATACAGCGCCACCTAGGGGTTATAAACTATAACAGTTCTTATAGAACTGCTCATAACTTCTGAATACTTTGTCGGATATTAATTTTCTTTGTGAAATTGTATTCACTGGTTTATGCCGATTGCAACGATACCTCGTTTGTCATTTTCCATCATTCTGTTCATGTGTTATTGTAAGGCATATGGTAAATGATTTTTTCGCTACTCCTTTTACAAATTTTGTTTATTTTATGCCAGGTTCTGCTCGTATAATGTTTGGAGCAATCCGCACAGAAATGACTGAACAGATTTTTCTTGCACCTAGGAATTTTTTGAGAAAAACCTCTGTAAAGTTGATCGTCCCTGTGATGTTGTCTATTTGTCATAGTTAATTACTTTATATTACATTTTATAGCGTTACTCTACGGAATGTTCTTCTTGTCTTCAATCTCACTTGAGCTTTTTGATTCTCATATACATTGTATTTCTGTGATTTCTGCTCTGCGGTGTCATTTCTACATCTTTGGTGATTGGCATATGTCAATGCTTGCATTTCTGTAATCTCTTTCCTGCTGCCCCTTGAGCTGTGTCTGCTGAGTGGCGCATCCATTAAGTCGTATGCATAGAGATCCTGAGTTCATGGGTTCGAATCCCACCTGAGGCAGGTGTTAATTTCTTCTATTAAAGTTTTGTTCTTTCCCACCTATTCTTCTTGACCTGTCTGTAGTTCACATATGTTCTATTTTTGCCATGTTTTCTGTTGCTGCTCTGCACTGCGGTGGTTCTGCTCTGTCATTGCAACGCTTTGGGTACTTGCTGCGCTTTGTGTTCTTGATGCACCTTGGGTGGTCAGTGAGCATTGGGTGATTGATACCTTCTATGTTGCTTGCTGTGCTTTGGGTGCTCATTGCGCTAAAGGTGCTTGGCCCCGAATCGCTGCTTGCAGCTATATTTATTATTATTATTATTATTATTATTCTGCTTCTTCTTCTTCTTAGCCATAGGCGTCTATGGCAGCCCTATGAACCGTACATAGGAAAATGATGAAATTTGGCACAGTTGTAGTGGTGGTCTTAAAAAGTCATGTGACCAAAAATGGGGTCTCTAGTACTAACTCTATAGCGCCACCAGCAGTGCAAATATTCAATGTTCAAAGGGTTATAACTTCTGATCCGCTTGATCTATGAAAATTCTACTTAGTACACGTGATTGCTCTCCTCATGCTTGTTGCTTTTAATACCTTACAGTAAAACTCCACCCATTACAGTAGCGGCCATTTTGAAATGTACAGTATTCCATTTTTTCGCTACTCCTCCTTCAAATGTTGTTCAATTCTTATGAGATTTGGCACAGATGATCTTTGGAGTAAGCCGCATAGAAATGACTGAACAGAATTTTGATATTTATCTTTGTTCAAAAGTAATAAATGCGCAAACTTAACGAGGTTGACGCAAAAATGGTTCTGAAGCTGTAGCTCAGTCATTCTTTGATCAATTGAAATGAAATTTGGTACACTTCATGTGGACCATGAACTTGGGGTCCATGCCAAATTTGGTGACAGCGCCACCTATGGGTCATGAGATAATAAAATAGGCTATTTTTGCCCATAACTTCTGAACTGTTTGTCAGAAAATTATGATCTTGATGTCTATGGATTGCTTACCTCATGCCGCATCTGTCGATGTGTATTATGCCGGGTTTGACCGAACCGCCTGTCCGCCATTTTGAAATTTCACATAATTTGTTATATTTTTGGAAATATTTGACATATCCGCGCAAAAATTAGTAAGGAGCTTCGACATGATGTCCTGAAGGTACCTGGGAAGTCAGAGTACAGCGCCACCTAGGGGTTATAAACTATAACAGTTCTTATGGAACTGCTTATAACTTCTGAATACTTTGTCTGATATTATATTTTTGCCATCTTTACTGTTGTTGCTCCGCACTGCAGTGGTTCTGCTCTGCATTTGCTTTGCTTCGGGTTCGGGCTCTGTATTGCGCGCTTTCTGCGCTTTGCGCATTTGCTGCGTCGTGCCGTTTTTGCTGTGCTTTGGGTGCTCATTGCGCTGAAGGTGCTTGACCCCGTATCGCTGCTTGCAGCTATATTTATTATTATTATTATATTTCCCCAATGGGAGTCTATGGCAGCCCTATGAACCGTACATAGGAAAATGATGAAATTTAGCACAGTTGTAGAGGTGGTCATAAATAGTCATGTGACCAAAAATGGGCTCTTTAGCAGTAACTCTATAGCGCCACCAGTAGTCCAAAAATTCAATGTTCAAACTGTTATAACTGGTGAACCATTTGATCTATGAAAATTCTACTTAGTACACGTGATTGCTCTCATCCCGCTTATTGAATTTGATACTTTACAGTAAGACTCCACCCATTACAGTAGCGGCCATTTTGAAATGTACAGTATTTCGTTTTTTCGCTACTCCTTCTTCAAACGTGGTTCAATTCTTATAAGATTTGGCACAGATGATCTTTGGAGTGATCCGCACAGAAATGACCGAACAGAATTTTTATAATTATTTTTGTTCAAAAGTAATAAATGCGCAAACTTAACAAGGTTGACGCAAAAATGGTTCTGAAGCTGTAGCTCGGTCATTCTTTGATCAATTGAAATAAAATTTGGTACACTTAATGTTGACCATGAACCTGGGGTCCATGCCAAATTTGGTGACAGCGCCACCTATGGGTCATGAGATTTTAAAAAATGATATTTTTGCCCATAACTACTGAACTGTTTGTCAGAAAATTATGAACTTGCTGTCTATGGATACCTTGCCTCATGCCGCATCTGTCAATGTGTATTATGCCAGGTTTGACTGAACCGCCTGTCCGCCATTTTGAAATTTGACATAAATTGTTATATTTTTTGAACTATTGGACATATCCGCGCAAAAAATGGTAAGGAGCTTTGACATGATGTCCTGAAGGTACCTGGGAAGTCAGAGTACAGCGCCACCTAGGGGTTATAAACTATTACAATTCTTATTGATATTATACTGTTATCTCTTTTCTACTGCCCAATGAACCGTGTCAACCGAGTGGCGCATCTAGTTAATTGTATGCATTGAGATTCTGAGATCCTGGGTTCGAATCTCGCCTGATTCAGGTATTTTGTTCTTCCTCATCAATTCTTCTCAACCTGTCTGTAGTTCACATGTGTTCTATTTTTCCATGTTTGCTGTTGTTGCTCTGCATTGTGGTGGTTCTTGCTGTGCTTTTTGTGCTTGCTGTGCCTTGTGTGCTTGTTGTGCTTTGGGAGTTTGCTGTGCTTTGTGTGCTGGTTGTGCTTTGTGAGCTTGCTGTGCTTTGTGTGCTTGCTGTGCTTTGTGTGCCTTCTGTGATTTGTGTAATTGCTGTGCTTTGTGTGCTTGGTGTGCATTGTGAGCTTGCTGTGCTTTGTGTGCTTGCTGTGCTTTGTGTGCTTGCTGTGCTTTGTGAGCTTGCTGTGCTTTGTGTGCTTGCTGTGCTTTGTGAGCTTGCTATGCTTTGTGTGCTTGCTGTGCTTTGTGAGCTTGCTGTGCTTTGTGTGCCTGCTGTGATTTGTTTAATTGCTGTGCTTTGTGTGCTTGCTGTGCTTTGTGTGCTTGCTGTGTTTTGTGTGCTTGCTGTGCTTTGTGAGCTTGCTATGCTTTGTGTGCTTGCTGTGCTTTGTGTGCTTGCTGTGCTTTGTGTGCTTGCTGTGCTTTGTGTGCTTGCTGTGCTTTGTGAGCTTGCTGTGCTTTATGTGCCTTCTGTGATTTGTGTAATTGTTGTGCTTTGTGTGCTTGCTGTGCATTGTGAGCTTGCTGTGCTTTGTGTGCTTGCTGTGCTGTGTTTGCATTGCGCCGAAGGTGCTTGACCCCGTGTTGCTGCTTGCAGCTATATTTATTATTATTATTATTTTTCCCCAATGGGAGTCTATGGCAGCCCTATGAACCGTACATAGGAAAATGATGAAATTTGGCACAGTTGTAGAGGTGGTCATAAATAGTCATGTGACCAAAAATGGGGTCTTTAGCAGTAACTCTATAGCGCCACCAGTAGTCCAAAAATTCAATGTTCAAACTGTTATAACTGGTGAACCATTTGATCTATAAAAATTCTACTTAGTACACGTGATTGCTCCCATCCCGCTTATTGAATTTGATACTTTACAGTAAGACTCCACCCATTACAGTAGCGGCCATTTTGAAATGTACAGTATTTCGTTTTTTCGCTACTCCTCCTTCAAATGTGGTTCAATTCTTATGAAATTTGGCACAGATGATCTTTGGAGTGAGCCGCATAGAAATGACCGAACAGAATTTTGATATTTATCTTTGTTCAAAAGTAATAAATGCGCAAACTTAACGAGGTTGACGCAAAAATGGTTCTGAAGCTGTAGCTTAGTCATTCTTTGATCAATTGAAATGAAATTTGGTACACTTCATGTGGACCATGATCTTGGGGTCCATGCCAAATTTGGTGACAGCGCCACCTATGGGTCATGAGATAATAAAATAGGCTATTTTTGCCCATAACTTCTGAACTGCTTGTCAGAAAATTATGATCTTGATGTCTATGGATTGCTTACCTCATGCCGCATCTGTCGATGTGTATTATGCCGGGTTTGACCGAACCACCTGTCTGCCATTTTGAAATTTAACATAAATTGTTATATTTTTTGAACTATTTGACATATCCGCACAAAAATTGGTAAGGAGCTTTGACATGATGTCCTGAAGTTACCTGGGAAGTCAGAGTACAGCGCCACCTAGGGGTTATAAACTATTACAAGTCTTATTGATATTATACTGTTATCTCTTTTCTGCTGCCCAATGAACCGTGTTAACTGAGTGGCGCATCTAGTTAATCGTATGCATTGAGATTCTGAGATACTGGGTTCGAATCCCACCTGAGTCAGGTATTTTGTTCTTCCTCATCAATTCTTCTAAACCTGTCTGTAGTTCACATGTGTTCATTTTTCCATGTTTGCTGTTGTTGCTCTGCATTGTGATGGTTCTGCTCTATGATTCCTGAGCCTTGCGATTTTGATGCAATTTATGGTGCTTGCTGTGCTTTGTGAGCTTGCTGTGCTTTGTGTGCTTTGTGAGCTTGCTGTGCTTTGTGAGCTTACTGTGCTTTGTGTGCTTGCTGTGCTTTGTGAGCTTGCTGTGCTTTGTGTGCTTGCTGTGCTTTGTGAGCTTGCTGTGCTTTGTGAGCTTGCTGTGCTTTGTGTGCTTGCTGTGCTTTGTGAGCTTGCTGTGCTTTGTGTGCTTGCTGTGCTTTGTGTGCTTGCTGTGCTTTGTGTGCTTGCTGTGCTTTGTGAGCTTGCTGTGCTTTGTGTGCCTGCTGTGATTTGTGAAATTAATGTGCTTTGTGAGCTTGCTGTGCTTTGTGAGCTTGCTATGCTTTGTGTGCTTGCTGTGCTTTGTGTGCTTGCTGTGCTTTGTGTGCTTGCTGTGCTTTGTGAGCTTGCTGTGCTTTGTGTGCTTGCTGTGCTTTGTGAGCTTGCTGTGCTTTGTGTGCCTGCTGTGATTTATGTAATTGCTGTGCTTTGTGTGCTTGGTGTGCATTGTGAGCTTGCTGTGCTTTGTGTGCTTGCTGTGCTTTGTGTGCTTGCTGTGCTTTGTGAGCTTGCTGTGCTTTGTGTGCCTGCTGTGATTTGTGTAATTGCTGTGCTTTGTGTAATTGCTGTGCTTTGTGTGCTTGCTGTGCTTTGTGTGCCTGCTGTGCTTTGTGTGCTTGCTGTGCTTTGTGAGCTTGCTGTGCTTTGTGTGCCTGCTGTGATTTGTGTAATTGATGTGCTTTGTGTGCTTGCTGTGCTTTGTGAGCTTGCTATGCTTTGTTTGCTTGCTGTGCTTTGTGTGCTTGCTGTGCTTTGTGTGCTTGATGTGCTTTGTGAGCTTGCTGTGCTTTGTGAGCTTGCTGTGCTTTGTGTGCTTGCTGTGATTTGTGAGCGTGCTGTGCTTTGTGAGCTTGTTGAGCTTGCTGTGCTTTGTGTGCTTGCTGTGCTTTGTAAGCTTGCTGTGCTTTGTGAGCTTGCTGTGCTTTGTGAGCTTGCTGTGCTTTGTGAGCTTGCTGTGCTTTGTGTGCCTGCTGTGATTTGTGTAATTGCTCTGCGTTGTGTGCTTGCTGTGCATTGTGAGCTTGCCGTGCTTTGTGTGCTTGCTGTGCTGTGTGTGCATTGCGCCGAAGGTGCTTGACCCCGTGTTGCTGCTTGCAGCTATATTTGTTAGTATTATTATTATTATTATTATTATTATTCTGCTTCTTCTTCTTCTTCTTAGCCATAGGCGTCTATGGCAGCCCTATGAACCGTACATAGGAAAATGATGAAATTTGGCACAGTTGTAGTGGTGGTCTTAAAAAGTCATGTGACCAACTCTATAGCGCCACCAGCAGTGCAAAAATTCAATGTTCAAAGGGTTATAACTTCTGATCCGCTTGATCTATGAAAATTCTACTTAGTACACGTGATTGCTCTCCTCATGCTTGTTGCTTTTAATACCTTACAGTAAAACTCCACCCATTACAGTAGCGGCCATTTTGAAATATACAGTATTCCATTTTTTCGCTACTCCTCCTTCAAATGTTGTTCAATTCTTATGAGATTTGGCACAGATGATCTTTGGAGTAAGCCGCATAGAAATGACTGAACAGAATTTTGATATTTATCTTTGTTCAAAAGTAATAAATGCGCAAACTTAACGAGGTTGACGCAAAAATGGTTCTGAAGCTGTAGCTCAGTCATTCTTTGATCAATTGAAATGAAATTTGGTACACTTCATGTGGACCATGAACTTGGGGTCCATGCCAAATTTGGTGACAGCGCCACCTATGGGTCATGAGATAATAAAATAGGCTATTTTTGCCCATAACTTCTGAACTGTTTGTCAGAAAATTATGATCTTGATGTCTATGGATTGCTTACCTCATGCCGCATCTGTCGATATGTATTATGCCGGGTTTGACCACACACATCTGTCCGACATTTTGAAATTTGTCATACATTTTTATATCTTTTGAACTATTGGACATATCCGTGCAAAAATCAATTGGGAGATTCAGCATGATGTCTTGAAGGTACCTTGGAAGTCAAAGTATAGCGCCACCTAGGGGTTATTAACTATAACAGTTCTTATGGAACTGCGTATAACTTCTGAATACTTTGTCTGATATTAATTTCTTTGTGAAATTGTATTCACTGGTTTATGCCGATTGCAACGATACCTCGTTTGTCATTTTCCATCATTCTGTTCATGTGTTATTGTAAAGCATATGGTAAATGATTTTTTTCGCTACTCCTTTTACAAATATTGTTTATTTTATGCCAGGTTCTGCTTGTCTAATGTTTGGAGCAATCCGCACAGAAATGACTGAATAGATTTTTCTGGCACCTAGGAATTTTTTTAAGAAATACCTCTGTAAAGTTGATTGTGCCTGTGATGTTGTCTATTTGTCATATTTAATTACTGTATATTACATTTTATAGCGTTACTCTACAGAATGTTCTTCTTGTCTTCAATCTCACTTGAGTTTTTTGATTCTCATATACATAGTATTTCTGTTATTTCTGCTCTGTCATTTCTACATCTTTGGTGATTGGCATATGTCAATGTTTGCATCTCTGTAATCTCTTTTCGGCTGCCCCTTGTACTGTGTCAGCTGATTGGTGCGGCGAGGAAGGCACATGCAAAGAGATTCTGAGTTCTTGGCTTCGAATCCTGCTTGAGGCAAGTGTTAATTTCTTCTATTAACGTTTTGTTCTTTCTCACCTATTCTTCTCGACCTGTCTGTAGTTCACATATGTTCTATTTTTGCCATGTTTTCGGTTGTTTCTCTGCACTGCAGTGGTTCTGCTCTGTGATTGATGCTACGCTTTGAGTTCTTTGCAGCGCCTTGTATTCTTGATGCACCTTGGGCTCTCAATGCGCCCTAGGTGATGATACGTTGTATGTTTCTTGCTGTGCTTTGGGTGCTCATTGCGCTGAAGGTGCTTGGCCCCGTATCGCTGCTTGCAGCTATATTTATTAGGGGTCAAGCACCGAAGGTGCTGAGACACCTATTGCAATTGTTAGTATTATTATTATTATTATTCTTACTCTTGTCCAATGGGAGTCTATGGCAGCCCTATGAACCGTAAGTAGTAGAATGATGAAATTTGGCACAGTTGTAGTGGTGGTCCTAAAAAGTCATGTGACCAAAAATAGGGTCTTTAGCAGTAACTCTATAGCGCCACCAGCAGATCAAAAATTCAATGTTCGAACTGTTATAACTGGTGATACATTTGAACTATGAAAAAACTACTTAGTACACGTGATTGCCCTTCTCACATTTATTGCTTTTAATACCTTACAGTAAGACTCCTCCCATTACAGTAGCGGCCATTTTGAAATGTACAGTATTTTGTTTATTCGCTACTCCTCCTTCAAATTTGATTAAAATGTTATGAGATGTGGCACAGGTGATCTTTGGAGTGAGCCGCATAGAAATGACTGAACAGAATTTTGATATTTATCTTTGTTCAAAAGAAAGAAATGCATGAACTTAACGAGGTTGATGCAAAAATGGTTCTGAAGCTGTACCTCAGTCATTCTTTGATCAATTGAAATTAAATTTGGTACACTTAATGTGGACCATGAACTGGGGGTCCATATCAAATTTGGTGACAGCGCCACCTATGGGTCATGAGATATGAAAAAAGGCTATTTTTGCCCATAACTTCTGAACTGTTTGTCAGAAAATTATGATCTTGATGTCTTTGGATTGCTTACCTCATGCCGCATCTGTTGATGTGTATTATGCCGGGTTTGACCAAACCGCCTGTCCGCCATTTTGAAATTTCACATAAATTGTTATATTTTTTGAACTATTCGAGATATCCGCACAAAAATTTGTAAGGAGCTTTGACATGATGTCCTGAAGGTACCTGGGAAGTCAGAGTACAGCGCCATTTAGGGGTAATAAACTATAACAGTTCTTATGGAACTGCTTATAACTTCGGAATACTTTGTCTGATATTAATTTCTTTGTATTCACTGGTTTATGCCGGTTGCAACGATACCTCATTTGTCATTTTCCAACATTCTGTTCATGTGTTATTGTAAAGCATATGGTATATGATTTTTTCGCTACTCCTTTTACAAATTTTGTTTATTTTATGCCAGGTTCTGCTCGTATAATGTTTGAAGAAATCCGCACAGAAATGAATGAACAGATTTTTGATATTATGTTCTCTTTCTTAGAAAAACCACTCCAAAGGTGACCGTGCCTGTGACGTTGTCTATTTGTCACAGCAAATTAATGTGACTGTATATTACATTGTATAGCATTACTATACATAATGATCTGCTTGTCTTCAATTTCACTTGAGCTCATGTTCATTGTATTTCTGTTATTTCTGCTTCTGCTGTGTCTTTTCTGCATTTTTGGTGATTGACATATGTCAATCTTTGCAGATATCTAATCTTTTTCTGCTGCCCCATGATCTGTGTCAACTGAGTGGCGCATCCAGTTAATCACCTGCATTGAGATTCTGAGTTCTTGGGTTCGAATCCCACATGAGTCATGTATTAGGTTTTTCTATTAATGTTTTGTTCTTCCTCATCAATTCTTCTCAACCTGTCTGTAGTTCACATATGTTCTATTTTTCCATGTTTACTGTTGTTGCGCTTCATTGTGGTGGTTATGCTCTGTGATTCCTGAGCCTTGCGTGTTGGATGCACTTTATGGTGCTTGCTGTGCTTTGTGTGCTTGCTGTGCTTTGTGAGCTTCCTGTGCTTTGTGTGCTTGCTGTGCTTTATGTGCTTGCTGTGCTTTGTGTGCTTGCTGTGCTATGTGAGCTTGCTGTGCTTTGTGTGCTTCCTGTGCATTGTGTGCTTGCTGTGCTTTGTGTGTTTGCTGTGCTTTGTGTGCTTGCTGTGCTTTGTGAGCTTCCTGTGCATTGTGTGCTTGCTGTGCTTTGTGTGCTTGCTGTGCTTTGTGTGCTTGCTGTGCTATGTGAGCTTGCTGTGCTTTGTGTACTGGCTGTGCTTTGTGTGCTGGCTGTGCTTGGTGAGCTTGCTGTGCTTTGTGAGCTTGTTGTGCTTTTTGAGCTTGCTGTGCTTTGTGTGTTTGATATGCTTTGTGTGCTTGCTGTGTTTTGTGAGCTTACTGTGCTTTGTGTGCTTGCTATGCTTTGTGAGCTTGCTGTGCCTTGTGAGCTTGCTGTGCTCTGTGAGCTTGCTGTGCTTTGTGTGCTTGCTGTGCTTTGTATGCTTGCTGTGCTTTGTGAGCTTGCTGTGCTTTGTGAGCTTGCTGTGCTTTGTGAGCTTGCTGTACTTTGTGTGCTGGCTGTGCTTTGTGTGCTTGGTGAGCTTGCTGTGCTTTGTGTGCTTGCTGTGCTTTGTGAGCTTGCTGTGATTTGTGAGCTTGCTGTGTTTTGTGTGCTTGCTTTTGGTGCTAATTTTTGCGCTGAAGGTGCTTGGCCCCGAGTTGCTGCTTGCAGCTATATTTATTATTATTATTATTATTATTATATTTCTTCTTCCCCAATGGGAGTCTATGGCAGCCCTATGAACCGTACATAGGAAAATGAAAAAAATTTGCCACACTTGTAGTGGTGGTCCTAAATAGTTATGTGACCAAATATGGGGTCTCTAGCATTAACTCTATAGCGCCACCAACACTTCAAAAATTCAATATTCAAATGGTTATAACTCTAGAATAATTTGATCAACAAAAATTCTACTTAGTACATCTGATTGCTCTCCTCACGCTCATTACAATGAACACCTTACATTAAGACTCCACCCATTACAGTAGCGGCCATTTTGAAAAGTACAGTATTTTGTTTTTTCGCTACTACTTTTGCAGCGTTCATTGCATTGTTACGCAATTTGGCACAGATAATCTTTGGACCGAGGTGCATAGAAATGACCGAACAGAATTTTGATTTTTATCTTTGTTCAAAAGTTATAAATGCGTACATTTATCGATGTCGACCCAAAATTCGTTCTGAGTCATTATCTCGGTCATTCTTTGATCAATTGAAATAAAACTTGGTACCCTTCATAAGGACCATGAACTGGGGTACCATGTCAAATTTGAGGACAGCGCCACCTATGGGTCATGAGATATGAAAAATGGCTATTTTTGCCCATAACTTTTGAAATGTTTGATAGAAAATTATGCTCTTGGTGTCTATGGATTCCTTGGCTCATGACAAATCTGTCGATATATATTATGCCAGAAATTACCAAACCGCCTGTCCACCATTTTGAATTTTGTCATATATTGTGATAACTATTATTCGATATAATGTATCGGCACAAAAATCGGTAGGGAGCATCGGTATGATGTCCTGAAGGTACCTGGGAAATCTGAAAACAGCGCCACCTAGGGTTTATAAACTATATAAAACAGCCTATAACTTCTAAAAACTTTGTCCGATATTCATTTTCTTTGTGAATTTTTATTCACTGGTTTCTGTCGATTGCAACGATATCTCATTTGTCAGTTTCCAACATTCTGTTAATATTTTATTACATAGCATATGTGAAGTAGTTTTTTCGCTACTACTTTTGCAAATTAAGTCTATTTTATGCCGGGCTCTGCTCACATAAACTTTAGAGCAATCCGCATAGAAATGACCAAACACATTTTTTATATTCTCTGCCATTCCCGAGAAATACCTCTCCAAAGTTGACTGTCCCTGTGACATTGTCTCTTTGTCATATTAAATTATTATGACTGTATTATAACATGTTGTACATTCCTATACAACATGTTTTTCTTGACTTAAACTTTAACTGTTCTCACTTAAACTATCTGATTATCATATAAATTGTAATTTTGTTATTTCTGCTCTGCAATGTCATGTCTGCATCTTCCTTGATTGTGCCATTTTAATGTTTGCAGCTCTGAAAACCTTGGCTAGCTACACTGCCTGTGTAGCGCAGTCTACTAAACGCATGCATCAAAACTCAGAGGTTGAGGGTTCGAATCCCACCTGATGCATGTGTTATGTTTTACTAATAAGATTTTGTTTTGAGTTAATTCTCACCTATTATTCTTAACCAGTCTGTTTTCCATGTTCTGCACTGCTTGTCATAATTTGGTTGCCAATCGCCACCACCATTTCAAAAATGCAGTAGCAGCCATTTTGAAAAGTACAGTATTCAGTTTTTTTGCTACTACTTTTGCAGTGTTTCTTGAATTGTTACACAATTTGGCTCAAATTTTCTTTGGACGGAGCCGCAGAGAAATGACCGAACAGAATTTTGATTTTTATCTTTGTTCAAAAGTTATAAATGCGTACATTTATCGATGTCGACCCAAAATTCGTTCTGAGTCATTATCTCGGTCATTCTTTGATCAATTGAAATGAAACTTGGTACCCTTCATAAGGACCATGAACTGGGGTACCATGCCAAATTTAAGGACAGCGCCACCTATGGGTCATGAGATATGAAAAATGGCTATTTTTGCCCATAACTATTGAAATGTTTGATAGAAAATTATGATCTTGGTGTCTATGGATTCCTTGGCTCATGACAAATCTGTCGATATATATTATGCCAGAAATTACCAAACCGCCTGTACACTATTTTGAATTTTGTTTTAAATTGGGATAACTATTATTCTATATAATGTATCGGCACAAAAATCGGTAGGAAGCATTGGTATGATGTCCTAAAGGTACCTGGGAAATCTGAAGACAGCGCCACCTAGGGTTCATAAACTATATAAAACAGCCCATAACTTCTGAAAACTTTGTCTGATATTCATTTTCTTTGTGAATTTTTATTCACTGGTTTATGTCGATTGCAACGATATCTCATTTGTCAGTTTTCAACATTCTTTTCATGTCTTATTTCATAGCATATGTGAAGTAGTTTTTTCGCTACTACTTTTGCAAATTAAGTCTTTTTTATGCCAGGCTCTGCTCACATAAACTTTGGAGCAATCCGCACAGAAATGACCAAACACATTTTTGATATTCTCTGCCATTCCCGAGAAATACCTGTCCAAAGTTGACTGTCCCTGTGACATTGTCTCATTAAAATTATTATGACTGTATTATAACATGTTGTGCATTCCTATACAACATGTTTTTCTTGACTTTAACTTTAACTGTTCTCACTTAAACTATCTGATTCTCATATAAATTGTAATTTTGTTATTTCTGCTCTGCAATGTCATGTCTGCACCTTCCTTGATTGTGCCATTTGAATGTTTGCAGCTCTGAAAACCTTGGCTGGCTACTATGCCTGTGTAGCGCAGTCTATTAAACGCATGCATCAAAACTCAGAGGTTGAGGGTTCGAATCCCGTCTGATGCATGTGTTATGTTTTTCTATTAATATTTGTTTTGAGTTTATTCTCACCTATTATTCTATATATACAGTATTCAGTTTTTTTGCTACTACTTTTGCAGTGTTTGTTGAATTGTTACACAATTTGGCTCAGATTATCTTTGGACCGAGCCACATAGAAATGACCAAACATAATTTTGATATTTATCTTTGTTCAAAAGTAATACATTTGTCAACAGGAATAACTTTTAAACCATTTAATCAACTAAACTTCTATGGAGAATATTTGATGGGGTAATCTATGCCTTCACAGTAGCTCAACCAAATGCGTGATGGGCATGAAATCCAGAGGTTGCGGGTTCAAATCCACCATACGGCGGCAATCAAAATGGTTGACAAATTTGTGTCATGTAGAGTCAAATGTTCGAACAGGTTTGACTTACCTACAGGGGTTTTAAAAAATATTCTCTTCTTGAGAAAAATCTCTCCAAACTTGAACATACACATTGTCACTTCAGCAATCTAACTTAAGCAGCTGTCTGCATGTATGTCTCCCCTGTAGCTCAACCAGATGAGTGACAGGCATGACACCTGGAGATCATGGGTTCAAATCCTGGCTAGGGCAGCAATTGAAGTCTCTTACTTTAGAGTCAAAAGCTTCAATTCATTATTTGTATTTTACTTTATTATTTTAACAGGTATTATTTCGTTTGTGCTCTTTTGGTTTAAGTCTCATGTGTAACATGTATGATGCTTTAGTGGTTCAATTGTTTTCTAGGTCAGCATTGGACTAATCGGTCCTTCTTTCAACATGCACATAAATATTATACTTCAAAATTTTTATTTTTTCATTATGTTCATTCTCATCTCTGAGTCCTGTGTGCTGATAGTTCCCATACATATCTGCTACATTGCATTCTTCAATTGCATGTCCTTTCAGCTTCGTTGCGTGTTGCAGGACCATTGTTGCTTGGCCCCGTATCGCTGTCTACAGCTATATTTTATTCATTATTTTTAATGGGAAAGTATGGTACAAACATTTGAATGTGTAGGTATGAACAAATTAGTATGCACGGTCTGGTACATACTAACGTCCTCATGTCATTTATACAATGTAACTTAAAGTGTAAAGTTTTTTGTTTTAAACACCTACGACGATGAACAACAACATTATTCTAATACAAAATAGACAACAAACAAAGTTTGAAAGCTGAATGAACTGTTTAATGACTGAGTGTGTACTCGTGCTTAATAACAGTGGTAAATGTTTATTTACATGAAAAACATGATGCGATTTTTTTAAATGTAATTATACATTTTTCCACCAGAGAGCGCTGTTTCCCAATTTATCGTAAAAACATTAGACTAGCCTGGTGATGTTTGAGATTTCTTAACTGAAAACTTGTATCTTAAAACATATCAGTGCCATTGTTTTGTCTCAAGATGCACACAAGTAAAGCTGCTTAAAAGCCTTAATTGAATAATCGATCTAAGCCTCGTCTGTAAAACTTGGCCTGGGAGGAAGAACATTTAAAACATCTTCCTGTATGACAAAAATTAAATATATTAATTCAGAAATATGTTTGGATTGATTGCTGAATCCTTATATAGGCAAAATATAAAGTAATCACATTGCAGTTAAAGAGATAGTTCACCCCAAAAATATATTCTGTCATCATTTACTTACCTCATGTTGTTTTAAACCTGTATTAGGTTCACAAAAGAAGATATTTTGATGAATGATGGTATTCACACAGTTGACGGTAGTATTTGTTTTCATACAATGGAAGTCAATTCGTACAGTCAACTGTGTGCTTGCCATTATTTATCATAATATCATCTTTTGGGTTCAACAAATAAAGAAACTTATACGGGTCGGAGCCGATGGTGTAGTGGACAGTGCTCCAACATATGGTGCAGACGCACTTCCGGGGACCTGAGTTCGATTCCCGGCTCGAGGTCCTTTGCCGATCCCATACCCCTCTCTTCACCCTGTACTTTCCTGTCGTCTCTCAGTTACTGCCTATAAAAAAGGCAAAATGGCCCAAAAA
The DNA here is from genome assembly GCF_030506205.2 of Paramisgurnus dabryanus. Taxonomy (NCBI): domain Eukaryota; kingdom Metazoa; phylum Chordata; class Actinopteri; order Cypriniformes; family Cobitidae; genus Paramisgurnus; species Paramisgurnus dabryanus. The sequence continues at coordinate 33,407,250 of NC_133348.1, forward strand.
AATAACTTATAGAGGTTTAGAACAACATGAGGATAAGTACATGATGACGGCATTTAAATTATTGGGTAAACTGTCCCTTTAAGGAATACTACATAAGACAGACATCATTATTCCACTAAACATGCACTCTAATTAATGTTAGGGTTTTTTTCAACTCTTGGTTGGGTATATTATGGACAAACAAAACCATTTGGTTAAATAATATAGATAATGGGTTGGAACAACTCTCTGCAGGGTTTATGTAAGAAATAATTGACAAGGGTGCGTTAAAATAATACAAATAATAATAAATAATACAAAATAATGTACACCCAAGGTGGTAATCGCATTGTGCTGTTACACCACCGGTGTGCATTACTTTCAAATAATTCAAAGGACCAATTCAATTATTCCACTTATACCAGGGTTACCACAAACATTGATCTGGGAGTTATTTTAAGATGTGCGCTTTATAGAAAACCAACACCCATGGAACATTTCATGGTCCAATCAGAATACAGCATTCAACAGACCCCTGGAAAAATTTGTAAACTGCGGGCCGTGTCCTACAGGGGGCCCCCAGATTAATGACGTTTTATAAAATACATTAAATATGTGTAATTAAACCTCAGAAAAATAAGGCAACAACAACAGCACTACATTGCTTAATTTCATATGCTTTGTTATATTTAAATTTTACATTTTGGAATGTTTTATGTGATTTTTTTGGGGGGCATGAACCAATGCACCGTACACATGGGGGGGGGGCCCACACAAAAAAAGTTTGAGAACCACTGCCTTAATGTAAACCTGCTAAATATCAATACATTACAGCCTAGTCTCACTAATACGTTGTAATAATAGGTAACTTTCAAAAACACAAAATGTACTTTTTTGTACGTTTAAATATTACCCTAAATCCAAACCCTTTTTATACAAAAATTTAAAATACGGTATGTAATGTATTCATTGTATTCTTTTCATTTTCTGCAACGTAATGGAGAGAAATATGTAGGGAATTTTTTTAACAATAATAACAATTTAGCATTTAAAAGATATTTTAAGCCACTAATACAGTCCTACCCAAAACAGTTTATTAAAATCATGTAACTTACTATAAGAAATAAAATGTACATCTTCTGTGAATTTATGTTGTGTTTTGGTGTAATTATTGTTACATAGGAGAAAACGCCATTTGTGTGTCATTGCAAACAAAATAAATATTACAAAATGGTTAAATGATTACAGAAATGTTCTTCATTTTAAGGTTTCAAAGTGTTGTTTTATTTTGTAATTCTGTGAAAGTCATGAAGATTTCAATAGGCAAATGAGTAAACTTCAAAAAAAAAAAAAAATCTGACAGAAAATACGATTAAAAACACTGCCATTAATATGAATAGGAAACGCCAATGCCTGCTATTGGTTTTAATATTTATGAATATAAATACGTACCAATCTATATATATGTAAAGCCCCCCTAACTTAAAAAATGCACTTTTAAATGTGTTTCTATCAGAAAATGAGTTGCCAGTGTGTGTTCAGAATAATCCTGTTATTATACAAATCCATCTCTTCTTCTTTGTGTAATCTCCTTTAAACCACAACAGTCACAAAACAGGCTGTTGGGGATCCACTATCAATGTGATGTCACATTGATTACGCCCCACCCATGACCGTTCACAGACTCTGCCTTATGAGCGTGTAGTTCAATCTTTCGCCAGAGAGACATGTCCTGATGTAGTCCAAAGCACATGTAAGCGCTCTACACCTTACTTTACACTCGGGCAGGGGAACAAAAACTTTCTTTGCATATAAAGAAACACACACAAGTTATAGTGTTATAGTTTTGTGGAAGAATTATTTTAGGAATATTTATAAAACTACAATTGACTCATATTCCAGAGTATTTCAACTTAAAATCTTTTACAAAATTATTGCAACAAAAAACTCTCTGTTTAAATGGCAGATAGAAACGGATCCCTGTTGTAGGTTCTGTGGGGAGGAAGAGGAGGACCTGATGCATTTGTTTTACTTTTGCCCATATGTGGCTAAGTTTTGGGCCAGTATACAATTATGGTTAGAGTCTATGGATTTTGTTTTGCGAATTACACCTCAGAATATTTTGTTATGTGTCTTTGAGGGTAAATGCATACTTTTTTTGAATATGATTATTTTGATGGGAAAAATGTTTATTTTTAAAGCTAAAACTATATCAAATTTATGTATAAAATACTTTAAGAATAGAGTTTATTATCAATATATGTTAGAAACGCTTATAGCGACAAATAATAATAGAATAACTGAGCATGATAAGAAATGGAATGTCTGCTTACCAGAGTTATTAATATAAATATTAGGTATGTTTCCCTAAAGAAGTGCCATGTGTTTGGTTAAATGTTTTTTTTTTTATTGTATTGTTTTTTTGTTTACTGATTTTGATTAGAATGGTGGATATTTGTACATGTGTATATCTGTGTATGTATGTGTATGCATATGTACATGGTTATGTACATATTATATATAAATATGTATATTTATGGATGTGTATGTAGGTATTTAATATTATTATTAATTTTATTTGTATTATGTTTCCTTATGAGTTGTTTTTTGTTTTGTTTTGTTTTGTTTTGTTTGTTATAATATCATGAATGTGTGGATGATGTGTAGTGATTGTTTTGAATGTATGAGGGAGGATTGGGGTGGATGGGAGTACTAATGTTGTTGTCATTCTCAAAAAAAAAAAAAAAAAGAAACACACGCAAAAACTGTGCGTTTTTCATTGCAGCCACAAAAGGCCAACATTGTATAATGAAAGATCTGTGGTGTATTTTAAGCGGAAACTTTACAGACACATTCTGGGGATACCAGAGACTATTTTTATATATTGCTGAAAACATCTAGGTTAGCAGCCTTTTAATACGTAAATAATTAACATATTAGGCCCTTCAATACATCAATATTATACGTTTTAGTGTGTATCTGAAAAATACACACGCATTCTCATGAGATCACGTTGTACATTAAATGCTTTTAGAAACATCTAGCACTATTGGCCAGTTTAAATGCTGACCTTTTAATATAACACATCATTATATGGACATATAGACCAATTTCGTGTTTGCAAACAGAGATGACGTTTTTGTGGGTGGAGCCAAACTGGTTGCAGAAAGTGACTGCTCCGCAGTAGGGTTGTGAAGTGTTTTAGCATTAAACCGTGATTTTTATGGATCCGGTGTTCTGTCGAAGTCTGATTCCCCTATGTTTCCCTTTAGTGCAATGTTTCTTATAGCGTTTAATCACATTACGTTTATTTTTTAGATAGATAAAAAGTTTAAATGGCTTGGCTACTGATATGTATGTAATGTATATGTATTGTTCTTTTTTGCTAAATCAAATATTTTTACAGTCTGAATCGCTAAAGTACATATAAAAGCAATACTATCATGTATTATATATAATAGCGTTTATTAAATATTTAATAATTTTACAGTTTTTTATTATTTCTTCCTTAATAAATTATAATTGTAACATGATAAAAACGCTATAAGAAACATATGGAGGGAACAGACTTCGACAGAACACCGGACATCTTCTCTACATATTTTCTATTCTAATTATTAAAAGATTTCCAGATGATTTCCTCGCTCCATTCTGTCCGTTTAAGGGCTTATTGTAATCATAAACACCTACGTTTATCTTCAAATGATGTATTTGACGATGGTATTCTATAAAGATGAAAGCCATCTTTTTTGGCATTCTTATTCTGACACTTAACAGCACAACAGGACATTTTCCAGTGAGTTATCTTGCTCTTTTCACTCGTGTCTAATTCATTTCCACTGTTTTTCTGCAACCGCATTGCGCGCGCAGCTTGCAGTGACGTAACTGTGACGTCTACTCTAAATTGGTCTATAGTAATGCTGTCATAGTAGAAGCTGGCATTAAGCAGCCTATTAGGCCACCCAGCAATATAAAATAGTACAATTTGGGTTAAATCTTAATGATGAACTGATCACCTGGGGTCTACCGGTTGAAGAGCCCTGACGCCAACATGTCTTCCAACCACTGAAAAGACGAGCATCTGTAAGAGCTCTTTAACTACTCAAACTCTTCTTTGGTTGTCAGGACAACTAACTTCAAAATCACATTAAATGATCATTCTAGCGTTTGGAGTATGTACACTCACTAAGCCAAATTGGACATTACTTACACAGCAGCTGCATTTAAAGACACACGGTCCATACTTAGGAGCCATGCAAGTCCAATTTTCTGTGGAGATCATTTGAATTAATTTAAAAAAATATTCAAACTGTGTTTTACTAACTTTCACCCAGACCTGAGAGTGAAAACATGTCTTGTGGTTTATGCCGATAAATAAATCGTAGTAAAAGAGTTGAACTTATTCAAACACTTAAAAGCATAAAGAGTATTTGACATCATTCAAATGATGGGTCTAAGCAGCTGCTATCTTTGTCTCCCAGGTTAATTTAATTTCTCATGAACTGAAATGTTTGAACAAGGCCACTAAATAACAGCATAAGGGCTCATGGTGGCACCGTGTGATTGTGGATCAGACAGTGGCTGCCGATGATGTGGCTGAAGGAAGGCGCACTTGTTTTTTTGGAGAGTGTTCAAGGGCCTGGGATGAGTTTTGTCTTAGCCGTACTGGACCTTTGTAGCCATGCCTTTATTCACGGCTGTATTATCTCATATAAAAGGACAAAAAAAAAACCTTTAAAAAAGGTCCTCTACCTCTGATCTGTATTCAAGTCATAAATGCTCACATATTCTACAAGTTCCAGGTCTGGACTGGCCCTGGTTAAAGTAATTCAATTGAATACGTGAAAGGATCAAATCCCCAAAACAGCATTGATCTTTACTTTAGTCTTCAGGAGTATTTTTCCTCAGAAACTGCTGGGTGGTTCATCACCGGGGCGATGAGTGGGTTTCAGGAAGATTTATTTGGAATACCATTAGAGAAATAATCATAGATGGGAAACACAGGTAAGAATGTAGCATAGGTTAATTTGTGAAAGATCTCATTACTTTAAATCCACAGCGTTTAGATACAAACAGATGGGCGGCATATAGTGTGGCCTACAGTGAGGTGCAAATGTCTATAGTCTCCATTAAAATGTATACATTTTCACACAATTATTATAAAATCATTACATGTTACATATTTATACAAATGATAGCATCATGTAAGAATACATATTTAGTTTGCTATGACCCTTTACATGCTAAATGTCATCTAGAGTATTTATTTTATTTATTCACTTGTTCAATTTGTGCATTTACCTAATTTATGCTTAAAAATTGAGACAGAATTCACCAATGAGAGCACATGTGGGTGTAAAATATTAAAAAAAGTGCTTTCTGTCTGCATTTCTTGGAACTGGCCTGGTTAAAATATTAAACCAGATGTTTAACACGAAGTCCCGTTATCATTTCCCTTCATTTTGCTCTCAACAGATTGATTTTCAACCAGCTATGGTTTACTGCCAACAAACTGTTTGGCACTGCTAGCCAATAAGGAAATAAAGATTGATACATTGAGAAAGAAGGTGCGCTTTCATGTCGGGGGGGGGGGGGGGGGTCCGCACGCCGGAAATTGTGTTTTTTACTCGTCAAACAACCATTTACTAAAAGGTTCATAAAAGCCTCATCTTGCCATTCTCTCCAATCATTCACTAACAAGAACGGAGCTTAATGCTTGCAGTTACTGTTTGCATTTAACCAAAGATGTCAACCAAAATATAAAAAACTAACCTGGTCTCTTAGTTAATATGTAGTAGCCTACTGGAATTAAGATTGCTGGATAAAGGACTAAATTGGATCTGTTCCTCACAATCATATCAATTTTAAAGCAAATTAATAAAATTATGATCTTGAATTTATGTTGTGTTTTATTATTGCATAGGAGAAAATGTCATGGAAAACAAACTAAATATTACAAAATGGTTAAATGATTAAATAATGTTTCAGTGTTTATTATTACATAAGTAAATGTATGTGTGGTACAACTACACTTTATGTAAAAATACACATGTATTCTCAAAAGATAACGTTGAAAAAAAAAACAAAGGATTTTTACTGCTTTTATGTACTTGCCCAATTTAAACAGAACAGCTGCCACTGGCAGGTGAATTCCCTGAAAGTGTAAACAATTGTGGCTCAGTATCAAAACATCACTTTTTATTTACTAGTATCAGATAACGATCATGACTCAACCAATGGTGTGAGTTTAGACCAGGACTATCAGTTTGAAAAAGTCAGTGTTTTTTGCTTTTTGTGTGACACAAGTGGTGCAAAAATGACACCATCATTACATTATTGAACAGTCTGAAACCACTTTTAAACAGTCACAATCTATGAATTACTCAATATTATACATTCAGAATCGTTTTGTATTAAAGGCACAATATGTTGCATCTTATGCAACGATTTTTGTGTGAGCATATCAGTGAACACCCCTGACCACTCGGTGAGTTTCACGTCTTTGTAAACGAAAGTTTAATGCATTTTAGGAAGGATTGTTCCAGTGCACCATTAAACCCATTGTAAAGGTGGGAGGTGAAACACAAACACTACAAAATTCTCGGGGCAGCCGCATATTGTCACGGTAGGAAATCCACTGTTTCCTCCGTGTCATGTTTTGTGTTTGTGTTTGTACTCGCGTAGTCTCCATGTGCTCGTTTAGTTGATTGTTGTCACCTGTGCGTTGATTGTCTCGCTCCAGCTGATCCTCATCTACACTCAGCTACAAATACTCACTCATCTCTCTTCCTGTTGTCAGATCCTCATTTATGTTCCAGCCACTGCACTTGGATTATCGTCTCTCGTCTTCGTGTGTTTGGATTAGTGTCTCGTGTCGTCGTCTCTGTGTGAGTGTTCGGGTCCATTCCTGGTTTCATCCACTGGCCATCATCACACTCATCACCGACTTCACTCTGCTACTTTCCTCAAACCACCGTAGACCTTCGATCACCATTGCCATCATCCTGGACAGTCATTTACTCTGTTGTTTCATTGTGTTACCATCATTTACAATAAACCTGTTCTGATCGCCTGCACTTGCTTCCTCCTCTCAATTGTATCGTAACACATATGTCCAAATTTCAGTCAAAACCGTTCTATTTCATCATAAACAATCTGAAAACAGGGCTTTTTAAGTCTAAAATACCGAACTTGTCCTTTAATTCTGTCTACATTTTCTCATCCTCATATTTTTTTTTTTAAATCTGTATGAATCTTTTTTTCTGATAAACATACAAGAAGATATTTTGATGAATGATGGTAAGCACAAAGCTGATTGTAACCATTGACTTTGGTTGGAAACCTTTTTTAGCGAAGACCAGGAGACTTGGATTTCCTCGAACAGTAGTCTTTATTGCAGAAAGCGATCTTCAAATCAGAGCACAGAGATCGGGGCGCTGCAGCCACCAAGACTTACAGTAGCACTACATTGCATTTATACAGATTTTAGGGGGCAGTCCCCTAAATGGAAAACAAAGCACTTCACTTTAAACAAAGCATTAAAAGGAAGTAACCCTGCCATTCCCAATCCCATTCCAACCTTTAATCCCAATCAACATTACTATCACACCCACTGTCTTACTCAGACCATTTCATTATCATAGAAATGGGTTCACACCTTTGACTCAGACCCTTGGCCCAAGCTTAAGCAAATGGCCACCAAGTAGGGTGGCCATACGTGCCATTTTCACCGGATCCGTCCTGGACAAGATTTCGGGGTGCGTCCTCCTGAAATCGCATTGGTCAACCTCAGGTTTCAGGTTCTATTTCAAAAAAGCAACTGTTACATTTCAAGGTAAGAATACAACTATAATGATTGTATGTCTTAAGAGAAATAAATCTTAATGTTTTTAACTGAAATGTGAGATCCCTGACGACGTATGCAGTCGAACAATACGACTTCCGGAGGACATAGACATGTCCAACGAGAATGGCACGTATTGCCACCCTGCCACCCACTCAAACATTGGAACAAAGGGAACCAGGGCCACAGTTACCGGCCAATTTCTTTCATATTAAGATGAGACAGGAACTTGCAGGAACCCACTTACATTATCATTTAAAGGACAGTGTTACTTTAATACATGATGAACATATACATATAAGATAAAGACAATGACTTAAAGTTATTTTCCCACACTTCCATAGTAGGAAAACAAATATTATGTAAGTATTGTGATAAATGATGAAGAAGATATTTTGATAAATGATGATAAGCACACAGTTGATGGTTCTCATTGAATACCATTGTATTTGTTTTCCTACTATGGAAGTCAATGGTTACCATTATTAATCAAAATATCTTCTTTTGTGTTTATCAGACAAAAGAAATTCATACAGGTTTAAAACAACACGAGGATGAGAAAATAATGACAGAATTTTAATTTTTGGGTGAACTGTCCCTTTAACACTAAAATTAATAAATACGGTAAAAGAATTGTTCATTGTTGATTCGTGCCAACTAGTGGTTAACTAATGTTAATGAAACCTTACTACAAATTGTTACAATTTTTATATGAAAAATACATTTAATATTACATTTAATGAGATTTTCAACAACAAGTACATATCATACACAACTAAATGGTCTACACACAGGCTCATGATGTAGGAATGTGAGGCTCTCCAACATAGACATTATAAACACCAGACTTCATTAATAAACACAAGCAGAACAAATTTCTGCGTTAAAACATAATTTACAAAAAGTACTGTATTAAATCAAATACATCCATATACGTATGAATGGTTTAATAAATGATTTAAACTATGCAAATGACAGCATAGCATATCATTTTCTTAAAAAGCTGCTTTGAAGATATGAAACACAAAAAGCACTATACAAACAAATGTAACTCGACAATTTCCCTATGCTTGTCTTTACACCAACAAGTTATCAGAATTGGGTTTAAAGCAACACTATGTAGTTTCCATGTAAAAAAGACTTACAGCTCCCCCATGTGGTTGAAAAGCGCAACAGTGTCTGGTATCAGACACTCTTCTGCAAGCAGGGTGAGGGGCGAGGCTGTGTTTCCTACCCTCCACCGCCACTTTCAGAGTGTGCTTGTAGCAGCTAGGAGGCTGCTCAGGTTGCAGCAACAGTACAATTTGTCCAGTTAAAAGTTGTTCTATCACTGAAATAATTTTAGAGACATTATTTAAAGGTAAAAAAACTACATAGTGTTACAATATGTCATTTTTGCCACTAGAGGTTGCTAAACAACAACCATCACCCACCTCAGTGGTAGAACGATGTCATGTTCATGAATGATGTAATGAAATACAGTAACATAGTGTAATCCCACAGTGTGGCTTGAGAGAAGAAGCAACAACAACAGAGTCGGACTTGTGATACTTTGTTGTCACACATCAATCGGTCTGCGCAGTGCCACATAAAGTCAAACACACCTGTGGTTTATACAGCAGCAAAAGAGAGCCGGACATGACACAATTAGCAAGCGACCCTATGAACAGGGGTGGAGCGCTGCTTAAAAACCATGAATTCTCTGAATTCAAACATTCTTGAAAACATCTGGGATAATATAGGGTGACCATACGTGCCATTCTTCCCGGACGCGTCCTGGCTAGGATTTCGGTGTGTCTTTTGGAAGTTGTATTTGTTGACCGCATACACCATTCAGTTAAAAACATAAGACATACAATCGTAGTTTCATTCTTAACTTAAAATGGAACGGTTGCTTTTCTGTAATAATAATAATAATCCTCTATGACGTATGCGGTCGACAAATACGACTTCCAGAAGACGCACATGAAATCCTGGACAGGGAAGAATGGCATATAGGTCACCCTAGATAATATAAGTACACATTAACAAAATATAGCACTACTGTCATCTTTTCTATACATTGCATTGACTCCAATCCTCCAAAAGTACATTCCAGTTGTTTTGTCTTGTGTCCTATAGACGGTTTCATCAGACGCACATGAGGTGATGCGATTACGCATCTGGCCTAAACTTAACTTCTGGTCTCTGATTGTTTAATGGTTTGACTAGTGTCTAAACTGAACTCTGGAACAAATACCTCATCAAAAATAACAAATCTTTTGGCTTCCTAAAGACGAGGAAAAACGGCGATCATGGATCACCGCTATTTGATGGGAAGTTTGGCGCCGATCTGTAGTTAACAGTGTATAAATTATATAGTACACATTTTACACAGTAACGTTAGCTCAGTGTAGTTTTGATACACTTTAGCTGTGATATGAACTAAGGTAATCCACTTATTTAGCTTGTTATCAGAAATAAACTACTAAAAGGACTTTTGCGGAGTTTACAGTAAGTTACGTGTGTTCCACAAAAGCCGTTTGTTTGTTGTTACTGCTGAAACCGTCTACAGGGCCCACGTGACGTGTCCTACCCATCACTCTCGTCTTGCTGTTGTGTGACTTGCACATTTCCTGGGTAATTCAACAGGATGATGTGGGTTTCCTTAGCTCCTGCCTGCTCCCTCTCCTGTCTGCTGCTTGCCTTGAAGGATAAGGTCTGACCTCTGTACAGCTGAGCCCGTTGTTGACAGAGACCCACTTTGCTGAGCAGAATAAAGACGTCACCTTGGAAGGCCTTGGTGAAGATGGCATAGAGGAAAGGGTTTGCGCAAGAGTTCAGCGGGTAAAAGAGCACTAACAGGATCTTGGAGTTTGAAACGGTGATGAGCGGGCGGTCCAACGCAGCCGTCATGGCATACAACGATATGGGTGCCATGCAGAGAAAGTCAGTGAAGATGAGCACGGCCATACGCTTGGCAATGCTGGCGTCTTTGTTGGCGGAACGATGATTGGGGTTGTGCACAGAACAATAGATCTTGATGTAACATCCACAAATGACCACAAAAGCCAGGATGTTAAGTACAAGAACAAATAGGATGTAGACCTGATCCACAGAAGTCTGGGTGTCCATAGGCAGACAAATGCTCACTTTCTGGTAGCTGCTGACACCGACAAGAGGCATGAGGGCCAGCAGAAGGCAGAATAGCCAACCAATTGCCATGATGACTGTGGCATGGGACAGTCGCAACTTGCGGTCCAGCCGCATGGCAAAGGTGATGGCGTACCAGCGCTCCAGGGTGATGGTGGTCAATGTGTAGACCGACAACTCACTGGCAAACACGGAAAAGAACCCAGCCAGGTTGCAACCCGGACCTGTCTGCCAATCAATGGCGTGATTGTAGTATTCGGAACGAGTGTGAAGGTCGACGGAGGCGATGAGCAGTAGGTAAATGCCCATGCACAGGTCAGCGAAGGCCAGATGGCACATTAAAAATCGCGAGACTGATAGTTTGTAGTGGCTGGTGAGCAGCACCAACAGTACCAGCAGGTTCCCCACCACAGCCAGCAAGCTGACGAACCATACGGACACTCTCAGAAAGCTGAAGCCCATGATGTCCTCGCAAGGGTTGAAATCATCGGGAGCGGGATAACAGGCGACCTCCTCACCCTCCTCGCACACGATGTAGTCGTAACGACTGTTGAAATCGTGACTGTCCTCCTCCTGGGGGTTTTTCAGCGTCTCCCCGAAACCTATGTCGTCATCTGGGTGCCCGCCGAAGTAGGTGTGGTAATGTAGGCTGCTGTAAAAGTCCTGGTGGTCGTAGGTGTCCCTGAAGAGGGTATCGTCCGAGTCGAATCCAGGTTCAACACTGCTGTGTAGGCCAGGAATCGTAAAAGAACCCACAGATCGTTTTTGAAGTTGATTATACCTTGCAGTCAGGTTACAAATGATGTCTTCTAAGAACCTGCCATTTAAAAAAACACAGAATGAATGCAAGCCAAAAAATATACTCCATGCTGAAAAGACCAACATGAATTGGATTCTGGCCTGTGCTGTTCACCAGCAACTTTTAGGCCAACTATTATGTTTTTCTTTAGTGTAATTGGCTCAATAATCTTATGAAACTAACTGAGAAACAAGCAATGTTGATCTTTTCAAGTGGACTTTTTTACAGGTTCAACTGGTGTCTTTACTGCATTCCAATAAGTTCTTAAACAACATTTGGCAACCAGTTGACACAGTTCAAATTAAACAACTCAAAGTAAACATTTACACTTATATCTCTTTTAACTCTTTCATAGCAATGGTTGAGTTATCTCGTCAATTAAGAGAAACCCCTTCCTTGACAACGACACGTTTTTACGGCAATCCATATTTCCACTATTATCCATTAGGTGGTGCTCTTACCCAACTTGACAACACTGAAGTATCCACTAATTCAAAAACAAAAAAAACTCTGTGTGTGTTATGATCATCGCTCTAAATCTGATCTCTAACAAAAGTCCTTTACAAAAATGCAGTTATCTCAGCTTTTTGCTCAAAATGTGGTATTTTTTAAGAAACTTACCCATATTTGAAATGTGATAAAAAAAATCAAATGAAGTTCATAGAGGTTTTTTGTTTAAAAGCAGAGGGTCATGTTTATATTTAAAGAAGAACATTTTCTGAAAGGCATTAAACTTTGTGAAAAACTTAAAAAATGCTGGCGCTGGCTGGCAACTTAGTAGTGGTGGGGAAAATTTATTAGAATCTCACAAACCCCCTTTTCTTCTTCAGGTTTTTAAATGCACAGCAGTGGCTGGGATACGTCAGGTCTGCTGTAACCAGGTGTCTGAAGGTTTTGATTGGTGGTAGTTTTTTTAGTGTCCAGACGTTCCGAGCGCAGAGTTCTCGAAGCGACTCTAAGCCTCTGCTTGGGAGGGAAGTGATGGCTGATTCGGAAACATCCCTAATAAGATAAAAACAAAGATTTTCAGTCCAGAAATCAGTAGGCAGTCTCCAGATTACTTGCCCATTGATTTTGATAATCCCTCCATTTCACATGCTGCATCTCTGATCTTTAAAATGCAAGGCTTTGAAAAACCAGAAACTTTTGATGTTTTGCAAGGAACAGAAACGAAACCAGAAACTTAAAAAAAACGTGTTTCAAAGGTTTTCAAATGTTAACACTTAAGTGATTTTAAACAATTTAACCACAAAAAGGCACTAAAGTGAGCAATTTTCTGTATGCACAGACTCACATGTGGTTAAATGTGTCCCGTTCCAATCAAATGTCATTATCCCTATGCCCTTCAAAGATCAGAACTCTCGATGTATAAACTTGAGAAAGAGTTGCGCTATTGGGCCTCATACTGTAGTTCATTAAAATAAATTTGGTGAATAAAGCACTGAAAAACAACGTAGTTTTCACTTTATGTGGAGCGACTGTTTATGCTGCATCTTCTTCCCGAAGCGCTGTTTGGATTTCGTCCTCTGTCTGTGTGTGTGCACATGTTTAAGTGCACTCAAAAGTGCATACACGGAGAGACTCATTTCAAAAATCAAGCGAACAATCTTCTGTTCTTGACAGGACACATATAAACAAAACGATCTCGAAATACCACAGTATTCTTTTTCCTAATAAAAACATTTGTTTGAACGTCTCATCTGGTTCGGGAACTTTATTTTTTGTTCTAACCGCTTCAGGAATGTCAATTTAAGGGTTGAACCAAAAACCGGAAACGTTAAAATACTGTTTCTGTTTGGAATGAACCAATTGGGGAAAATTCTGGTTCAAAGCCCTGATTAAATGTATTTATTCCCAGACTTGTTTTTAGCCATTAGAAACAGGGATTAGAAGCGGAAAACACTTTGTTTATACCCTGATGCATTCAAGGGTTAAATTGGGGTTTGGAGGTGGGGACACCTCAAGCTTTCTAACCAGTACCTTGCTACAAGATGCTAGCCAGCAACTTCTTGACCCTTCACAGTCTTAAAGGTAAATGGAGACGGTAAGTGTGCCTCTTTCCTTTTTAGCCCCTGCCTGTAATACTGTATTAAAGGTCACTTTCAGTTTCCCAGAAAGGAGATCATTTTCTTCATTCAGTCTGAATAAACACACTAAATAAATCGGATTATCCATGCATCTATAATTGTTGGCTTGTGAAAATCATCAATCTTTATTAGGCTCATAACACACCAGGAGGCAAACATATCCATTACATGTGAAATTGCCTTTTATTAAACAGATGTCCCAATAAAGCCCATTGTGCAGCCGGCTTGTGCCTGATTTTGTCATTTTGAGATATTTAGCCGGTGACCTCATGGCAATGATTTCTCACAGGCCTGACTCATGAGAGATCACATTATTTACTTTAACTTATTAAAAAAACATGATTTCAGCAGACCCATATTAGCAGGCAGATAAGATATCATCATATGGTCAACATCCTGAAATAAGTGTAGAGGATATTTTAGTACTGTACATATTTTTAATTGCATTAAAAATTCTGGATAAAAGTTCAATTAAAGTATGCATTAAAGAACTTTTCACTCCAACAACCCTCACCTGCGGTGGATATATTTTTGCACATCATTCTCTGATGATCAAAAATCTACCAGGAGGCAAAGCCTGTCTTTAACTCTTTCACCGCCACTGAAGAGAATATGCTTCCCCGCCAATGACGAGATTTTTCGTCTTTCCTCAATACCGCTATTATCAATACCGCAATACCGCACTTCTGCAACGTATACAACCCGGAAGTAGCGGCTCCCGTGAAAGAGAAAGAACTCCGTGTATGTTTTAAAGATCGCTCAGCATCTGATCTCTATCAAAAGTCCTTCGCAAAAATTGAATTATCTCAGCTTTTTGCTCAAAATTGGGTGTTTTTGAAGAAACCTACCCATGTTTGAGAGGTGATTACAAGAGAACTAATGAAGGTAGGATGAAAGTTTTTTTTTTTTTTTTTGAAAGCAGAGGGTCTGTTCTTTCATCTGATATATTGTTTGTTTATATATTTAAAGAAGAACATTTTCTGGAAGGCATTAAACGTTTGTGAAAATCATGAAAAATGCTAGCGCTGGCTGGCAACTTATTTAAAAACGGTGGCGGGGAAAGAGTTAAAATGATTGGGAATAACTTCCCAGAACTGCCTGACATGCTTTTTTTATGTTCATGCTGTGCACTTTGCAAACAATAAAGCTGGATTATTAACTTTGCTGTATTAACTGTGAATTGTTTCTGCACTTTACTGTAACAGCAATAAAAAATATTCTAAGGGTATACCATTCAATTGACAGCATGTATGTACAGTCTTGTTCAAAATAATAGCAGTACAATGTGACTAACCAGAATAATCAAGGTTTTTAGTATATTTTTTATTGCTACGTGGCAAACAAGTTACCAGTAGGTTCAGTAGATTCTCAGAAAACAAACAAGACCCAGCATTCATGATATGCACGCTCTTAAGGCTGTGCAATTGGGCAATTAGTTGAAAGGGGTGTGTTCAAAAAAATAGCAGTGTGGCATTCAATCACTGAGGTCATCAATTTTGTGAAGAAACAGGTGTGAATCAGGTGGCCCCTATTTAAGGATGAAGCCAACACTTGTTGAACATGCATTTGAAAGCTGAGGAAAATGGGTCGTTCAAGACATTGTTCAGAAGAACAGCGTACTTTGATTAAAAAGTTGATTGGAGAGGGGAAAACCTATAAAGAGGTGCAAAAAAATATAGGCTGTTCAGCTAAAATGATCTCCAATGCCTTAAAATGGAGAGCAAAACCAGAGAGACGTGGAAGAAAACGGAAGACAACCATCAAAATGGATAGAAGAATAACCAGAATGGCAAAGGCTCAGCCAATGATCACCTCCAGGATGATCAAAGACAGTCTGGAGTTACCTGTAAGTACTGTGACAGTTAGAAGACGTCTGTGTGAAGCTAATCTATTTTCAAGAATCCCCCGCAAAGTCCCTCTGTTAAAAAAAAGGCATGTGCAGAAGAGGTTACAATTTGCCAAAGAACACATCAACTGGCCTAAAGAGAAATGGAGGAACATTTT
The DNA here is from genome assembly GCF_030506205.2 of Paramisgurnus dabryanus. Taxonomy (NCBI): domain Eukaryota; kingdom Metazoa; phylum Chordata; class Actinopteri; order Cypriniformes; family Cobitidae; genus Paramisgurnus; species Paramisgurnus dabryanus. Next base: position 33,423,094 of record NC_133348.1, read on the forward strand.
GTGGACTGATGAGAGTAAAATTGTTCTTTTTGGGTCCAAGGGCCACAGGCAGTTTGTGAGACGACCCCCAAACTCTGAATTCAAGCCACAGTACACAGTGAAGACAGTGAAGCATGGAGCATGATATGGGCATGTTTCTCCTACTATGGTGTTGGGCCTATTTATCGCATACCAGGGATCATGGATCAGTTTGCATATGTTAAAATACTTGAAGAGGTCATGTTGCCCTATGCTGAAGAGGACATGCCCTTGAAATGGTTGTTTCAACAAGACAATGACCCAAAACACACTAGTAAACGGGCAAAGTCTTGGTTCCAAATCAACAAAATTAATGTTATGGAGTGGCCAGCCCAATCTCCAGACCTTAATCCAATTGAGAACTTGTGGGGTGATATCAAAAATGCTGTTTCTGAAGCAAAACCAAGAAATGTGAATGAATTGTAGAATGTTGTTAAAGAATCATGGAGTGGAATAACAGCTGAGAGGTGCCACAAGTTGGTTGACTCCATGCCACACAGATGTCAAGCAGTTTTAAAAAACTGTGGCCATACAACTAAATATTAGTTTAGTGATTCACAGGATTGCTAAATCCCAGAAAAACAAAAATGTTTGTACAAAACAGTTTTGAGTTTGTACAGTCAAAGGTAGACACTGCTATTTTTGTGAACACACCCCTTTCAACGAATTGCCCAATTGCACAGCCTTAAGAGCGTGCATATCATGAATGCTGGGTCTTGTTTGTTTTCTGAGAATCTACTGAACCTACTGGTAACTTGTTTGCCACGTAGCAATAAAAAATATACTAAAAACCTTGAGTATTCTGGTTAGTCACATTGTACTGCTATTATTTTGAACAAGACTGTATACTGTATATACCATTCATTTTACCTTTATTTACAGGATGTGCATGCATGATGTATGTGAAACTACTGCTCCAGTGTTTATAAGTGTGGAGAAAGAGGAGCTTTCAGACATCGTTGTTTGTGGAATGATACCAATTAATGTCTTCGTGTCAATTTATAGTTTAAAATGGTCCGCAAGTGTGCGTTTTACATATGTAACGCTAACTTGGGTACATTTACATTATGGTAATATTGATTAATGTACATTGTCCTCTTTAAAAAAAATGAAATGAAAAAACACGTGACCTTTCTACGTGTCACACGGCTGGTGCAAGACAAGAAGTTGTGGTTTAAAAGTGCTTATTTTGTATTTGTCTTAGGATTGTTAAGAGCCCTTTAAAGCTGCGTTGAAACTGTGATTTTAAAGGGATAGTTCGGCCAAAAATGATATTAAACCCATGATTTACTCACCCCCAAGCTGTCCGAGTTGCATATGTCCATCGTTTTTCAGACAAACACATTTTCGGATATTTTAGAAAATGTTTTAGATCTTTCAGTTGATTAAATGTAATGTTATGAGGTCCACGACCTTCAAGTCCAAAAAAAGTGCGTCCATCCTTCACAAATTAAATCCAAACGGCTCCAGGATGATAAACAAAGGTCTTCTGAGGGTAATCCGCGCGGTGTTGTTGTAGAAATATCCATATTTAAAACTTTATTAACGTAAATAAATATCTTCCGGTAGCGCCTTAGACTCCTCTGTATTCAGGAGAGAGTATTAGCGTAGTGTACGCACTTTTCTTAGTGACGTATGACAAATTCGGAGGGCGGGGGCACAGAGCAGCAGCAGAGTAGCCTCCGTAGGCTGCGTAAGCTCTCATCCTGAATGCGGACGCGACTAAGATGGGGGCGCTACCGGAAGGTAGTTTATAACGTTAATAACATTTTAAATATGGATATTTCTACAACAACACCGCACGGATTACCCTCAGAAGACCTTTGTTTATCATCCTGGAGCCGTTTGGATTTAATTTGTGAAGGATGGACGCACTTTTTTTGGACTTGAAGGTCGTGGACCCCGTAATATTACTGAAAGATCTAAAACATTTGATAAAATATCCAAAAATGTGTTTGTCTGAAAAACGATGGACATATGCAACTCGGACGGCTTGGGGGTGAGTAAATCATGGGTTTAATATCATTTTTGGCTGAACTATCCCTTTAAACTGCATTGAAACTGTAAACTGTTCAGGTCCAATAAAGTTTATTAAATTGAGAAAAATGAGTTTGAATGTTAACATTTGTAAGGTTTAGAAACACATATGATTCTATATAAATACCTTCTATATAAATAGTTATTTATTTATGAATGATGTGTATTTAAGCGATTATTTTAGAGATGATTCTAAATAATGCATGATTTCTTATGCTTTTCCACAAAAAAATTTTGTGTCTCTTTTGATTGGGTGGGCCAGTCGTCAATCTGAGTGGGCCAGTGCCACCCTGGCCCTTATGTGTAGCCTCACCACTGGAAGACATGGAGCACTTTTTAATCCCTGTGTGCACCAAAGCCATCATGTGTTCCTGCTGCCAAAAAAACTCTTTTTGGTTTCATATGGCCACAGAACCCAGTTCTGTTTAAAGTTCCAGTACGGCAAATAAATATTCTGGAGTGTTTTTGCAGCAGAGGATTTTTTAACCGCAATACCGTATTGTACAGTTCTACTGAGAAGCCAACAGCAGAGAATAACTAGCAAACCCAAAAACCGTGATGTTCGCATTTTAAGCTGAATTTTTTTTGCTTTATAGGCTTTATCTTTGTTTATCTGCAACGTCCTCATCGGGGATGCACGTTTCAGCCGGTGTGACGTTGTGTGACGTTGACTTGTAAATGCAGATACGATGGCTGGATTGCGTTTACATTACACTGAGATCCGATCACAAAGCATCCTCGACTACCTCTTCATCAGGACACACAGATCGGATAACATTCTGATCACAGATGCGTTTACACTTGTCTTTTCAATGTGTATGTGGACAACATCCGGATTCAGGTCGCATGTTAATGCCAAGTGTAAACGCAGCCAATGGTTAAGGATTTAATTTTCTCCACGCATATGTCTTTATCTGAAAGGCATCTGTTTCTGCTGCTTTTACATGAAAATACTGTTTTCTCCATCCCAAAACCAATGGGAAATACTGTCTGGCTCTAAATAAGAGCAGCTGTGGAGGAAACATAACTGAATCCTGTCTGCAAGCGCAATAAAATTAAGTTGTTATTTTTGTAAATTCTTTAGAAATATTTTTTTTTTTAATCCAATTGTGAATACATTTAAACTTATTTAATTTATATTTGATGACACGTATTCAGTATGCCCTTAAAAAACGTGGAGTAATGAGCGTAGGTTAATATTTGCAGCCACCCAACACATTTTCAAAATGGACATACGCACATATTTCAAGATCATGTAGGGCTCAACATAACTGTCCGATGGCTCAGGGCCAACATGAGAAATGCTTGTGCTATTAAAAAGTATTGTGCCAGTGCTTTGCCCTCAGTCACTAAAATATATTGTCTGCCTGTAGTCGTTTGTCTGTATAGGCCTACAGTATGTATTCTTATGCAATGTTACCACTGAGACACATTTTAAGCCACGCATACGTTAACTTCTCAGCAATGTCATTAGGTTTCATCTACCTTATTGGTTGTTGTGGACACTGTTGCATGTGTTGCGTGTTACGTCAACTGGTAGAGCAAAGTCCTTTGCTGAACGTAAGGTTCTGGATGGGGTGGAGGAATGCAGGAAAGTGTGAAAGTATGCCGGTGCAGTGCCAGTGAGAGTTCTGTAAGTGATTTTTTATCAAGGGTACCCTTAACCTTATTGTATGTCTAAGGGTTTTCTTAACTTAAGGACTTACATTGGCTGCCTGTGCGCTACAGAGTGGATTTTTAATTTTTTTTTATTAATTGTGTTTAAGTCGCTACATCGGCTGGCCCCTTCTTATACTGTATATCTGATCTATTGATTGAACGCAGTGACACAAGATCTCTCCGGTCTTCTAACCAGAGACTCTTGATTATGCCTAAGACGAGGCTGAAATGCAGGGGCGATCGCGCTTTTACATCAATCACTCCAAGACTTTGGAACAAGTTGCCTATTCTATTAGAATGGCTCCCTCTGTGGCAATTTTTAAGTCAAGATTAAAAACATACTTTATCTGGTTGAGGTCTTTCTTTTACCTTTGTTTTATATTTTATATATTTTATTTTACACATTTTTATTATTATTATTATTATTTTTAATATTTTACACATTATGGTTGACGTGTTTTACTTTATTTTAGTATTTTATCTTTTATTGTGCGAGTGTTTGGTGTATCTGTTGTAAAGCACATTGGTCAATCTGTGTTGTAGAAATGGTGCTTTATACAGTGGCGAACCGTGGGTACTTCAGCTGGGCCTTCAAAATATGCAATGAAGTGCAAATGCCTCTCCATCCATAATACTAGGCTATTCATATTTCGTTAAATCATACAATGAACGTGTAAAAATTCTGAGCACGCAAAGTTAAATTACAGAATGGGCATTTTCTGCCTTTAAATGCAGTTTTAAAGTTTAAAATTATTTTAATCTAACTGATAAACACAAATACAGACTCTGCTGCTCTGTAATGACAGGGGCTCTGTAAATTTGCATTTAACAAGCTTAATTTATGCTCTTTAATTTATTTTTTATTTTTTGGAAATATATATTTAGCTGTAGGATACCTTGTTAGTCTTTTTCATAAGGGGAAATATAGCACCCTGCGTTCTCAGTGCACCTCCTTGTGGTTTATAACTGTTGTTACAAGATATCCAGGGCTCGCAAAATTGCTAGCCCGAGCCCCGAGGTCCCGGGGCTATTGCAAATTCTTGTCGGGCTACCAAAATGTATCTCCGCCCTGCCCATCGGGTATAGCGAGGAAAAAAATATTTGAATGTTTTCGCATTCTCTCAGATTTAGTTAGGAAATTATATTGTATGTAATTCGGCGTCGTTTGTCAGTCATTACTATCCTCACGTAACAAGTGAAACTGTCAGGAAGTAAAAGTATAATTAAACCCATTATTTTTCTCGTGTTCGCGTCATATGCACAGGCTCCTCTGCACGCGCTTCTTCCAGCTGTGCTCTTCACGAGTACGCGCTTAAGTAATTACGTTTTTACCTCAGCCCTATCAAGCTAACCACAACGTCAATCACGTTTTCCGCCATTTACCTCAACCACTCTCACCGCAGAGATTCGGGCCATTAGACTGTATTAATATTAACGGTCTATGATTTTCGTCTTTAGTGTTTTACGGCAGCTCGCATCCAGTTTGTTGCATGCTTAGGACTTCATGAAGGCTTACAATGTTTTGTTTTTTGCCCGCCCACTTGAAATCAAAACGTGATTGGTCAATTTGCCCGTCACTCTCCACACCAAAACACATAGCTTGGCCTTCCCTGGGATTCATGAAGTCCTAACCAATGAATGAGCCAGATAACCGGGCCTTAATAGAGACAGACGATTCTGATTGGATTAGATGTTTTCATGACATGAACCTGACAGTAAGCTTAACGTTAGAACATAGATGAGAGAAAATATATTACATGTATTGTATTAAATTGAATAAAATAGAAATTTAAAAATGTAAAAACATATTTTTATTGAATACTATATTATTTATTATTAATTTATAAAAAATCTTTTTATTAATTTTTTAAGGCCTTCTCTGAAGGCGTAGAAGGCCCTGAAGGTTCCCCACTGTTATAAATACATTTGACATTGACATTTCATGCGACCGGGCACAAAACTATAGTCTTTAATTTTACCCACTGTGATAAATGATTAAGGGGACTTGGGCTTTGTCTAACTTAATAACTGTGGGAATAATCAATGGGAATATACTTCAGAGATATTTTACTAATAAAAAATTCTAGGGTGGCCAATAATTGTGTCCAGTGTGTATTAGAAAAAAAAAATTATTTAAAAATGTTTGTGATTGTTTTAAAATAAAATCTCAAAAGGAGAACATTTATAAAGAGATTTTCTTTTTCCAGCTTGCTTTGCTCATATTTACCAAGGGTGCCAAATTCTGCCAATATTTTTGTCCATAACTGTATACAAAAGACATGTGAACATTTTTGATTCATTATAAATGATTTTTCTATCAAACTCATTTATGACAGCAACCCCCAAGAATGAAAGCTGAGAAAGGCCTGACCTACATGTAGGCACTGAATCTCAAGTGCTTTCAGGAGAAACAAAAGACACTCACAGAAGCATTGGGCCATTGCTGGTTCCTGCAAACATTTTCTCATCCAACCTCGTCAGCTGTTTATTTCTGTGCAGGTACCTTTGAAAGCAAAGGAGGGTTAAGTTAGTTACACAATGGGGACAAAATAATGTAACATTTCAGATATATTTATGTCATCATCTTACTGAATTTAAAGCAACATATTCCTTCACTTGGTGAATGGTAATTAACTACAGAGAACCATTTTTGGTTTCTCAAAAACGTATTCAGTCAAAAGCTCTTTAAAGTTTCTTTTATAGCTTTTTATAATCTAAGGAACTTTTTTCAATACAAAGAACAAAAAAAAGGTTCATTTATGGCATCGTGAAACCATTATGTGGTTGTTAAAATTATATCAATAATGCAGTCCAATGAGTCTTGCTGGGGGACAAAACATGTCCCCAAGACTTTAAAAATAAATGTTGGTAATGCAGCATCCTTTTCCTGGTTTAACAGTCCAATGTAAACACATGCAGAAATATAATAAAGACATTAGCAAGAAGTTACAAACTAGAGGAGTGAGGGGAGGGCTTACATTAAAATTTCATATTCTGAGCAAAATACTCTTGGGAGCTGAGGTCAATGAGAGGAGAAACATGTATTCAGATTTGCTAAACTACAATAATAATGATGGCCCCTAAGTGTAGCCACTTTTGGGAACAACAGTGGGTTTGTTGATTAAGATTTTTCCTATGGGAAGTAATTGGAAACACAATGTTATCCATTTAATCTACTCTACTGAAAAGAAAAGGTCACCCAAAAATAATTTGGTCATTTTATTGCAGACTAGGCAAAATCTTCAGTATGTTCATCACACAAATTGGCTTTAGAAGACCTTAAAGATAGCACAAGACTCATATTGACAATTTTACGATACTTCTTTGTTTGTTTTTTTTGTTTTTTTTTTTTTGGGGGGGGGGGGGGGTTAAGCTAGTGGTCTATGGTCATTACAAACTGTTGTTTTGTTTTTTTATTTTTTGATGTACAGAAATTTTTTAATACATTAAGATATTTTAAAAGACATTAAGGTGAGTAAATAATGACTATAATAATGGCCATTTTGGGGTGTAACAAGTTACCAAATAAACAATTACAATTGTGTATTTAATTATTTTTTGTCTTTAAAATGCCCATATTATGAAAAACTCACTTTTGGTGTGTTCTTTTGTGTCTCTGGTGCTTCCACACGCATACAAACTTGGAAAAAAATCCATCCATGCTTTTTTGAGTGAGATACAGATTTCTGAATGTCCTCTGCCTTGAGTCTCAGATTGCACAGTTTCAAAATCAGCTCCGTTGTGACATAACTAGCCTTGTCGTCACATTCTGTTTGAATTTTCCCGCCACCACCCCACTACTAAGGTCTCCACCCACCAGGTAGCTACAGAGAGCAGTCACTCCACAAAAATGCTCCATACTTTACTGTTGTCATCGTTGATATCTTACATATTGTAATCATGTCACACGGAAATAACAGCGCTATTTGGATATTATGTACTCCGCCTACTTTTAAAAACAAAGTTTAACGCGTGTTTATATGTTTACAGGAACCTAAAGTGTAATCTCATTGTTTCGACGTAAATAGTCCTCAGATTGTAGACTATATTATATTCTATTACAAGAAGTTCATGCGAAATCTGATATAAACAACAGACCATATATTTATATTTCACGGATTTTACGCATTTGTGGACAAAAATGGTCATTGGATGTATTTTATTGGATGGTTTTCATGGATTATTCACACATCTGAAACAGACTGGATTCGATTCGCGATCGTTATATCAACACAAAGGTACTTTAAGTCACGTTTATATTCTGCATGTTGTCATCTGGACTTCTGTCACAAAGTACAACATTTATGATGCTAGAGCATCTGTATCTCAAAACAAAGACCATACACTGATTCTAAATCTGTAAGTTATACCTTTTAAACGATGTATAGTAATGTTAATATTATTCATGTTTATAGACAGAGTAGGCTATATAGATATTGTTAGCAGCGTTAAAAAACTGACGTCATCCCGCCCACGAATTGGTGCACGTCGAGTGAGTGAACTTGTGTGTGTGTGTGTTTTAGCAGTCATTTGCCATTAAGAACGACGAGGTGGCTAACCGCTATGCTAGTTAGTTTGCAGTGTGGTTTCTCCTGCAAAGCCAGTGACCAGCTACCGTACTTTTCGAAAGTTAAAATAAATATTTAACTGCTTTATTTAAAAATTCTACATGAACTTACTAAGTAATAGTGTTTTGCCAAACTAACCAAGACTGGGCCTTACCGACCCGTCTTTTCCCATGAGTCTAACGTACCCCCAAGGCTCTATCACTTTTCCAAGATACAGCAGACCTCCCGCTAGCTTCTAGCAATTAGCATGCTGTCCACAAGCAGTATACATCCCCCGCCAGGTCTTAATTTCTGTAATTTGCGAAAATAATGGGTTTGAAAATGTTTTATAACGAGAATATGTTAGCGTTGTCCAGGGAAAACGAGTGTATTGTTGAGACTGCTACATCACAATTTACTCTGGAATCATTATGTGTCATGAGTTTCTTCTCCTGGGTAGGGTTGCACCAGTCGTTCGTAAGTTCTTACTTAAACTGGGACGTAAAGTCCAAACTAGAGGCTTAGTAACTACTAGCTAGTTTATAACTAACTCTTTACTTAATTCGGTTGCACCACTTGTTCTTAAGGCAGAACGTAGCTAGTAGGTCGTAAGCTCTCCATAAAGTAATGCGTTGTCGCATAGAATGACGTTTATTTTCCTTAGCCCAATCACAAGCCTTATAATGGGCAAGCAGGAAATAGTCTGAACAGTACGTAATTTCAAACTCATTCTTGTCTCGCCTAAACTGAAAGTTAAAAAAAGACGTTAAAGCATATGTTATCGAACTCAAAACATTACACTTTTAATTGAAAATATATATCCCACACATGGAAGAGAAAATAAACAGGAAGAAATTTTAAATCTTATTTTAATTGATGGATACACAGAAAATTAAACAGTTCTTGAAAAGTCGTTGACGAATTTGCGGCTCTTCATAATTAATACGAGCTCATCGATGTTATATAATCTGGATGACATCTTATTCCAAACGTTATTCATGGACAGGGGCTTCCGTAAATATTTAGTTACAACGTATTGTTACGTTTAAACTAAGTTTAATGGTGCAACGCAAAAACATTTAGTAGTGCGTAAGTTGTAACTTAGTGCCTATTTACGTCGTAACTAAGCTACGTTGTAACTTACGCACAGCTGGTGCAACCGGCCCCTGGAGTGTACTTATTAGTGATACTTTTTTGCTTGATTTGTCTGTTGGCAATACATAAACCGTTAATAATAATATATAAAATAATAATACAGTCTGTACTGCTCGTGATAACATTGCGCATGCGCACATGACGTTAGTAGTGGGGCGTGGCCAAAGGAGCAGCAGCTCATAAATATGTAATGACCACCTCAAAATGGCACAATCTGAAATGCACTGAAACAGAGGCTACTAGAGATGGGTAACAATCTTTTCCTACAAGCTATTTCGAGCAAACAACTTTTGAAACATGTTTTATGGAACTCATACACCTATTTAACTTGTGGAAAAGCAGTCATAAGATGGGCACTTTAATAGTTAATCTGTGAACCTTACACTGAGTCCAGTCTTGTCCCATTGAAAGCATGATTATGGATTTCTGTAAAGCCATTACTGTACAGCCTCCTGAAAAAAAGGAAGAAATGACAAGGTAAACTTAGGACTTTCTTTTGTACATTACCTTTTTACTACTTTCATTATTCTACTACACATATGCTTCATTTTATGATTCATACCCGAGTATGTTTACGATAAAAACTGGAAGATATGGCATTGAGTTAAATAATTATTAAGTTTTAGTTTGAAACAGGGCACAGTTTGCATTAAAAACTTGTAATCGGAAAGCTTTCGTGCAGAGCCAGGAGTGCACCGGGGTACCAAACCCAAGATTACCAAAAGGAGGTGTGACATGAATGTGAAAGCACCTCGTCCATGGAAGCAAAGTAACCTGCGCATGTGTTTTAGCCAGTGGCATTGATTATTTGTTTCCACCAATGGAAATTTACCATGACAACTTATGAATTATTCCAAAACACATATGCGCAGGTGTCGCTATCTATGCTGTGCGTGAAAACACCAAAAAATTTATAAAACACAAAATATGCTGAGTTGCGTTGTTTTCGACATCCTTGTTTACGGTACATGCACATTGGTGATGAGGAGAGACTGGAATTAAAATGATCAGGCCACTTAATCTCTGTATGCGAGTATGACAATATATGAAGACGACTCTGGACTTACACTGTAAGGACATCATTGGTAATCCCAAGGAAAGCATTAGCTGGAATTTCTGCAATGTAGGGATTATCGCTAATCTCTCTGCAAAAGAGCAAAAACAAATGAAATATCTTTTCACAAACCCACACCTGTACAAAAGCATTGGAATGTTCCTCACAGCAAGAAGTATGAATCCTCAGCCTGGATGTTGCTCAGGTCAGGGAAGATGTTGAGGCCCGTGTTGAATAAACCCCTGCAAACACAACACTTCTTGGGTAACCATTCTCATCCCTTTGTAAGATACATTTTTCAACAACAGGGCCCATAATTTGGCCCTTTCTATCGCCATCAGTTCATTTGCATTTAAAGGGACACAAAGGACACTGAAGATGAAAATTGCCCACAACATTGGACCCGGAAAATATAATAATAATTTGATTGTACTTCAAAAATGATGGCAGCAAAAATATTATACATATGTTTTACAGTTTACATAATGTGTATGATAACATTTATTTGGTTAATCCATACTAAAAGTGCAGTTGATATGAATTGCTGTATATGTCATTCCATTAATATATTTGTGGAGTGTTTTGCTTACAAATACTGTAAGGCAGGAAGATTCTTAAAAGCTTCTGGATGGATGAATGTCAGATTTCTTGTGTTTCTGATTTCTCTAAAAAGGAGGAGAGAGAGAGAGAGAGAGAGAGAGAGAGAGAGAGAGAGAGAGAGAGAGAGAGAGAGAGAGAGAGAGAGAGAGAGAGAGAGAGAGAGAGAGAGAGAGAGAGAGAGAGAGAATTTAGAACATGAATATTGTAAATGTTAATCCAGTGTACATGCACACAAAACATCAATACACTAAATGCATATTTAATGCATTTCTTGAATGAAAGAGATAGGGTCAGATTTATTAAAAGCTTGAGCTAGTGCAATAACAAATGTCAGGATTTACCAAAGAGGCGCAGTGGATGATTGACACTGAAAAGGTGTGTTCTAGTTTTTGACACTGATCTTATTGCATATGCATTTCTAGGAGTTTCCCTTTAAGACGCAACATTTTTTGGAGAAGAGTGTTTTGACTGGTATTTGCGCCATTTGTTGCTAAAAGAAGAGGTATCAGAGAGTGTGTAGTACAGGGCAGAGAATAGTTTTAACATGTAACAGTTTCTTTGGAATTCAAAAATATTGTTTGCCAAGCCGTTTTTTATTATACAAGTTATTTTTTATTTGCTGTAGGAAATAAAAAAGGAGTCACTAGGAAAAGTCAACAGGTGTTTTAAAACTTCTTGTAAACCTTAATTTTTTGTCCTCCAGTTCTTTTCAGTGTACTATGGCTTCGTTAGCTAGGATTTCTGACCCTAAATTTTCATCTGCGATGTTCGTGGGGCTGAACTGAAGCGCATTAGGTGTTAGTAGATCACCCGCACCTCATCAGCTCTGCTTATTTGCGACCCTGAACTAATTTCGGTAGATTGTGTGGTCATTATGGAAATCAGCTGTTGCACCCGTGTTTTGTTAATAACTTGGAGATATTACCAGTCCTATCCACGCTTTTTGAAATTGCGCTGTCACACTTATTTACCCCATTTAGTAAATCTAGCCCTTAGACTCTTATTTGAAACAGTTCCCCTTAAACCCAGTTAGAGTAGTCACTCAAAAGGCACAAATTATTCACATTTTTACAAGATGTAATATAAGTCTCAGGTGTGTCTGCAATGTGTCTGTGAAGTTTTGGCTAAAAATACCCCACGGATCATTTGTTATGCACTGCAAAAAATTTGCTGTAATTATGCAGCTGGTTGCAAGTAACTTACTGTAGAAGATAAAGACCAAAAATGTTTCATGTTCCTTTAACTTTAAACAAACTGTAACCAGTAAATAACATAAATGTAAAATCTACAGTAAGTTACTGGCAGCTAGTTGACAATAATACCCAGTAATACTGTAATTTATACAGACATTTTTTTACAGTGTGGCAAGTCCAAAATGTCCCTATTTGGGAGCTGTTTTCGGGTCTGTACCTTTAAATGCAAATGAGATACTGACAGACAGTGCACTCTTGATTAAAAATAGATCTGATTCCTGTGAATACAGTCTGGGACAATTTAGAAAAGCTTTTGGGTAAAATTAACCACTCAGTCAGTGGTCGTGGGCAGGGCTTTATCAGTGTGATGTCACATTAACAACAGAATCAAAATAGCATGTGTAATGAGACTTCTTTGGTTAAATGGGGAATAAATAAAGTCCAAACACCTTGAACAAGTGGATTTTGCATAATGCACTAAGTGAAAGATGCTCTACTTAACTCTTTCCCCCATCAGCGTTTTAAATAAAAAGTTAAGTAAGTAATGTAAGTAATGCAAAAGCAACTTGCAAAATAATCTGTATATTAACATTTAAAATACAGAAACTCAACACATTCACATCTCCTCGTTTATTAGTGATAACAAGGCTTGTAGCTGCATAATAAAGGCCACTAAACCTCTAAGGAGCTGACTGACAACGTAAAAAACGCGTCAATCATCCTTGATACTTGACGTTTATTTGTCATCCACTGAAAACTTTACTCATTCCAGCATTGTTTAACAATTGTTTTCTCAAAGTTTTCAAATATGTGGATGAATATTTGGTCAACCTAAATAAATAAATAAATAAATAGTGTTCCTGCAGTCACCACCTTCCTCCCCTGCAGCTCATACAAACAACAGGTGTTTTAACCCAACATACTTTATAAAGGTACAGTTAAATACAAAGGTTATTGGGTTAACTTTACATTTCTTTAGACAGAACCATACTTCCCATTAATTTGACATTTGATGATGCAATCTGATGAATTTTAAGCACAATTTTTCTCAGTTTGTTTCCTCTGAGATCACCCATGTGACTTCTGGTAGACCTGTTTGTTTAATTTTGGGCGATTTGCGTTCCAAATACAAACCGAATAACCTTAATCTTAAGAAAAGTATTTTATTTGTCTGTTGCATGCTAACCGATGCTTAAAGATGATTGCTTTTTTGACTTACTGAGAAAACTGTGATAATACTAATAACCATGATCATTTTGGTCACTACAAACATGATATGAAATATTCATACCATTTCATTTCTACTAATGATGGAACTCGCGACCATATGCTTTTGGGAAACAGACCCATGGCCAAGTGATGACTCTTCCTGACATCTTACAGGCCTTCCTGACATGATTCATTTGAATCAGGGATTCATAAATCACTGGCACTCAATACGAAAAAAAAAAACTAGATTTTAGTACTGTCATGCTAACTGGTTTCACACATTTGTGTTAAATAGCCTCAGTCATGCTTCATTTATTCAAATTTAATTGAAGCAAATTTAATAAAGGCATTTTGAAAATAAATTTAGTGTATTATTTTAATGTCAGCACAATTTAAGGAATAAAAAGTCAGTACTCTTTTAATCCAGTTAATTTACGGAAAATACATGGAAATGCATACGGGATTGGTCCGGGATCGTTTGCTTTTTGGTTCATTCACACTGCTAATGATTTTTCAGAACCTGTGTGTTAGTTCACACAGATACCGTAAAGATCCAGTAAAGACACGTGACGTGTTTAATTCCTGTACTTGGTGTTTTTCAGCATCTGAAGTTTGCTTAATGCTCGTCTAAGAAATGTATTTCTGATTTTCTTTGCGCGAAGGGACATATTATGATCAAAGATATTGGACTTTGTTATTATGATCGAGACTTTCTCCATCTTTAACCAGAAGCCCTGTCTCAGACTAATATAGTACATGTAAAGGTGAGTTCAGACATTTTCTTAATGTTTATAGTGGTGTCATTATTATTTACAGTTTATAGTCAGGAGTATTACTCCAATCAACTATTTAGAGGGTAGGGCTGGGCGATTCGTCCCCATAAAAAAATCTGAGATTTTTTTATAAAAAACTCGATTTACGATTCGAATCGATTTTTTTTCCCCGACCCCGTTTAAAACAAAATAATTGCAAACTGTATATATTTTTAAAATATATATTTATTATATTTAATTAAAATGCATCAACAAAAAATTGGGAAGGAATAAAGATTTGGCGAATGCAAAATGTATGTCAGTGTTTCCCACAGATCTGAAATTTACTTGTGGTGTATGGTGGTGAAAAGGGCAATCATTATAATCCACTGACAAAAAATGTTCAGTTACTATACATGTGACAAAGAACTAATAATGTGTGACACAACACAATACTTTGAATAATTGAACATTAATATTAATTTCACATTATAATTCATTAATCTAACCACCCCAAACTTTCTTTGTCATGAACAAAGCTGACACTGTTTGTCAAAGCACCACGAAAACACTTTATGTTTTTGCACTGATATATGAAGCAATTTGATGACCCCTTTTATCAAACTCAATATAATACAATACTATGTACAGTATATTAATAGACAGTGCAGGTCTATAGATTATAAATGTGACTGATGTTATAGTGGTAATAATTTCTAGAGATAGGCACTTTTACTGCTTCTGCTTTCTATTTCTCTTTTGCCGATTAAAAAAGCTTAATCCACTCATTATTTCAGATTTAAAAGTCTACTTGCTGTCCCGATGACAGACTTTACATTACAGCTTTGCGTTTTTTTATATCCTGAGTCAGCTAGAGCTTTGCTCGTTCAGTGCAATGGGCTTGACATTAGCACTGCTTTTTGCTACAATCTCTGTGCAAACTTTTTAGATTTTAGAAAAGATTTGGGGCCAGATTTACTAAGCGTTGCGCCAGCGTAAACCATCATTTTGGCGGTAAATAGCGATGTCGGAATTTACTAAAGACGCGCAGTGGATCATTAGCGCTGAAAAGGTGTGGTCTAGTTCTTTTTGCGACTGACCTGATTGCATATGCATTTCTAGGAGTTTCCCTTTCAGACGCAAACATTTTGGGAGGAGACTATTTAAATGATTCACGCAACGCGATTTACTAATGTTTGCGCATGTGTTATGTATGGCATTTGCGCGACTATTTAACGCCGAAAAAAAGCATGTCTTAAATCATTTTGCGCTCGAAATGGCTGCAATTGTTGTTGCTAGGAGGAGACATCGCAGAAATCAGAGACTGCATGGTAGAAGGGAGAGGATTTTTTCCACACGTATCAATTTATTTGGAATGCCAGAACAACAAATTATCCAAAAATTTCGTTTGCCAAGCCATGTTATTCTAAATTTGCTGGAAGAAATACAAGACGATCTGGAGCCCTCAACTAGAAGGAGTCACGCAATCCCAGGTGTTTCAAAACTTCTTGCAACACTTCATTTTTTGTCCTCCGGTTCTTTTCAGTCTACTGTGGCTACGTTAGCTGGAATTTCACAATCCGCATTTTCACCTGCGTTGTCCGTGGTGCTGAAGTCCTCTAAAGGCGTCAGGGGCATTTCCTCAATAGGACCACCACCGGTCTTCTTCACTGCTGCTTTATTAAAAGCAACCTTTTCTTTTGTACGTCTCCTTAGGTCATGCCATCTTTTCTTAATTTCATCAGCGGAACGCGATTTACCCCCTATTGCATTTACCTTTTTCGCAATACAGTTCCAAATGTCCTTTTTGCGAGCAGTTTGGACATTGCGATTTTGAAGCATTTTACTATAATTACTACACTCCTCTACTAACACATCCAGTTCTTGGGCAGAAAACTTCTCCCTCCGCTGCCTCTCCTTGGTCTTTTCCGCCATCATTTTACCAGATAAGTTCACGCGTCTCTCTGCCTTTATTTATCGGCCTGTATATCACATGCACCTGCAGGAGCATCATCTCTGCTTATTTGCAACCATGCGCTAATTTGCGCTGCTCTTAGTAGATTGGTTGGTCATTATGGAAATCAGCTGTTGCGCCTGTGTTATTTAATTAGCGCTTTTTTAGTAAATAACCCGCAGATATCACCACTCCCATCAGCGCATTTTTGGAATTAGTAAATCTGGCCCATGGTCTATTAGTAGTATAGATTAGATTATTAAAAAATGGATTAAAGAAAATGCAGCGCGTGGTCGCAAAAAGAGCCAGTTGTCATCACCATAGAAACCGGAAGCACGCTGAAACTTCACTCGAGCTTTAGGTAGCGCTCACGGCCGTTCTCCGGTCGAATCGGGTTTTACACACAATATTAATCATACTTGGGACTCAAAGTAATAAACTAGGACCGACCCGGACCAGACTGACCATTTCGAATATAAACCTAGAACCGTACAGGTCCTCTCAGGGAAGAAAGACCTCTAATGGTAAAACTCTGCTCAAGTTCAGAAACATGAAAGGATACAATGTGAAACTGAGCTTGCTTCGCATCGCACCCAATTCATTGAGAAATGAAGAGCACGTGAACGCACACTCAACGGGAGAGACACAACGTGCTTGCTTGGAAACACTGTATGTACTGCGCTATACTGCAGAGGGGGAGAAAAAAAATCTAAAAAAAATCGATTTTTTGAAAATATGAATCGATTTGACCTGCCAACTCGATTTTAAAATCAAATCGATTTTTTTCCCAGCCCTATTTAAGGGGGCAGACTCTGTGTTGTGAACTTACATTGACGAGCTGAGCTTTTTCAAAAAACGGACAGCTGCTGGCTGTTTTGAAAATGCCACGCTTCCATTGGGAAAAAAACATACGCCCGGCCACGTACGGGCGTAAAAACTTATGCTTTGCCCACCCTGTTTTATAAAGGCCCACCCACTTGAACATTTCTGGCTTCGCCACTGTTGACAGGTATGATTCATTGGTGGGGCCTTCAAAATGGGACTGACCAGATAATCAAATACTGTAAGCTTGATTTGGGAGACTCTTATAGTTTCATGGGAAATAAAAAAAATTAAGTGGGAGGATTTTTTATTATAATAAGGTGGTTGTGTACACACAGTACAACAAACGCCATATAAAAGGGAATTCTACACAATAAGTCCCCTGTAAGAAAGCAGTTATGATATGATATCCCAAGCACCTTGCGGATAGTAGTTGTTCCTGAAATATATGTTTTAGCATGGCTGGAATCAGCAACAGTAGTGAAAATTTATTAATGAGCATCACTTGTGTTTAATTTTTAAAATGTGGTTATTTGTAGTTCACTAAGGGATGGTTTCCTGGACAAGGATGATCTTAAGCCAGGACTAGGCCTTAGGTTAACTATTAATATAACTAGTTTTAACAAACATTCCTTACTAAAAACATTACTTGTGTGAATTTTGAGGCAAAACAAATTGCACTGATGTATTTTAAAATATGTTAGTGCAAGTTGCTTTCAGTTTGGACAGCTCTTACATTAATTTTAGTCTAGGACTAGTCTAATCCCTGTCCGGGAAACCGCCCCATAAGGTTTATCAGCATTCTTTGACTTACATATGGGTTATTTTCCTCAGGTTGTAGAAGGCATGCTTCTCTAACCTGCTCAGAAAGACATCCACCGAAAGATAGCTGAGGAAAGAGGAAATTTTGTTCTAAACGTCAATTCTTAGTAGTAGTAGTACAACAACAACAACAACAACTTAATAATTGCTGAATTATTTTTATCCTTTACAGTGATGTAAAAGCTTTTGTTTGAAAAGTTGATCACTTTTTAGAATCACCAGGTTCTCTGTGCATTTTCCCGCATCGATCACAATCTCCAGTATTCTAATCACTGACACCTGTTCTTCATCATTCAGCTCACACTATTGAAGCAGCATTCAGTCAGCGCATGGTCTTGTTTAAACAGGCCACTCATGTTTGTTTCTACTTACCTGACTCTACTTACCATTGCAGGAATCGAAGTTTATATCTTATCGTCGTCCTTATCTGTGTCTCTTCAAGGAAAGGTAAGTTAATCATCTTGTATATCTATGACTGACAAGAAGTGTATGTGTGAAGCTATACCTTTCCTCATCTGTTTATTCCATCATTATTCATCCTGCTAAATGATATCATCTGCCGTTTACCTATTTAACTGCTCATGTTGAATAAATACTCACCTGTTTCCTATCTGTCTCATCTGGTCTACGGATAACTGCATGCATGCCTGATATGATGGAGTTGAAGAACCCCTCACATCACCTTCCTTTGCCAGACAGATCCATCCTCTCCAAAATAGAAGCCATGTAACTGGACACAACCTGCATCCCACTATCAGAACATCAACGGGGGCTGACCCAAGGGCTTTGTCTGTATGGTGCGTCTGCTAGACATGCTATCAACGAATGTCCCATTTGCCCTCCAAGAGCTCTGGTAAGTATGGTTCAACCCATATCTCACAGATACACTTCTTTAACCACAAAAGTAATGCTCCCTTTCTCTGACTCCTCCATTACAACCACAGCCCTCTCTGAATCTGGGTCAGCCGACAAATGTATCTTATCTCTACTATGCTCCAACCACCAGATCCATAAGATCCGGATCCCACAGAGCATCAAGGTTCAATCCGTAACTGGAAAACCACTCAATCGAACATCCATCCATTTCTGTACCATCGACATCACTCAGACATTGGTATTGCTGCATTGGGAAAACATCAGTCTCTTGGTTCTGTAAAATTCAACAGCTGATGTCATCCTAGAGTGACCGTTGTTGATCAAACACCATCCAGAGGTCTCTTGGGACACCAGTGAAGTGAAGAGATCACTGCTTCCATTCCTGCTTTCCTCAGTTATTGCTTAATCGTCCACTGCTCTACCCATGTACTCCACCACCATTGAAAGTCCGAAGGTAGATGTTCCAATCAGTATACCACAGGCATACTTTGCCTTTCATGATGTCATCTGTCCCAAGAGAGCTTCCCAGTTACGACCTCATAGGCCATGGGACTGCAAGATTGATCTTCAGCTGGGTGAACCAGTGCCAAAAGGTAAAATCTACTTACTCACGATCCCTGAACAGGGGCCCATGTAGAAGTATATTGAAGAGGCATTACAACAAAGATATCTGACCTTCAACTTCCCCTGCTGCATCCTTCTTCGTAGCCAAGAAGGATGGCGGTCTCTGTCCCGGTATGAATGATCATGCCCTTAATCAAATCACCAACAAATTCAGATATCGATTTCCTCTTGTCGCAGCAGCCCCTGAACAACTTAGAGGAGCACAAATCTTCACTGAACTTGACTTGTGGTGATGAATGAAAAAACTAAATTGTGACCCCTACTGGCCACTTTGAATATTTAGTCATGCCGTATGGCCTAGTGAATGCCCCCTCCACTTTTCATGACTTTAGGCATTCCATTATCAGAGATCTGCTTAAACTGTTTGTATTAATCTTTTTTGACAACATACTTATCTTCTCAAAAACCCCAGCTGAACATCACCATCATGTAAAGAAAGTTCTCCACCGTCTCCTCTCAACTCTGCTCCACCTCCAGTTCTGTAGGAACTAGATCCCACATAGCATCAAGGTCCAATCCATAACTGGATCTCAAGGCAGAAAAATGTGAGTTCCACTGGTCAAACATCCAGTTCCTGGGGTACAACATTTCGCAAGGAAGGTGAAAACCATTAAATCCTGGCAAGTTCCTTTTAGTATCATAGATCTGCAAAGGATCCTGGGGTTTGCACATTTCTATCAATGTTACATTCATAACTACATTTCCATAGTCCAACCACTCATTGACCCCTGAAGTTGACCAAGCCTTCCAAACACTCAAGACTTCCTTCTGTTCAGCACCCATCCTCATTGATCCTGATCCCACCAAGCCATTCATTGTAGAAGTGAATGCATCATGAACCGTTGTTTTAGGCATCCTTTTAAACAGGGGAATTCAACAAAAATGTATCCATGTTCCTTCTACTAATACAAATTCAGCCCAGCTTAAAGGTTTTCCTATTGCCATGCATAACTCCTCTTCCACCATGTATTTCGTTACTTCTGCATTCCTAAAGACATTGTACTCCTAGATGTGACCTCAAGCCTCTCCTCAGGTTATCACCCTCAGACGAATGGACAAAAAGAACGTAAGATTCAGGATGAGAGCAGCTTTCTCAGAACCTTCTGTCATAGCCACCAGAACTCCAACCACATGCACCATGTATTTCATGTATCACAGTTTAAACCATTTCACTTACCCATCTCTCCTTCTTTCTCCACAGAACCTGGTTGGGAAGAAGTACCCCCTGGAGGAGACTGACTGCTGAGTTGCTGTTCGAACAAAGAGCTGAAAATCCTCCTTTGCGAAATGGATAATGTTTTATACTGAAGTAAAGATCAAAGAACCATGCATAACGAAAATTAATAACTGCTTTATTCAGTCTTTACAAGTCTTAATAATTTAAGGTTAACAAACTTGGCTTGCTGTTCTTGAAGGCAGCTCAAAACTTAGGTTGGACTCAAGCCCCAAGTTCAAGTAATGGAGAAAGAGAAAGAGTGCGGTACAACATTGTAAATGATCAATATTATTTGAATTCGGCCCTTAAAGGACAAGATACCAGATTAAGCTATTACGTAGCTATTATAAAAAATGTTCAGGACATTCTTGCGTCCCGTTGGCAACTTGTCCACAACTCGGTACTGGGTCGTGACCCGGTGGTTGGGGACCTCTGTGTTAGAGAACCTAGTGGATTAGGAAGGTTTAGGACCTGAGGAATCCTGGGTCCCAAGAGAAGATATCCTTGACCCAGAACTGCTCACAAACTTCCATAATACCCACGCAGAGGAACCTGTTCCCGAGGCAGAGGTTGATGGTGGGGGGGGGGGGGTACTGTTTCAGAATCAACAAAATTCCAAACACTGACACTATTTAAGCAGCACTCAGTCATTCAGTGAGCGTCTGGTCTCGTTCAAACATTCCTCTCATCCGTTTGTTTCTACTTATCTGACTCTACTTACCATTGCAGGAATCAAAGTTTATGTCTCATCGTTGTCTGTGTCTCTGCAAGAAAAGGAAAGTTAATCATCTTGTATGTCTGTGACTGTCAAGAAGTGTATGTGTGAAGCTATACCTTATCTCATCTGTTTATTCCATCATTATTCATCTTCCATTTACCTGTTCAACTGCTCATGTTCAATAAATACTCACCTGTTTCATATGTCTCATCTGGTCTATGGTAACGTAACAATGGTGTCTTTTACTACACTCCATCTAATATATAACTAATTTGTCTTTGATTATGCAAGCAGTTTTGAGAACATTTGTTTTAACAGTTTATTAAAAATAATAAGAAAAATAATAAAAATAATCTACTTTTAGAGTAGTATAACTTGCTCAAATTTGGTCTTAAATAAAAGAAGTAAATAACCCCTCACTCACATTCTTGAGATATTCACCAAATTTGCAAAGGCATCTTGAGGAACTGTGGTCAAACTTGTCTCATAGAAGTTTCTGAAATAAAAAAAATGATCACATTCAAACATACAGCCGCTGGCAGTTAAATAGCATGTTAAATATCCCAATCATATATCTTTTGTTATTCCCTCATAACTTTTGGTCACTAAAATATTAATGTTACACATCTATCCCCTAAAATTTACCCTCATGTCATTCCAAACCCATAATACAGTAACTATCAGAGGTGGGCTGGCAGCCGGTGATTTCTCTTCCGAGCGGTGCACATTCAAAATATGTGTTCGCTGTGTCATGTGAATCTAAGTGCATCATGATACACATGACAGGCTAAATGCATGTGTTTACGGGCTTTGCATTGTGTGCCCTCAAAAAGAAGTCACCGGCTGCCACTGGAAACAATAATACATCTCCAATAATAACTTTATAAGGGTATGCAAAGCTTATAAAATCTTATCAACTGGCAAACTGTAAAGGAAGTTATAAGCGTAAACAGTCAGTAAAAGCTTAACCCTCCTTTTTTATAGGTATGAATGAAAACATGTTATTCTCGTTTCGTGTCAGTACACACGCAATAAATGCGCAAAGTAAAGTGAGACTTTCAAGTCTATGTGCCGGGGCTCAGCCAAGGACGGCCACGCCCCAATTTAAACCCTGATTTAAAGCTATGCCAATGTAAATTAAAGCAGTCCGGATGATTTAGCTACTGTATGTAATATATCCTACCTATATTTTATATAAGCCACTCAATTGAGATAAAGTTATATGTAAAAAAAATGGCAATAAAAATAGTAAATATTGCCTAAAATTCACACATGGCTTTTTGATTAGCCTATAAATGGATTACTCATGTATAGGATAATATAATAGGAAAAGGGTTAAGATTAAAATCTCGCTCATAGCTGATTTTCAGAGGATGCCAAGGCCTACAGAGATATATAGACTTTGTATACTATAACTTGTAGGGGATAGACCTGTGGTAACTCAAGAATGTACTGTAAGCTTAAGAGCATGCCTCTGACCCAAACACAGAGAGGACGAGCCTAGACAGATCTTGCCATGAGATGTTGAGGCCATTAAAGTGTTATTCTGCTTAATGCCGGTTTTCTCCTTGAGTGAATGGATCAGTTCTTTGAAGTGGGAAGTTTAAACAAAATCATATGGACGTTAATCATGGCCAAGTGTTTCAGCTGTTTTTGCCACAGAAAAAAGTCACCTGTTTGACAGCCTGTTTGCATAGAGACTATAGCCACAACCTGAAATGTATTGTAATGGCAAACATAACTAATCATGTTGTCAATTTTATGTTTGTGAAAACATGTCAAAATGAGTAATTAAAGGTTCAATTTGATTCGCTAATTCACAACCAAAACTGGCACAGGTAGGAAGGGAGGGTCACCCTGTCAAACCCCTTCAATTTACACCAGTCTTATTTCCTAAAGAAACTCAGTCCTTCAGTTTGTCTTTCGAGGGAGAAATCCTTGAAAGCGAAGCTGGTTTGGATGGAGGTAAATCAACATTATTTGTAAATGTGGAATAAACTGATGAACCCAAAAAGCACTTCACAATTTGGCTGAGATACATAGCCACAAAGTGCATGATTCAGATGTGTCTGATATAATTTATTCTGTAGTACAAAATATTTTAAGTGGTATAAAACTGAAATGAATATGCACTGTACTAACATGAAACAGGACCATTACTAAATGCCAACATAAAAGAATAGATGGGACTGGCAACACACTCTACAAAATGCTGGGTTATTTTTAACCTATAGCGTTGGGACAAAAGAGGATAAACCCAACCCGTTGGGTTTTAAATGAACCAATGCTGTGTTGTTTTAACCCATTGTTGGGTTAAATATTGACAGCTTCATCAGACTCAGGCGGGATCTGAGGTACGCACACTTGCAGGTGATTGATTTATAAAGGGAACATTGCTTTGGTTTAAGTCTTTTATTAAGACTTAAAACATGTATATTATATTATAAATATTAAGTCTTAATATTTTTTGGCGTATGCCATTTTTGGCTTTTGTGCATATGTGGACTTTTAGTAAGGATTCTACGCACATTTTTATAAATGAGACCCCTGGTTCAAAGTTAATTTCCGCTCTGTGCTTGTTTATCAATTTGACTACACTCTAAAACAGGGGTTCTCAAAGTCCGGACTCGATGGGAATTTGATCCGGACCCGCGTCCACTTCATATTGCAAGTGCATTAATTTCTATGTAATTGATTAAATGTGTGCATTTGATACTTTACAAATGCATATTAAAATTGTAAACCATTCGTTTATTTTTATTTTTTTAAGAGTATTCCTGGTCCAAAAATAAATTGCTGTAGCCATCACACCCAGATATTATGCACAGCTATTACATGTACTACAGCTTTTGATCAGTAAGTCCTTATCAATCTGAAATCACTGTTGGTTTGAGTCGTTTAAAAACATGCATTTAAAAAGGAACACTCGTCAAACATAATCTTTATACATATTCTTTATTATCATGAAAATACCTGAAAAGGTTTGAAGAACAGAAATACATCCTTAAGCCATTTCCTGAAGCTGCGTGCGTCATAGACAGTAAAAGAAATAGACACAGCGACCCCATTGGATTCAACAGAGACAAGTGAAGTCAATTAGAAGCATGCACTTCCTGGGGGTCGAGCGTACTGCGCAGACTCAAACTGAGCTTAATGACATAGATGTCAAGTGAGCAACCTGTCTGACGATTGTAAGTCTTCTAATAGCTGTGCCACGAGAAATCTGAATCACCCACCGAATCTTGCAGAGACGGCGAGCGTGAACAGGAACACATTTGGGTAAGTATTCTGATTCATAATCTCCCTTGACTTTATGCCTCCACGTCCACCCGATTGCCTCATAGACAGTAAAAGATTGCCTACGAGCTTCTTCTCCTGTCCATACGGTAATTTCTCTACTGTGCGACAGAGAGTCACAAGTTATGACGCAATCGTTAGCCTATTTTTACAAAAACTGCTTCTACTGGGCCATAACGTAACATTTTTGTGTTTCTTTAGAAATAATTAATGGACAAATGGAGTCTTTAAACGCCTCAGATGTGAAGTTATTCGCTGTCAAAGTGACGCCAAAATGAATGGGAGTCAATGGAATGCTAACAGCAGGTGGGGGTCCGCTAATCAATGGCGGAGCCCAGGGAAGCTTCAATAAAAATATGAAACCCTGCCCCTCCTGGCGTGCATACGGTTCTTCGTCTGCAGTGCATATTGAGTTTCTGCACTACAGCGCCCTCTGGCTTTTGGATGTAGCGGCATTTCACCGTAATTCATTGAGAAGCAGCAGCATCATCGGCCATATAGGTGCCCTCATAATTTTGGTCAGTGTTTCCACCTACCAACCACACCTTTTTTACCATGGTTTATGCATCTGGTGGAAAACAAACCATTTCTCTAATTAGGTTGCTCTGGATTTGGCACCTGGTTACTTTTGTCATACTTCTTGTGTTTATGTTCAAAAATGTTTTACCTAAAAATGCAAAATACACTTATTATGAATGTACTTTAATAGAAAATACTTTTTTCCAAACTATTTCTGTTGATTTGTTATATAAACAATTATTAACATGAAGTTATTACCATGCTTGACAATTTTGTAATAACCAGTTTTTCCGGACCTATGAAAATGATGGACCTTTGAATGTAACCTTTGAGAACCCTTGCTCTAAAATATGTTGGGTTGCTTTTACACCAGGGCTGGGTAATTATTGGACAGAACACATTTCTGGGTTAAAACAACCCTTTATTTTTTTTGTCATTTTAACCCAGAAATGTGTTCTGTCCAATAGTTACCCAGCCCTGGGTTAAAAACAACCCAATAGTTTTTAGAGTGTAGCAAATAAACTGACCTTGTTATTTAAAATAATCTACTCTAAAAAGGACCGTTGTTGATTCTTTACGGAAGTTTACCAGAAGTTACGTTGGGGCCACAAAAGCTGTTTGTGTTTGTTGTTGCCGCTGAAACCATAAACATTTTCTGGGTTAATTTAACCCAATTGGTGGGTTTGTCCCTCTTTTGACCCAACTGAAAATAACCCAGCAATGTTTAGGGTGCACACAGCAAAAAATAAAAAATGAATTATACATTTTCACAGTTAATTATCAATTCATACTTTTTCATTTCAAAAAGCATAAATGTAGAGCATTTTACAATAAAATTAATACACATGTAATTTTTCAAATCCAACTACAGTTTTCAGGTTTATACTGTACTTTAGCATTTATAGGGTTTTTTTCAATTCCAGATATGTAATTTAAAGTGCACCGAAGACTCAATTAACATAAACTAAAATAACTATTTCATGTCATCAAAATGTTTTAAAAGCCCCTAAATATTGTCCATGCTCTGCACAGACCTCTTTTCATTATTGCAGAGCTCACAAATTGCACACACTTGAGTGGTTTACATGAGTGGGCAGAAAGTAAATAATGCACTGAATTCACAAGCCAGCTCTCGGAAATGGCTATATGTAGAAAGCCAGCAGTCATAATATGCAAACTTAGAAGAAAAGCCATTATTATTATTTTTGAGTTATTTTTGAAAACTTACTAAGGTTTCACTTTACTTTCCAATACATGCACTTACAACAAATTTACAGGGAATTTACCCAACAAAATACCGGTAAATCCATGTAGGCCTACTTAAAGGCATAGTTCATCCAAAATTGAAGTATATGATTATCTTTTTTTCAGATGAAAACAATTGAAGTTATATTAAGAAATGTCCTGGCTGTTCCAAGCTTTATAATGGTAGTAAATGGTGCTTCTGATTTGAAGCCCAAAAAAGTTCATCCATCCTTCACAAACGTAATCCACCCGGCTTTAGGGGGTTAATAAAGATCTCAATGCGATTATGTAAGAAAAATATCTATATTTAAAACTTTACAAACTAAAACTTAAATAACTAGCTACCGGCAACATATGTGCATTCACAAAGGAGTGCGTTTCCAATATTTCTTTTAATGTGACTCATTAAAATTAAAAATAGAAGTTTACCTACAATATAAAAAAGTTATTCTGCAAAAAAGTTAAAACAACTTTGTTTTGCAAGTCAATTTAACCTTCTAGTTTAAGTTTTGACCTATGATAAGTTGACATAACTAAGTTAAAATTGTTTAATTTCATTTGTTAAGTTAAAGTAACATAAAAATATGTTGATTTGACATAATTTTTACAGTGTATCTCCCAAAATCTCACTCTTTCATCTCAGTTTGTTAATTAAGGCAGATTGGCATGCATACTTTTTGTGGACCTTTTAAAAGAGCTACCGGTCCAGTCTGATCTATTTTAGGCGAAGTATTTAAAGTTACATTTATCTGTCCAACTCCTGTCAAGCAAAAGGAAGGAATGTGGTGCTCAACCTTGTGTTGGCAGTGCCAAGAGGTGGCCTGAATTGGAGCACTCGTTTGGGTGTAATTTTATGTGATGTGCCCGACAAGGCGAGATGAAGGGATGAAAAAGTTTGAAGAGAAGAGCCATGGAGGAATGTTCCTCAAGAGCTAAACAAACCCACAGCGTATGGATCAGAGCGTGGCATGAGGCACTACTAGACGCAAGGAGTGCTCAGCATTGTCTGATTGTATGGATGTGAAAGGAACAGAGACATATTGAGAAACTTGAAAATACAAAGTGGCACAGCCCAAACAAATAACTCATCAATCTTTTTTACTTTCTTTTCGCTGGAGGTTGCTGCTAGTTGACCTAATGCTATTGAGGCATTGCACATCTGATATTATTAAAATAAGATTTTGACACTTTGATATGAAATCATGCAGCTAAAATAAAACTTTGGAGGGAGTCTGTACAGTATATTCCAGTATATTGAAGAAAGTCTTTTTAGTGTGAATATACTTTAATGTAATGACCGACATGCAGTCTAAATGGAAGGTCTTTTTTACTTTATTCAAAAGCTAAATAAACGGCTATGGAAGTGTTTAGGTACATATTGTGTGTCTCAAATCAGTGTGAATCTCCTATCTAGAGATTGAATGGATAAAGAAATGTAAAAATGTTGTGACTGAAAACGCAAGGGGGATGCCAACTGTGGGCGCTTGCCAGTGTTATTACAGCTAAGGGCTTTGGTTGGTATGATATTTCTGTTTTGTTTATTAGTCGTTGTACGATGTTTTGGTTGGTTGTTTTGGAATTTGTCCCGCCCCTTCTCCACTGTGATTGGACAGTTGAGTGAAAAGTGACATTGACGAACTGAGCATTTTACCCAAAGCTGAACATTTTATTTTTTGCATGTTTGTCACACTTTAATGTTTCAGATCATGAAGCAAATATTAGGGCCGGGACTTTAACGCGTTAAGATTAATTAATTACACAAAAATTAACGCGTTAAACATTTTTAACGCATTTTAATCGCACTTATTTTTGCACCGCGGAACATTTCTCATTGGATGAGTTTCGGCAAACCAATTATACTGGAGCACCAACTAGCGTTCATGACTTCAGACAACAACAAACCACAGTGAACATGAACGAAGAAGTTGATGAGATCGCTTTGGTTGGCCCAGTGGATGGGAATTTTTTTATAAAAAACGAACGGATGGAAGCGTCGATAAGAGCATGGTTGTGTGTAAGCTATGCAACAAGGAATTCACATATCACCCGCAGCACATCGAGCCTCAAGTATCATCTCAATGCTAAACATATGGCAGCTAGCGTGGACATTAGCTCGACTCTGGGTACAACGACTTGGTTGAACAAAAATAAACAATATTTTGTTGCTTAAGCTTATGTATTCAGTCATTATTCATGGTATTGTCAGGAATCGGGGAAATACAGAACACGAACCGGACGTAAAATAAAGGGATTTATTTAACACACAGGGATAACAGAAAAACAAAACCCACGAGGGGGCAAAACAAGACAAGGGAAAACACGACGCTAAACTAACACTAAACTTAACAAACTAACAAAAAACTTTCAAACACAATAAACAGATCGAGACTAGATATGATACAAAAACTTACAGGAACCGACAGGGCATAAAACAAGCATGGGACAAGACGAACGTGCACTGGACAACAAACACAAGGACTCTTAAATAGGGAGAAAGTAAATTACATAGACCTGAAAATAATCACGAGTAAGGGATCGGGGAAAAAGTGACGAGACCCGGGAAATGCGTGGTCGGAATAAACCAATACTACAACCACACATTTCCCACATAGAACATATGTACTGTCAGAACCCTGCCATGCTAAACTAGATCTAAATACCAACAGGATCCGGCAGGATTCTGACAGGTATACTAAAAATCCATGTGAAAAAATAACTTCTCAATGTTCTCAGGTCAAATATTTATATGTGATTAATTTTAACTGAAGGTTTTTACTATGAAGGAAACACAGATGGCCCTGTGTGAAAAAGTGCTTTGTGATAACTTGCACTGAGTCTGTTACAGCGCTGTGGAGGAATTTTGGTCCACTCATGTTTGCAGAATTGTTGTAATTCAGCCACACTGGAGGTGTTTTTGTGCATGAACCGCCTTTTTAAGGTCATGTCACAACATCTCAATATGATTGAGGTCAGGACTTTGACTTGACCACTCTAAAGTCTTCATTTAGTTTTTCTTCAGCCATTCAGAGGTGGACTTGCTGATGTGTTTTGGATCATTGTCCTGCTGTAGAACCAAAGTTCTTGGATGAGTCGTCGCTGCGCTCTTGGGGTCGTTTTGATCGGAAGGGAATTTTTACCACTGTTCCATGTTTTCACAATTTGTGATAACCCCCAGTTAAGTTATGATTTAAAGAACACCTATTGTCCGATTCACGTTTTTACATTTCCTTGGTGTGAATTAGTACGTTAGCAATATGAAAAAGGTACATACCCCAAAGTTATCGTCTCCAACGTAAATCTCTTTTCTTGGACATTAACAGACACTCGGATTGTAGGCAACAGTTTACTTCCTGGGATTGATGATGTAAACAAGACCAACATTATCAGAATTCCTCCCGCTTTGGACTCAGCCTATAAGTTAACTCCTGTTATTACACGGCTCTCTGGAATGCTTGATTCTGATTGGTCAGTTGAGACATTTCTCAACTCGGTTCGTTCTTTTCAAATAATAACGGCTCCAAAGTAATAACGCATAGCCGGTACTACTTGTACGATTAAAATCGCTCCGCGCAAATAAAGATTACTAGCTGTTTGGCGCCATCTTGTGACAAACACTGGACAACCATAATTTTAACATGTACGGAAAAAACAGTATGTGGAAAATAATGTGTTTTTTTAACCATAAACCACGCAAACACATTGTATTAAACAATGACACAAAAATAACGTTGTTTTTTGGCAATGAAATAGGTGCACTTTAACAATTTTTCACACAGGGTCATGTGGGTATGGATTTTGTTTCCCTTCATAATAAAAACCTTTATTTAAAAACATGTATGTTGTGTTTATTTGTGTTATCTTTGACTAATATTTAAATTGTTTCATGATTTGAAACATTAAAGAGTGACAAACATGCAAAAAAAAAGAAATATCAGGAAGGGGCCAACACTTTTTACACCACTGAAAATATGCCCATTAAGCCCACCGGCACGGACCCTTTAGGTAGCCTTTAAGGCCACTTTCAACTTTGATGGGGAAAATCATATTTTATGCAGCTTATTATTTTAAGCAATCCAGTGATTCATTAGTTCACTATATTTTTGTTGCATGCCAATCACATCTGGCAATGTAGAATTAGCCCTATGAACCTTTAGAACCCTTAGAAATTAACACATTTCTGCAACTGTCAGTCATTCTCAGAATCAAACAGTAAGCCTTACTAAAAAAACAGATTGCCGAAGAACTAAGCATGTAAACTACAAACACTAAATGTTTTGTGATTGATTTAACATTCATTTAAAAATACAGTGGAACCATTTAAACCCACATTATGTGTTTTAATGAGGAAACCCTCTGATTACAAACTTTGATGATTTGATTTTCTCAGTGAAAATGTTTAATGATAACAGATTTTTGTGTGCTTTTACCTTACCAACCTTTTACCTTACCTTACTTCTTACCTTAAGATAGGCCTACAAATCACACACTATAAAGCACTATTAAACAAGTCTGCTTTCTGTTTATCATTTGTTCTCACCAAGAAAATAAAAAAGAGAGAAAAACTTATACCATAAGAGCACCCTAGAATTTGTCTATTAGTAAATCAGTTTGAAAGCAGAAAGTAAAGAGTTAATGTTCATCAGGGATTGGAGACCTGATCTAAGTTATTTGTACAAGTGATGAGCTAGAAAACATTTGTAAAATGATTTTTTTCTATATTTTCTTGTCACTGACTGAATACATATATTGATTTTTACTTCCTTTAAAAAAAAGTTAAAATGGTGCCAAAGTACCAATTAAGCCCATTCCAGACTTTTGACTTTATTAATAAAATATCATTGAATCAATAATCCTTATTTTGTAATAAAAATATATACAAATTAATACACTTTTCAAATGAGAGATAAATCTGGCATTTCAACAGACTATTTTTCTTATAAACCATCTCATTATCTATATATGATAAACACCTTAACTTAGATTTTGGTGGGCTTTATGGGTACACTTATCCTCTACTAAAATATTCGTTCAAATAAACCTACTAAACCCAGTCATCACTTTATGGGTACATTCGCATAGATACATGTTTGAAAATTAAGTGTCATGGCATTTATATTTTTCACTAATCATCATGAAATAAAGTAATAATTTAAAACAATCTTGATAATGAAAATGATTAAAAGTGTTACCCAATAATTGTTAAATCCAAATTTCTCATTGTAAAAGTCCAAAGACAACACCATGAACTATATGTACTGTTGTGTATAATGCTGATCATAAAAGATACTTACATTGCTTCTGTTATTGCCGGAAACGTGGGAATAACATCAATGTCCGTGCATGAGACAGAGAAGGATTTCCACTGAGAACATTCACAACCACGAGGACATGACATGAAATGTCCCATCACACACACAGGTGACAGCATCAACACTAACAGCACGCGTGTCGCCATAATATCACCAATAAATCCCTCTTTATACACGGCAAAAAACTCAGTGTCTCCTCGCTGGGTTTGTAAACTAAAATACTAGTGACACAAACTTTGACAAGCACTTTGAAAAGCTCAGGCTTGCTTGAATGTGCGAGCCTTTTTACTGAGTGAGAGAGCCGGTGCGTGTTATGGGCGGCTGAGGCGCTCTTGTGGTTGCTATGGGAACTGAAAAGTTATTTCTATCTCAAGTAAAACAGTGTTCAAATGTCATCTTATTAGAGCACTTGCGAATCCAAATAGATAGCCAGCTATGAGGTCCGGACCTTTTTCATATTAAAAAATAAAATCTAAAAGTTCTTTAAATGACTTTTTTTTTGTTTTTGTTTTAAAACGACATATTATCATTCGCGTATATAATTAATTTTGTTCAGTTTACTACTGTATAACTTCGTGTAAAATGACGGAGATTTGACTCAAGCCGCGAGGGCGCGTGTGAAGAATTTGCAGTGTTGCCAGATCCCGTTGTTAAAAATCCACTTTAGCCGTAGCACGTGTTTTAGCAATGCGACACTTTGGGATATTTATAAAGTGATGAAGTAAGGTTAGGCAATTAGCGATTTCTCTGATTTATGTCTGAAAGAGTTTTGAACTAACTTTGTTCTTTAAGGGCTATTACTTTTGTTTGTTTTTCGGACAACCCTTACGAAAATCGACCATTGTTTTACTGTGGTAAAAGTGGAGGCTACCCATGGTTTTTGGTGTATTGATTATCAGCAAAACTACACCACACTAACCAAGGACTGAACCATGGTTATTTTGTGGTTACCAGGGTTTTACTACCATGTTTTTTGTTTTGTTTTAACTGTAGTAAAAACATGGTTAATTGATGGTTAATACCCACATGCAGAGGTGTAGGCTAAGATAAAAAAAAGGTTGGTATAAATTTACAGAAACCCCTTTGAAATTACACAAAACACTGTTAAAAGTGATAATAATGATTTTATACTGTATGTTGTCTGTGTTATAATAAATATATATATAAAAAAAGGTGCTTTCCTCCTGGGATTCTTGGGAATTAAAGCTTTCATTTTTATATAAGACTTGCACATGTGTGTCATATTTAAGCTATATGAAAAATATGAATATCCAACAGGCGGCTCATGACTGCTCATCCGAGGGGCACAAATTCAAAATATGTGTTCAGAGTGTCATTTGTGTTGCTTGCGTTTTCAAAATATGTGTTTGTTGCGTCATGTGAACCATGTGCATCATGTGTTTTGTCAAAATAAGTGCCTGCTGCACACGCGTCAAAACCATTTATTATAAAAGGGATGCTCACGTTCAGAAAATACCAGCCTGGTCTCACTGTTAATATGTAGTATTTACACGTAACTTTAAAAAACAAAAAAACATATTTTTTGTACGTTTAAATAGATGCTAAAACGTACAATGTAGACATATTTACAACATTTAAACGTAGCATTATTACGTTTTGAGAGCTAAAAAACGTAGAACATTGACGTATCTTTCATTCAAGATTGCTGTATCCAACGGAAATGGAAATGACGTAAATATGTCACGTGGCACTCAAAGAACCAATAAGCTTTTGATATCACTGCCGTTAAGCAATGTGTCGTAAAGCTTCTTGAGGCGGGATATTTGAATTCACATCAAGGAATGCGTGATCTGACTTTACGGTTGCTGATGAGAACTCGTATCAAGATCGCTGGATAAAGGGCTGAATTTGGATCTGTTCCTCGCAATCGTATGAATTTTAAAGATGTGGATTACAGCAAATAAATAAAAGTAACATCTTTTGTGAAATGATGTTGTATTTTGTTGTAATTATTGTTTAGTAGTAAATAAAGTGTAAATAACTTTCTTAGAGTAAAATATATGATAAAGTGATGCAAGTCTGCAGAAAATAGACATTCTAAGCTTTCAAATAGTATCACATATGGGGTACTGGGTCCATGACAGACACAGAAAATGTAAAGAATATTTTAATGACATCATTTTGGACCCGGTACTGGGTCCGCAGATTTTAAAAGTTAAGACACTATTGTAGAGACTAACTATGGAGCAGCTGCTTTTTCCTAAACCCACAGCTAATGAAACATTTTATTACTAATTAAAAAGAAAAATTTATTTTCTTTTGATTGTAAGATGGTGTATTCCTCTCTTTTGTGGAGTTGACAATACACCAAGCCTTTTAAGCAGTTCTTAAGAATGTGGTGAATGAAGGATGTGCAGTAAGATTTTTTTATATCAAAAGAGAAAAAAATGCAACTGTTTCTAATAGCCATTTATGTTCAATGCACAGAACAGTAAAGAAATCATGACATTGAACTTTGTCTAAATAAGACAAAACTGGATACTTGCTTCAAAGGGAACTTATTTCACACGGAGTAACATTTTTATTGTACATAACATCTATTACTGCTGGTTAAAAAATTTTTTCTGTCTTTTACACAGGAACATTAATGTGGTCCTAAGCATGTTTGTCTCGTCACTCATTAAGGGAATAATAATCAAAACTGATGTTGCCCAAAAACAAGTTGCACAACATAGAAACATTATAAAAGCACATCGCTAAAGGATTCAGTCTTTTATTACAAGCTGAATTTGGAAAGCTCTTTAGTTCTTTTATAGTTAATCATGCTAAAAAAGAACTAAAAGATCGAATCTCCATTGAAGCTTAATTTAGCCTACCTTCATGCAACTGAGTCAGGGCTAAATTTAGCCAGAGTAACTGGAAAATCCCATCTTAAAGGCTCATTGTGTAACTTTTAGAAAGATTTTTTGACAGAAATGCAATGTAATGTACATAACTATGTTATCAGAGGTGTATAAAGACCTTGCATAATGAACTGTATCGTTATTATCACCTTAGAATGAACTATTTTTATCTCCATACACCTTTACAGGTGGTGTGTGTAAATTTTAGTGACATCTAAAATTGCAACCAACAGCTCACCCCTCAATTTCAAAGGCAGCATTCCAAGGCAGAAAGGCATCAAGGCACGTCCAAACCCAATATTTGGTTTACTTCCTGTCTCTTGAGATGCCTTCATCATCTTGTCCCACAATTCTATGTGGGTGTGCGCCGGAAAGTGATTGGTCGAGTTAAAAAAAAAAAAGCTGCCTAAGCTTTCGATGCCCCTAATGTAGGGATGAAAGATGCCCCGAGCAGTTTGTCTGTTTAGGGCTACATGACGGGGACTTCATGTAAGGGGTCCTGCGGTGTATGTGGATAAAAACGGCTCATTCTAAGGTTATAAAAACAATACAGTTCATTATGGTCTTTATACACCACTGATAATATAGTTATGTAGGTTATATTACATTTCTGTCAAGGGATCCACATAAAAATTACCCAGTGCACCTTTAAGCCCTTATCTTGTGTTTGTAATACCCATACTGGTTAGAAAATTGAACTGATTAGTAAATATGCCATGCATGCTATATGAAATGATATATCAATCAGATATTAAAAATATAAAAAAGTGCATTATAAATACTTATATTAAAATAAGCAGCCCTAAAATATAGTTATAAAAGCCAGCTCCTATAAAGCTGGGTACACACCTAACGATTGTCGCACAGATTATAAATGTAATTTGATCATAACAACTGATCATGCCTAAATTTTCCAGGGGGTATTGCACAAAAGTAGAATTAAGAAAGCCACGATAACAGCCTAATCCCTTATTTTGCCCTTCCGTTGTGCTCAGTCTTTGTTTACAATCACAGATAAAAATCATTTATGCAAGAAACACTCTTTATGTGTGTTGAGTTTTGTGTCCCCAGCATTCAGTCTTCGTGTGTAATTCATTTATTTCCCAGCAAACACAGAACGTTCCCCTAGCATTAGTTTTATTATTATAATAGTATTCTTTTTTTTGGGAACCAAATAATAACGTTCTGGGAACGTTCTTTTTAGGTTTTATTTTTGCAACCATAAAATAATGTTCCAATGACGTTGTAGATTGGTCATTTTAAATAACCTAAAAATAACTTATACATAACGTTCTAATGGTTATTATTTGGAACCATACAATAACGTTCCCATAACGTTGCAAGGTGGTTATTTTTAATAATTTATTCAGACAGTTCTCATATAGTATTTATTTTTTAGAAAATTAAGAGAAAGCATAATTAAACCCCTTCCTTTAGTGTGTTAATGACGACATGTCTGATCTCGTGAAGCATTTTTTTCTCAACACACTGCCACACATTATTGCTTTAATATATTAGTTTAATATAATGTTCAATATAAGAACAATATTAATAAATTCAAAACAACAATATTATGTTTAAAGCGCTGCTAAATCAAGTTTACCCGACTTGGTAGTGCGCGTGAAACGGCGACGCCGCGGCTGGCAAAAACTACTTTTCCCATGATTCCTTGCGTTTGTTGTTTTCCTGTTAGGCGGCCAGTTCAAGTTGCCATAGCAGAGGATGGCATTGGCGGTGCCTCACACTCATCACATACGTTAACCGTCAGTCTGCTGGGCACAGGTGGGTGCCGTTTTATATCCCTTTCCAGTTTATTTTGCAGTGTTGTTAGATATTAAACATGCAAACAAGACTTTCTAATATTCCGGAAGGATAAGAGAGCTAGCTGCAATTACAAAGCTAATTAGCATGATAGTTTATCGTCATCTCCCCGATGAGTGAAAGAACTTTGATTTAAAAAAGATCGATCGTTTCATTGCCCAAATGAGCGACGAACAGCATTAAACAGTTAAACAACCTCAATACTTGCTCGTCGGGTGTAATTACACTCATTTAGCAGCCAACGTACGCAAACTGTTACTGCGTGTATGAAGGCACAGGAGAAGATGGTTTTTGATTTCAGATGAACGCTGTTGTTTATTTTCAGCCTCCGGATCATGTCAGCATGGACTCCTCCAGTGATTCTGACATCTATGACAGACCCAGAGGGCATCGGTCCCGGGGGAGAGAAGGGAGAATGAGACCTGACAGCAGGTTTCCCAGGGATACACATGTTTCTGATATATCCGAGAAAATTGACACTTTGGCAAACACTCTACAGGTAAACTGCACACATACACTGAAGGAGGATAATAGATATACTATGTATGTTGGGTGTTGCCGGGGTCTTTTGACTTACAGGCTTGCTTATTGGTGCAGGACACAAGTCGAAACCTAAACAAAGTGGATCGGATGTTGGGCCAATACAGGGACCATACAGATGACCAAGCTGAAGCCATGGCGACCGTGAGTATTGCTGCATGGAGTGGTATGGGATTGTCTCTGATATCAGATAAGGGTTTTGTTTTGAGATCGTGGCTTGTTTTCTAGCTGAGGGAGAGCTTAGAGGAATCTGTCCAACAGCTGCAGGGTCAGCGTCTGAGGAGGTCCAATGGGGGACGAAGCGCCTCTCTCTCCACGCTGCACACCAGTGACCTGGACGATGGCGACGGCTTGGGTATGGCACAAACTATAACCTGCTTGATATATGTATTTTAAATGGGTCATATCATACAATTTCATGTTTTCCTTTTGTCTTTAAAGTGTTAAAAGCTGTTGAAAGAGATATTCTTTCTAAAATTGAAGGCTTATCCATGCCTTGCTAAGGGGCCGTTCACATTTCGTGTCTAAAACCAAGCCACTTCCCCTCTTTTCCAACGTGCTTTCTAGTATTTTCAACTGGCATGCGAGTCACTCTCTATTTCAGCTCTTGCCAGGTGTCAAAATTAGAGATGTGCACAAATGATTGAGTATTTGAAAATAATTTGGATATTTGTTTTTAATGCGCCACCGCACACTTAAAGGGATAGTTCACCCAAATATGAAGTTTTTGTCATAATTTTCTTTTCGTTCGAGTCTGTTTACAAGATAATAGCGTACTTTGTGAAGTCCTCAAACTTTAAACTTGTTTTGGCTTGGGGTATTATATTTGGTATACGGTATAATATAATTTCACAAAAAACAAACAAAAAACACACCAAAAGACTCAGAATAAGAGTTATCATTACGACGGGTTCCAGTGTTACGAGAGCGTTTTACTTTCTGCTTTTTTCAAAACAATCGCATCTTAATGACGAAAGCGTGCCTGGGCTCGGAACGATAAAAGTACAGTGTGAGTGCGTGCATCTGGGGGAGTAGGAAGGGGTGACAAACGCGCTGGGGCATGGTTTGGTTTGGATAATGTGAGTGCGCCTTAACTGTAACTATTTAAATTGTAACAACCATACACAATCTATTGTGTTTACTTTACACTATGCAGTAAGCTGAACATTAAGTCTTCCTCTTTTTGTCTTGTCCTGTAGAAAGGAGGCGATACCTCCCAACATCCCCTCTGAAGGATTATGGGAGTGTGGGCGCAGGTAACAGAAGACGATCCAGATCTGTTGCTGTGCGTTTCAGAGACTCGGCTCAATCTGAGGAGCAGGTACGTCTGTTTACGTGAGACTCAGACCTGTATAAGTTATAAAAGAGGGTATGTTTCACCCTAGGGAGCCGGAAAGATGCCATGTGAGTTTCTTGTAGGGGTTGGCAATATTACTGAGATATAATATTCCAGTAATTTTATATAACTGTAATGATATTAACCACAAAGCAATTAATTTACTGGAAAGGATGTTACATCACCATGTGGTAATGCATATTTTTTCATATCCATCAAGTGAATTAATCCTTTACTAATGAAAGGCACTCCATCCCTTCATTATTTTCTTGGTGAATGATAACTACATATAAATATGTAAGATGAATAATTAAAGCAAAGGTCCCCTGTCATTATTTTCTCATCCTCGTGCATTTTTTTTCCTGATAAACATAAATGAAGATATTTTGATAAATGATGGTAAGCACACAGCTGATTGTAACCATTGACTTCTATAGTAGAAAAAAAAACAAATACGATGGAAGTCAATGGTTACAATCAGCTGTGCTTACCATCATTATTTAAAATATCTTATTTTGTGTTCATCAAAATAAAAATAAAAAAACTCATACAGTTTTAGAGCAAGATGAGGATAAGAAAATGGTGACACATTTTTCATTTTTGAGTGAAATATCCTTTATGTGATTTTAGTGGTTTTTCATCTAGATGAATTGGCTGTAGTAGCCTTAAAAAATGTATCTTAAATTTATTAATTTCCTTAACATGCTTTACATTTTCTTTTTTTTTTTTAACAAGTTTTCTGTAATTTCTGTGTTTAGAAACAAAACATTAGCCTTTTTTATATACAGTTAATCATCTCATATGTTTGTTCTGTAATTTGGAAGTTGCCTTCATATGTGTAGCAACAGACTTATTGTCCTGCAAAAAATGACTTGCACACCACCACATGAGAAGGGGTCTTGACTTCAGTCACGCTACTGTGATGCGGTCTTGGAAGGAAGCATTTGGAGGACGCAG
Source organism: Paramisgurnus dabryanus (assembly GCF_030506205.2). Lineage (NCBI taxonomy): Eukaryota > Metazoa > Chordata > Actinopteri > Cypriniformes > Cobitidae > Paramisgurnus > Paramisgurnus dabryanus. Next base: position 33,462,238 of record NC_133348.1, read on the forward strand.
TCTTCTTTACTATACTATATCCACACCTGATATGAGACACATCAGACCTAAATAAAGATATTTTTAAGTAGAAAATGCATTTTGAATCAAAGAATAAGACAATGGTTTCAGTTTTGCTTTATGACAGTCAATAAATCAGCAATTTAGCAAGCATTACTATTACCAGATTTTGACACACAGTTTTATGATTGCAACACTCAACACAGCCGGTGAAGTGAATGAAGTCTCGCCTTCCTGGGGGAGATGCTTTGTGCAAAGTTGTTTACCAAAGTGCTGTACATACAGAATAAAAATCTAAGAGCATATCACAAATAAAAATACAGTAATAATAAATAATAGACACTGAATGTTGTGCAGAATGTTGTTTGGCACTTTCCACAGTTGCCAAAACCTTAACCCATAACAAATCAGCACCACCAACATGTTTTTAAAGTTGAAATCCATTTGTCTGTTCATCAGGTTCACACCCTGCATCAGTCCCTCAGAGATCTGCAAAGTGATCAGGTACGACTGGAGGAAGATATAAACAGAGAGATCAGCAGGAGAAACAGGTCACAACACAAGCTTTCTCTTGCAGCTCATTTACTCTTCAGTTTGTGTTGGCATATTTTTTAATTTGCTTTTTATTATTTTGTCTTGTATGCCTCTCAACAGGATGGACATTGAAACCAAAAAGACATTAGAGAATCTTGAAGGGCACATCCAGGCATCGCAGAGAGAAGAACCTGTAAGTGTTGCTAATATTTATTTACACAGCATGTTTGGATCAATTTGTACCCTTTGTAGCAGCCTGTTGTTCCAGCTGAGCACTTATTATTGTTTTGTGCTTTAATAAGGATTTCTTATTTTTTACCTAACAGTACAGTTTCTAAGACCTTTTGTAAACAGCAGTGGTGATCAGCTGGCTTTTAAGGATGCACCCCATTTATACCTAACCCAACCAAACCAAACCAGCGCGATTGCCACACCCCACCTGCACCCCCAGAAGCATTCAATGAAGCCCATGTTATAGTTGGGTGTAAGGTCTATGCCGTAGGTTTTCTGGAGCCTAGGTATTTTCTTTTAGGAGTCCTAGGTATTTCCATTTGCGACGGTGAGAACAAAGCTGTGCCAAGTTGAGGAGCGATTTGACTGAAACTACAACAAAAGTCGCTGTTTATTTACTTCTATCACTGCTGGACTTCTCAAATAATACATAACAAGCTTCTTCTTCGTTTGTGGGTTAAACTTGCCAAGCTGCTTCTTCATTGACAATCGCGCTGCTACTGGGGTTTACGAAGGCCGAGTTGTTGCGCAATTGACGTCTCTCCTTTTAAACCCACCTCTGCAAGCCGGCCAGGGCGTGATAAACCAAACTGCGCCTAGGCACTTCGTCAACCTGTTGACGTGGACACGATGGTCATTATCATGATCAGTAGTCTATGTTTTCATACTTAAAGAATTTACTACTGACTATTTAAACCATGATTCAAACACAAGATTTAAGCAGTGCACAGTAGCGCTTGTTGTTTATCGTTAATACAATTACAAAAGTTGATTGATCAGCTTTGTCATCTGGATTTTCTGGATCAGATTTTGCTCGTATTGATAAGGTAGTAATTGGTGATATTAACTCCTTTCAGTATTGCATTGGAAGCTCATCTTTCAAATACGATAAGGAGAGTCACATTTCCGGCTGACGTCAGAGGTAGTCAGGCCAATCACAACGTACAGGTTAGCTGGCCAATTGGAGGACACAATGCTTTTCAGAAAGGCGAGCTTTGTTACAAAATCAGCACGTTTCAGGGAGGCAGGGCATAGAGGAGCAATAATAATTTATGGTATGTGGAAAATAATGTGTTATTGGAACCATAAACCACACGAACACATTGCATTACACCAAATGCACAAAATAATGTTGTTTTTAGCAATGTAATAGGTGCTCTTTTTATAACACTCGTTCAGGGGCCAGTTAGGGCTCAGCGGTATATTGAGTTTTGGTAATACATCAGTGTTTCCCCAGCGGGATACAGGATATGACCTTTCTTTGCAACAGAAGCTTTCAGAAATGTACACTGAGGTCAGACATAGGCTTTCCAACCAGCTTGCAATGTTATGGAGCTCTGTATTTTCAAACCTTTTTCTATATCAACATTAGATGCTTTTTAATAAGAGTTTTTGTGACATCTCACATGTGGCTTTGACTTGGATGTATACATTTATATAATTTTGTAAAAAATACAGACATTGTACCCTATATCGCAATTCATCCCAAAATGACAGAGATGAACTTTTGTCAATATCTCCCCCTTAACTTTACGCAAAACTGTTTTTTGTAACTCTGTTGATGTCTGCACAACATTATCAGCATAGCTTGCATGATCTCTTTTGGTTATGTTTTTGGATGTTGGCATCTGCCTTTTGAAAGATTAATGTTTATTTTTCTATCCCAACTATGCACAATATGTCTTGTTGTATTTAATTTGTTTATATTAATATTCAGCACTGTGACCCAGCAGTTGTACACAATATATTTAGCTGGGCAACAGTTCCTTGCTCTATCTGAACATGGCATCAGATTTAACAATGCACAAAAAGCACATTGAATCAGATTTGAGGTGTATGATGTTTCTCAGGTCTCCATACGGGTGGAGAGACGTCTGCAAGAGATTGAAGATGAGATGCGTTCGGGGCGACAGGTGCTGGCTGAAAGACACCACAGAGATAAAGCAAAACCTGTGTCTGGAGATCTGCATGAGGTAGAACATCAGTTTATTATTCTTCATTTGGTAATGTTTTAAAGGGATCATGTCATAGAATCACATTTTCCTTGGTCTTTTGAGATTAAACTTACAATGCAACTTTTGAGATAAATATAATATGAAAGTATAGTAACTATACTTCTTTCACAGTCCAAAAAGAGCTTTTATTGAAACTAAGCCGCAATATATAGTTCTAATCAGAGTATTGTTTCAAATCGCTCATTACAGGTTACAATATCTAAATGACTTTATAAAGACTGTGAACTGTGTAAACACTGTGATGTGGTACATCTAGCTTTTTTAAATAGGGTTCATACCATGCTCTTGCCAGCAGAGGGCAGTGTCTGCTTTATGTTCGACCACCATTAACAATGCCGCCCCATTTATTTGAGAGGCAACTGGTGAAATCTTATTTCCATCTTCTCTCCATCGCAGTTTGCTAATGAAAAGTCAACATGCTTCAGGCTTAGATTAATAACACATTTGTTGCAAAACTGCAAGAAACAACAAGACAAGGAATTCAGGATTAAAAAATACACCGAGCTGTTGTCGGGCACTTTTACACACGTAAATCCAAACTGCTGTTTGAGCAGTGAATGACATCATTATAATATGATAAATCTAGTTTACACTTAGATTTAAAGGGTTCATTAATTACGAAGACTTGGCTTTTACGTCAAATGTTTTCAAAACTTTATGTAACCAGAACCTGTTATTTTGCTTCTTAATCTTGGATGCCGCCCTTACTGGCCTAAAGTGGTTCTGCTCCTAACTTTTAGAGTACATATACTTATACATGATGAATAAGAATGACCAATCTGAATAAAATGCATACCAGATACATTTAGTTATAATGAAATTCAGTGTAAAGTATGTTTTTAACTAATCCAAATCTCTATTGAGGATGCAAGAACTGCATCAAAGTTTGTGTGTGTGTGCTGTGATACAGTACAAGTTTTTCATGTTTATAACAGTGATGATTGAATGTCTAATATAGTTATTATATTGAGATCTATTTGATCACAAATTATGATCACAAATAAATGATGTTTGATTACAGTATGCTTACCTTGAACAGCTGTTGACAGTAACAGTCTGCCTCTTGGCTGGCACACACAGGCAACTTGTTGCACCTCTCTTATCTTTATTTTCATAAATTTTATACAACTTCCCTGCTGTCGCATCTAATTTCCAAAATGTTAAAGTTCAGAAAGCATATACATATGTCATGAATGCAATCAAAAAAGTAGGGTTGCAGAATTCTGGAAAATTTCAAGGCTGGAAACTTTCCATAGGACTATAGGAGAATTAACAAGAATATATGGGAATAAATTGAGAATTTGAAAAAAAAAAAATGCAGAAATATAACTGGGAACTTAAACATAGTTAAAAAAAGTCTTGCAGCATAATTTTGCTTAAAATATAATTTATTGCATTTTCAGTTGAATTTGTACCATGCACCTTCCTCGGTCGCATGCACACTGCTTACTGTAGGGCCATTGAGGCCACACCCCCTGCATGTACTTGCATTCTTCCATAAAATGCACAGATCAATTCTTGAATCCTGCACACAAAATAATGACAAAATGTCCATCTTTGCACGTGAATTACATTCATTTGTTTAAAATGTCCTTGTGCTGCGCAATAAACAGTTTCAAGGGTGATATGCAAGACAGAATTTCGGGGCCCTTCTTTTAGATGATTTATTGTGGTATTCATAGCATAATGTGGAGCTACATAAAAGCAAAAAAGGATTTATTCGAAAACAAATACCATTTTAATCTAAAAAAAGGCAAAAAACATTCCTGTAACTCATTTTAAGGGGATCACTAAAAGAAGAATAATGCATAGATGGACATAACATAAAAATGATGTGGTGGGGCCCCCTAGAGTTCTCATGAGCCCGTATGCCTGGCATACTCTGATAAAACTTGGATAAATATATTTGATCTATGCTAGACTACTAGCAAATACCAAAGTATGTTTATACAGTAGCTAGCTAGCTAGCCAGTAAGTCAGATATCTAAATGTAAGCTTGCATTATTTCATTGAAAATTTATGATGCAAGCTATCATGTAGATAGCTCAAGCTGTTATGCTCTTTCTTCTACATTCTGTTAGCCAGTTTTCTGTTTCATACAGAGTTACTGTACCACCCAAAAGTTTGGAGACATTACAATTTTAATGTTTTTAAAAAAAAATGAAGTTAAGAAGTTTTACGCTCAAAAGCCTGCATTTATTTGATCAAAAATCCTTCAAAAATCATTCATATTAGAATGATTGATTAAATAAATCCATGGCTTGATGAGCGCAAGTATCAGGATTCCTTCAAATTTGTATTACCTTGCATGCGTATCTGCTTATGACCAAAGAAAATCTTTATTTATGTTTGTATATGATATAGTTTATAGAAATTTCCAAAATAATTCCTGTCAATTCCTGTTAAGGTTCCAATTAGGAAAAATTCTAAATTTTCCCAGATTTTTCCAGATTAAGTTTCTAATATACCAAAATTTTCCACTACCCTACATAAAAGTAATCCAATGACTGCAGTTGGTGAATCAATGTCTTCTGAAGTGAAATGAAATATGTGTGTGTGACAAAGTGAACACCAGCGGAGAAAACAATGAATATTATTCACTGTTTTAGTGAAATAGAAACCAAACACAAGCACATCAAAGTGCTAAATTCAAATATTGCAATTTTAAATCTTACAGCATCTTACTTATCATGTGACAACCGAGAGGCAACCTTCCGATCTCCCTAATGAAGCCAATACGGAAGTGACTTAAACTGCAATTCATCGACTGGCCGCTTGAGGCTGGCTCCAAAAGGGAGTCAATTTCCATAGACTCTCATGTTAAAATGCCCAACTTTACAGTAGAAAATAATGTTTACAGCCTGGTACAAAAAGTGTTTTTGGTCTGTATAGCTAATTTTGCCCTTCATGACAACTGTGAGGGGGGTGAATTTTTCTGTAACTCATTCGTCTAAATTATATTAAGCCTTAAACTTCTGCTTGAGTGACGATTGAACTGCCTCTGCTGTCACTAGACTCGCAATAGGCGGGCGTGGTTACACCTCAGCTTCACCCGTGTCCCGCCTCTTTACCCATTTTCGGTTTTCCGTGAGTGATTCGCGGTGAAGCGTGACCAAGATGGCGACGGCAGGCAACGCCTACTTTAAGCTTCAAAAACGATCTTCGCAAACCAATGGGTGACGTCACGGACGCTACGTCCATATTTTTTTACGGTCTATGGGGACAACTAGTCATGAGAAAATTTAAAGCCAGTAATTGCATTCGTTTTATTCTTGGTGATTAAGTCCTCTTTTTGTAACTTTATGAGGGACTGTCTGTTTTAAGATTAAATGAACATTATGTGTTTTGTTTATTTGATACGGTTCTATAGCTATGCATTATATTACATTTAGTTTGTCACTCTGAGGATAAATAACTTGTGCACTCCAGCTGTTTCTTGGAAAAAGACATTCAACACATTCATTTTGTGCTCCGTGCATGCTGGCTTTTCACATTAAATAAAGGCATGTGGCACATAATACATGTCAGTTACTAGTACTGTTGCAAAAGTTTTTCTTTTAAATTTGAATTAAAGTTTGAACCAGAACAACTACACACTTTTCAGTTCATTCTTCACATTTTTGTACATCTTCATTATATGCAGTAACTCAAATGAACAGAGCCCAGGGAGTGTTGTAACCAATTTTTTTGTAACCAATGCTATGATTTTTTTTTTGTGCAGTGTTCCAAACTTTGACATCATGTTTCCCTATATTGTTCTGTTACATAATAAAATACTTCTAATACAACTTATTCATAATTATACCGCGGGCCTGTTGATTGCTTTATTCTGATTGGCTGAGAAATGTTCCATGGGTGTTGATTATTTTTCTGTGAACAGCCACCTGACCTTTTAACCAGAGCAATGTTTGTGGTAACCGTGGTATAAGTGGAATAATTGACTTTGAATTATTTTAATAATTATTTTCTTATAATTCCCCGGCCCGTCATCAATTGTTCCTTACATAATACAAAGTAAACTCTGGAAAGCATTTGATTGAAGGGCAAATAAAAGTGCATACAAATATGTAAAGGCTAGTCATTCTTCCAAATAGGCCTTTGTCTATGTTTTATTTGACCATGATGTTAGACCCCTCTCTATCTGCTCAGCCTTAGGGTCCCTACTGTAGTTTAACGATCTAAGCACATGGTCTAAAGCACATGGCGCAAATGCTTTTAAGCAAATGCTATTTGCAACTGGAGGCAACTGATATCAATGATGACTCGCTGCTTGGGGGCGGAACAAAAAGGCAACATATTCTCTATTAGTCACTCAAAGTTCCGAAAAAGTATCAATCTGCTCTACCTGTAAACCATCAGAACGCGTTTTTAGCGTTATAACCCCAAAGAGATTTCTCACTTGAATCAAGTGTTGTTTTACGGATGGAAGTGCTATTACACACAATCTAGGTTAATTTTAAGCTAAATACCACAGTTCTTTTCCTTAAAGGGGACATTTTTAAGATGTCAAATAAATCTTCGGTGTCCCCAGAGTACATATGTAAAGTTTTAGCTCAAAAATACCATATAGATAATTTATTATAACATGGTAAAATTACCACTTTGTAGGTGTCCTTTAACATGCAAATGAGCTAATCTCTGCACTAAAAGGCAGTGACATGGTTGGAAAGTGTAGATTAATCGGCGGTATTATTCCCTTCTGACATCACCAGGGGAGCCAAATTTCAATGACCTATTTTTTCACATGCTTTTGGAGAATGGTTTACCAAATCTAAGGCCCTGTTTGCATTAGAGCTTTTGCGTTTTAAAACGGCATTTTAAAATGAAAACGATCCTCGTTTATAGCTTGAAATTATTGCTTTAATGTAGGGAGTTCCTCTTCAGCCATTTCACTTTGTTATATTTATAATAGTTCCTTGTTCGCAGTTCATATTTATGATCTTATAGTCCATTTGAAAATTTTCGTACGAACTGACTGTATTCTTCAGAAAAACACCAAATAACTTATCTTCCCTTACCAGTCGCTGTTCAGTGTGCAATTAATTAATAAAAATTAATATGACATTAATTTTTAAAAGTGTGCGAGGTCCGTGCACGTCCTCCTCTTGCAACACAGAAATAGCAAAAAGCACAATCATCTAAACGAGCATTAAATATGAATATGACGTTGTTTTTATTGTTTTTATTAATTTATATTCACAAAACTTATCAACAACACATCGATTAAAATTAAGAGACAAATTATTTGAAACGAAATTCATTTTAAAGTAGCAAACAAAACTTGAATTAAACTCGAAAATAATGTCTGACCCATTACAATTCTCCCTTTATATTGGCCTTTACAAGGCCCTATATGGCGTTTAAAATTACAGTCTATCTTTCGTTTAGCTTACTAAATTTAAACAAAACATAAACAACATTAAAACAATATTCAAACCCAACAATACTCACACATAAATATAAAACAGACATTATTCATAAGGATACATGTTAAAACAATCTGATAGCGTTTATAATAGCTGGTAGATGTTTACTATTTTTGGCAAAACCTCCGTTGCAAACCAACATTTACATGAATAAAATAATTTTTACTTTGAAAATGATGCGCTGTCACGTTAACATCAGCTGTTCGTTTACATAGGACTCCGTCTACGTTCATTTACACTGCAGCGCAATGTCTGAGTTCTCAAACTAAAACAGGGTCTTCAGCGTTTACGAACGACTCCATTTATAAGGGTCGAAAATGGTGGCGTTATGTAAATGAAAGGCGTAAACGTGGCAAAAGTAATGCGTTTTAAAAGGTAAACGCATTAATGTAAACATAGCCTAAGTTACTGGATTGATCTTTTTCACACTTTTTAGGTTGATAAAGGCACTGGGGACCCAATTTTAGCACTTAAACATAGAAAAAGTAAAAGTTTCATGGTATGTCCCCTTTAAGTCTTGAAATGATTAAATCATCAAGTCTAATTAAAAGGATAACAACAAGTATATTTTGCATCTTTGATCATTGGACTTAGGATGCAATTGTCTACAATTTCAAATAGCTACAGATGTTTTTTTGTTTAAGACCAGTTTGACCTGTTAACAAGCATAGAAACATTTTGTTCACATACTTTACTTTCTTGTTTGTTGTTCAAACAAAAAATCAGTAGCAGAATCTGCCTGTTTGCTTGTAAAAATCGACAATTGGAAGCGGGCGTATAAAATTTTGATTGCTGTGTCAATACGTTATACTGCTGTTAACAGTATACTTTGGAAAAAAAAACCTGTAACCTACACCACACAATTCATCTAGGTTAGCTTATCATTTGTGTTTTGGACATGAATGATCAAATCATTGCAGCAATAGGGAAAAAGAAAAGCCGGCCACTAAAGAAGGGGTCATTAGCTAAATAAGGAAGTACTACCCTGGTAACAACCCAAAATGCCTTTCCAATCATATAACAAAGAGTCAGAACACTTGAACAACCACAAAGCATTTGCCTTTCAGACACACTCTTTGAATTGTGGTAAACAACTACAGAGTTTTAGCAAGCGTTGCTCACATTTACTTGAGGAAACATAAAATATTTGATTGGTTGGTTATAAAAAAGGTTGTCTAATGTTAAGCATAAAACTTAAAATGTTTTGCCTTTTATATCCAAGCTGGTTTTATACTTTTTTGTATGCGAGTACACTAAGTGACCTTCATATACACATTACACGAAATTACACCCATATTTTTTGCAAACCCTCTATTAGAAAAGCAATTTACTTAAGTACTAAAGCTAAGCTCAGAGTGCTGATAAAAACCCTTTACATTTGCAAACACGCAGCTGATGTCATTGCAAAGGCATGATACGAGTACAAGCCCAGCAGGAGGGCTGAATTTCCTCCCAGGGATCAAATAAAGTCATCTATCCATCCATCCATCTGTTGTACTGCTAATAAGTGGAGTATGGGAGGTTAACGGAAAGGCTGCTAATCTTTTTTTCTTGTCGACTTGACTCTGTGTCCTCAAAGGCTTTGAGAAGACATGACGGCCAACTCTCGGAGGCTGATGAGACCTTCAGAAGTAGACTGCAGAGATCAGAGAGCGAGAAAAGCAAGGTGTGTGCGTCTTTGATATATCGACGTGTGTGCAAATGGCATAAATATATTATTAACCTCAGTGTCTCATATGGTATTCATCTAGGCTTATATAAGCGGTGATTGCCGCTAAAAGTGGTCTGTAAGTTCAAAACTTGACAATTATTTAGATTTTCTAGCTTGGTGTGGAAACTTTTTTCTCTGCCATGTTAACTGCATGTACAGTTGCAAGGTTTGTTACCTAAATAAAATGTCTTCATCTATTCTTTTTCAATTCAAGTAATCTAACTAAACTAGTTACAAACATGGATACTTAAGCAGTTATTCATATTGCAGGCTGGTACAGTACTTTAACCCTTAAAGGGGCCATATCATGTAAATCTGACTTTTTCCATGTTTAAGTGCTATAAATGGGTCCCCAGTGCTTCTATCAATCTAGGAAATGTGAAAAAGAAAAACCCAGTAACTTAGTTTTGATAAACCATTCTCTGCAAGCATGTGAAAAAATAGGTCATTGAAATTTTTGGTTCCCTAGTGATATCAAAAGAGGATATAATTATAATACAGCCCCTTAATCTGCACTAACCAACCACGGCACTGCCATTTAGTAGAGAGAAAAAGAGTTAAGTTTTGATTTCAGCAACCCACCATTATGGTGATCAGTGTTTGCATTTCATCAGGTCATTTGCATTTAAAAGGGACAAACTTAGAAACGGCAAATTTTCTCATACCTAAAAAAATCATACCTACAAAGAGGCAGTTTTAATATGATATAATAAATTATTGGTGGGGTATTTTGCACTAAAATTTCACATACACACTCTGGGGACACCAAAGACTTATCTTAAAGTAAAGTAGTAGCGACTTCTAGATTATCCTTTATCAACAGCAGTTGTCACTATATTAATATAGACCGTTTCATCGGGGGCACGTGCGGTGACGCGATAAGTGTCTGGTCTGAACTTTACTTCCAGTTTCTGTTTGTTTAATGTTCTGACTAGTTGCTGAAATTGAACTTTTAAACAAATACCTTGTCAAAAATAACAAATGTTTTGGCTTCCTATGTAATCTGCGTGTTGTTTATTTTGCTTGCTATATAAATAAACTACTTTTAAAGGACTTTGTTGTTATTTATTATTCGCTGAGTTTACTGGAAGTTACGTGAGGACCACGATAACCGCTTGTTTATGTCTTTACTGCTGAAACCGTCTATAGCTGCTCGTAGCACTATGGGAATGAATTTTTGACCATTTCTCTGTTTAAACCCGTTTCAGTTCAGATTTCTGGTTTGCCTTGAATAAACCTCTTCAGGTCCTGGCCCAGCATCTTTATTAGGATAAGGTCAAGAATTTTCCTCTTCAGCTGTTCTTTAGCTGATTTGCTTGGGTGCCTTGTGTCATCAGGGTTTCCTGCCGCACTTTTCAGTTCGGGCAGCCCGCCTAAGCTGGGAAACCCTACCGCCTTAACTAGGTCGTTAAAAAAAATCATAATTAGCTGCAAAAATTGTTAGTTAAGGTGGTAGGGTTGGGCGGGGGGGGGGGGGCGGTTCCCGGGGCATGCAGTAAAAAGGGCGGGTCATATGCGTTATGATGAAAATATTTTTTTTATTTAAAACACTCAAATAAAACTTAATTTTGAAGAAACTATGTCAGAAAATGAACACATACTAGATTATTAATAAATTAAATGTTTTTAACAGACACCTCTAACGGGAATAGCTGCATGATGAAGTGAAACTAAAGGGTTAATAAACACAAACGGAAGCAGATTTGAATAACGTCTGGCGAACGATGATAAATAGCGCAAAAATTTTAAAAACTGATTATTTCCCACTATTAATTACATTATCTTAAAGGAGTGTAACTACTGTAGAATGTAAATAATGCACATAAATAATGTAAGCAAGAGCACTTAACAATTATATCGAATCAACAGGCACGTGAAACCTAGCTAGCAGGTTGCTCAAACAACAAATATCACCAGCTAACTTCCTTTAAATTTGCAAGAACTATAGACTAATACAATAACAGGCTTAAATAAACCCAAAACATAAGTCCACTTACAGTTCTCATGGACACGTGTTTTATCAACTGGCAATCCTCCAGACATGACAGACCACGTCTAGCCCATTTCGGCCTTGTGGCATGCATGTCCGCTCGCGGTGAATGGCTTCCACGCTATTTTTGAGATGTTTTATCAACTGGCTAGTTATCCTCCAGACAGTGACGGTCCGGACCACGTCTTTCTCATTTCGACCGTGTGGCGCACGTGCCTGCTCGTGGTGTGAAGAGCGTCCGAGTTATTCTACGAAATGCACTTGACGGCCTATTTTCTGCGGGAAACCCTGGGTCATTGTGTAGTTGCATCCCCCAACTTGAGCTTACATTTTAGACGTTTTTATCCAAAGAGACTTGCAGTGCAATACAAGGTCTAATTGTGTTCCTTGGGTTCGAAACTCATGATCTTTTGCGCTGTTATCCCAATGCTTTACCACTGAGCTATACAGGAGCTTCAGGTCATGGATGTCCTCCTCGACGTTCTTGATACACTTTTTTTTATTGCAAAGTGTCCAGGCCCTGAGGCAGCAAAACAGCTCCTTACTGAAATGTTTCACAGTTGGGCTAGTGTTGGTGGTTGTGTGGATATCTCTTTACCTCCACACATACAGGAGCATTGTGCGTTTTTGCCAGAAAGTTGAACTTTTCTCTCATTTGTCAATGCACAATAAATTTTTCCGGAACTGTTATGGAACTTCCAGGTGGTGTGGGGCAGTCAACCGTGACAGTCTTGTTTAGTGTTTTTCTGGTGGTGGACACATAAACAAAGACTTTCGTTTGTTGAATTTTCTTAATGTCTTTGCCAACTTTCTCTGCTTTGTGAATCTCTATAATGCATTAGCTTAGTCCTTTACAGGGGTCTGAGCCCTTTTAAAGGGAACCGAACTGAGACCATGCTGGTAGGTGGTCTGAGTATGGTTTGCAAGTTCAGTTTTCGCCATGGTTACGCCCAGCCGGGTCATGAGTCGCAGGCGGAAAAGTAAAACTGCATGAAATGCAGTGTTTCCCCTAGGTTTTCATCTTTGGGGGGGGGGGGATTGGTTGGGTATGTATATACAGGGGTTAAATTGTGATTTGTTATGTGGGAGCTCTGTGGGGAGGGGTACTTCGAGGGGTAACATGTTTAATCCTGATGACAGCAAAGCCACTGGTGTGTTTCAATGACATTCTGGACTTCTGATAGGATTTGATAAGTTTCAGCTTTAAATCTGTGTCAGAGGTTGACCCAAAATATTTTAAAAAGAGCGTCTTAAATGATGCAAGTCTATGAGTTTGACACCCTATATCCATTTGTTGCACATGTCATTATGCACAATTGATCAAACGTTGAAGGAAGTTAAAAGAATCAAGCTCCTTGAATAATTCTAGGCATAAGATGCTACCCCAAAAGACTTAATTATCAAGAAAAGGTACAACACACAGTACTGTATCAACAACATGTCTTAGAAATTAGCCGTAGAGATTCCCTATGCTGGTCAGCAGCTAGTAAAACAATCACTATATGTTTGATTTGTGTAATCAAAATACATTATTTTACTAAACTATACAATGAGTTATATCCAGTGTTATCCAGTTAACATACTGTAATTAGATGAATGACATACATACTTTAGTCTTCTATTAAGTTCTCTCAACGTGGGCACTATTCTTACCTCTCTCTCTCTCTCTCTCTCTCTCTCTCTCTCTCTCTCTCTCTCTCTCTCTCTCTCTCTCTCTCTCTCTCTCTCTCTCTCTCTCTCTCTCTCTCTCTCTCTCTCTCTCTCTCTCTCTCTCTCTCTCTCTCGGTCTCTCTCTCTCTCTCTCTCGGTCTCTCTCTCCTCTACAATGTCAAAAGATCCTGCGTGCTCGTTCTTGAAGCTGCTCTGAGTTTTTTCGCTTGAGCTGCATATTTTCAACTTGCGCGAAGACGTGTTTAAAGGGAAAAGCGCGTTTTTTCGCGGCAATTGTGCCGCCCGATTCGCGTCATTCGCAAATTCAGAAATATTACAATGTTACTGTTACACAGAGTTACTACAAAACACATGCGTGGGGCGGGCATGTATAGCATGAGAGAGAGGTTGATAATGCGCGCGTGTGTGTGGGAAAGTCATGATAAACTCGAGCAGTCGTCTTCTCTGTCAGTAACATCCGTGACTGTTGATGTTTACGCAGAAAAATAAAGTATACAGAGGCGAACTTTCAAAACACCGTCACCAGTTATGGGAGAGAGAGGCGCGTGCTGCACAGAGAGAGAGCATGCGCAGTAAATTAAGCCCAACAGTAAAATATAAATGTGCGCACTCAATTGGATAATTGTAAGTAAACGCGCAAACACTGACAGAATCATGCCATCGTGGAAATAAGATAAATAACATATTACTTGAGGGCTGTTTAGTTTGTTTAATAAAATAACAAATTGTTCTCTGGCACTTCATAGAAAATCAAATCAAATTTACTTGACCTTCAAGGGGGGCGGGTGGAGCCGTAAGGAGGGCGGGGCGCCCCCCTTATATAATGGTAGGGGAAACACTGAAATGCAAATGTTTTGTTGGCAATTAATGCATAAGTACATATAATGTAAACAACACAAACATGTAGTGCATCATAAGTTGTCCAGAGATCGTAAGATAATGTTTTGTGTGTGTTGCTCATGACTTGCTCCTCCCGCTAGACGCCTCTTGGATTTCGCGCTTCTCCGGAAACATTTGCTAGAGCTGATCTGTCTTTTATAAATATTAGGGATGCACCGATACTGGTATCGGGTATCGGCCTCGATACCACATTTTCTAAAGTACTCGTACTCATTAAAAGTCCCCCGATACCTGGAATCGATACCACGGTCTGAGAAATGTCTTTGTTTGAGCGGTGTGTAAGGGGTTAATGCCTCGTGTTGTCCTAAGAGGCAGAGTTTACAACAAACCGGAAAACTAATCCTTTGTTTTTTTTTGTTAAATTATATGACTAAAGCTGTTACCTGTAAATTTAAATCATGTTTTTTTATTAAGTACTCTGTATCGGTATCGGCAAGTACTGAAATGCAAGTACTCGTATTCCAAAAAAGTGGTATCGGTGCATCCCTAATAAATATAACAAAAATAAACACTCTTCTGAGATATGAAGGATGTAATACTACTCTATAGGTACTCAAGATTAACATCAGATAAGCAGAAACAGCGTGTGTTATGTGAGCTTTACATTTTCAAAGGCTGTATTTACAAAGCCATCAAATGTACAGGTTACTCAGCAACAGCATCAGCATCAATGTTCTTATCAGCATCTCGTCTCAGTTCTGGGTCAGGTAATTTCTCATCAACATCATACATTACGGTTGCTTTTGCCAGGCAGTGTGAGAAAAATGTCCTTGTGTGCCCTGAATAGACTCCACAGACACGTTTTGCATTGCTTCCAGGATGTTTTGTTTTACATAGGGGTTGCGGTCATACACTTTTCACCACCATGCGTAGAAAAATTCAGAAATTGGGAATATGCTGGCAAAAAAAGAATGGTGAACCTTTGGTGGTCATTTAAACAGGTCCTATTTATTGTCTCTTTAATTCTGATTAATTTGTTAACAATTTTGAGTCTTAGTGTTTGGACCAAGAGAAAGGTGTGTAGCTTCTGATGACTTGACTTTATTATATTATACTTAATGAACTTGAGTGCAAGTATGTTTTTACAGAATGAGTTTTGAATATTGTAGCATGTATGGAACCGTGAATTGTGTTTGCCGTCATAAATGTGTGTGTGTGTGTGTGTTTGGGAATGACATAAGGGTATCAGTTTTTGTGCTACACAAACCATTTTTTGTGTTTAACTCTATCCCGCCATTGATGAGTTTTCTGTCCAACAAGAAGACCAACGGCTGCTGTTTAATCTACTAATGCTTTGTGTACACCTAAAGACTTTGAAAAGATTTAGAAAAGACTTTATAAGATTATCAGCTCACATCTAAAGACTTGGGGTTCACAGTTTTTAGTCTCAGACTAAAAGATTTTACAAACACTGAATCTTGTAGTGACACTATTTACAAGACTACAACAAGATTATTTTAGCTTTTTATTACCACCAAATTCCTCCCATCATGCTCAGCAGTGTATAATAAAATATATATAATATATATATATATATATAATATATAGTGTATAGTGTAAAATGTAGGAGAAGCAGCTACAGTTAGCTACTGTGGCTTTTGCCATTGCAGTCATTTGCAGTGAAAGAAAAAAGAAGTGAGGGCCTTGTCCCCACTCCCACTTAGAGGTCTCAGCAAACTGTGTCCTGAGAGACATGCTGCGTGTTTTAACCTCAGCAAATGGAACATAGGCTGGTCCCGTACACACTGCATATTAATTCGGTTGTCACTTCACCTTTTAATGCTTAATCCTGTTCTGTACACACACAGTTCAGTACGGTACTGACAACCGAATTCCACAACCGAATTAACTCCCGCAAATGCAGGTAGTGACAACCGCATTTACAGAAACTCTGCACAGTGTGTACATAACCGAACTGAACAACTAGTAGTTAATCAAGTGTTTAAACGTTCATCATAAACAGGACAGGTCTCTCTTCTGAAAAAAATAAATGCTTAGAAGGGGAAAAAGTCTTCTGTATGCGCGGTTCAGAAAATGACAGAGGCACAAGCGTTTGCTGACTAGTGTTGCCAGATCTTGCACTAAAAAAAAACAGCGAACAAGAAGAATCCAATAATAAACCGAAATAAATCTAAATGCTTTACCTCAAAGATCAAAATATTGGGACCGGCCTCTTCACGCTTTATTAACATCAAAAACTTGATCGCTTCATGAGCCAAAAGCTATAAACGGTTAAGCACCAAAACGGTATTTACGTACAAAAAAGACGAGGACCTGGCAACACTGCAAGACCGCGCGCTCCGTGCTGTGAAGCAGCCTCACAAAAGCATAAAATACACAACGCCAAGATGGAGGTTTATTGCAAAACACAATGCTGTTATTATTTTGGTCAAATCTGTGATAAGCACGCGAGACGGCAGAACGTTGCTATGGTTATCTCTGTGTCAATCATCGCATTTTCGGGAGTGAGTCTTGTTCCGTACAGACATAAAAAGAACATTTAGGGGATTCACTCCCGCAATTTAATGCGGTTGTCACTCCCGAAAGTTTGTAGTGTGTACGAGACCATAGGGTAGCATTAGTTACATTTTCCCAGTTTGTGCAAAGCTAGATTTCCTCTTTTTCATTCAGTCTTTCATTCGTGCTCTTGTACAGTAATGTCAATATCAAACATTAGTACGCCGGTTTCAACAGCGTTTGCAGCGCATACTGTGCAGTTTAATTACAGTATAAAAATCTCAAGTTCACATTACTTTATTTTATATGCATTAATGAGCAAAACCTCTTCAAGACGGTTTTTGACGGTCAGTGTAATTTATTTAACTGTGATTTGTTTAACCCACATTGTTTTCGTGCTGTTCTGGTTCGTGTAATGACATATACACAATAAACAATTATAGACATAACAAGCGCATGGCACATTATTAAACATGTTTCTCTGAAGTTTTAAGATAAAATAAAAAAATTCACTCAGTGATTGACAGCATGAAGCAGTCGATCGTGTTTCCCTTCAACAGTTTAAGCATAAGATTTAGATTTATAGATGTACATTATCTGTTTCTCTGAAGACTATTAAGGTATATGAGGACTCATTTGCTGGGCAGAGAGTGAATGACAGCGCAGTCTTCTGGTGTTTTTAAATATTTAATTGCTTTCTTTTGAATTGCTCAAAGTCATGACTGTTTGAAACACACTTGGCGTCACATTTATGACCGCACGCGAGCGGTGTACGTGCTTGTTAACATGGGCACCGAAAAAACACGCGCCGCTTACGCGTTGCTCACGCTTTTCGGCAATATCGCTCCACTTCTTTTCTTTTTCCACTCTGTCGTGGTATGAACGGCAGTTTACATCAAAAAGACACGGCTGCTCTGCCCACCGCTCGACAAGGCGCTCCTCTCATCCACGGTCCATTTTCGCCTACTTGACGCTCGTTGTGTTTCCACGTCCGTCTACATGTTTCTTTGTTGTGACTGATGGCTTCCTGTTTCCGGTTTTCGGAGAACGAATTTATTGGTTGTTAATTGTTTTACGTCACGAGACTACGCTGGGACTTGCGATAATATCAAACATGTTTGATATGAAAGACTAAAGAAAGACTGGCATAAATCGGGTCGCCGACTGCAGATTATCACCTCACAGTTAACGATCGAGACGACGGGAGCGCGCCGAGACTCCAGTTAGATTCCTAAAGACTGCCGGTCTTTAGTCTGGGACTGTGAAAATCCTTTGGTGTATGCTAGGCATTATTTGTGTGTATAGAAGTTTTAATTCCCATAACATTTTATAAAATAGTATCTATTGTATAGTATATCGTCGCTGCCCGATGAAACTCACGTATGTCCAAAACGGTTACTGTTTAGGAAGTGAAAAAAACGCTGTATTTCAAAAGCAGTTGAATGTAGCGTTGTCATACTTGGTACGGCATCTTTACATATAACCATATTCTTGCCAGTGTAAAGATATAATCCACATTTGACCAAAATTGAGTTTAAATGGACATACGTGCATATTTTACAGTAACGGTGGCCGATACGTGTTCTTCCGATCAGTAATTAGAATGGCCAAGTCGCGTTTCATATTGACAGATGAATACGCTCAGTTTATTAAATAGCCTACGTCTTAGTTTATTAAATACGCTTAGTTTATTTAATATTAATTATACATTTATTAAATGTCTCTTGCAAACTACGAAGGGACAATGAATTGATACACTGACATGGTAATGCTAGACAGATACTTTGTTTGCACAGTCCTACCGTAATTTTGTCACTCCTACTAGACGTATGTCTGGCGTCAGGGGGGAAACGTTTACCTCGATGAAGGAAAGTCATTGTCTCACCAGGCTATGTTTGTTCGGCTATATCCAGTGCTGAGCTTCGATGAAACTTCACGAGATCGGCGAGAAGCTTCCACAGGGCGGGAGATACGCGGCGTGATTGACAGCTTTGACACCAAATGGATATACGTGAAAATCTAATGACATGATTTCACAACTTTTCATTGACCATTTAGATATGTGAAGCATACTGTATACAGAAATGAACCTGGACATTCAATCCGTCGAAAAATCTCAAAATCGGCAAAATGGATATACATGGTTTTCATCGGACAGCGACGATATCCTATATAGAATTAGCAATGTCTGGCTCTCGCTCTGGCTCTCTTCTCCCTAGGCCTTTTCCCACAGGGTTTTTCTCCTAGGATTTTTTTCAACCCCTTGGGAGTCAGCTGACATTGACTTAACTTAGCACCCCCTTCTATACGTTACATTATTACTACGCTCGCTAGTACGGTTTATTCTTAGCTGCTATACTCGGCTGTTTATGTTGTTTATTAATGTAAAGCTTTTAAGCAATTGTGAAAAGCGCTATATACATAAAATATAATTGAATTGAAACGCTTCCCTGCCAATGACGAGTTTTTATGGCAATCCATATTTCCGCTATTATTCACTAGGTGGCGCTCTTACACAACTTATAAAACACTAAAGCATTCACTAATTCAAAAACAGTAAAAACTCTGTATGTTTTAATCATCATTCTGAATCTGATCTCTAACAAAAATCTTTTACGAAAATGCGATTTATCTCCCATTTTTGAGAGGTGATAAAAGAAAACAAATGAAGACAAGATTGAATTTTTTAATTCGTTTTAAAGCAGAGGGTCTGTTCTTTCATTTGATATATTGTATGAATATATATAAGCATTAAACCTTGGTGAAAATCATGAAAAATGTTGCTGGCTGGGAACTTAAAATAAAAACACTAAAAGAGTTAAGCAATTGAGGAAAACTGTAAATGAAAATCTGACATTGTACTCTTTTAGTTAAGTCGAATTGTCTTTATCTTATGTTTTGTGTGAAATCAATGTAGACGTTCAGATAAGTGAAAATACCTACAAACATTTTCTCATAACAATAGCATATTTGATCCTCTACAGTGAGGTCTGACAGTGCTAAACTGCATTAATGAATGCTATGCATGAGATGTATATAGGTGATTGTTTAAAGGGCCCATATTATACAAAATCCTCAAGGTGTTTATACATAAATGTGTGTTGGCTGTGTGTAAAAACAACAACCCTACAATGAAAAAATCCACCCATTCCCAAAGCAGCCTCATTAGACATGCCGTTTATTTATCTTGTCAATGTGACATCACACTGATAAAGCCCCGCCCACAGCCACTGACTGACAGTCCTGCATTACCATAGTTTCTGCCCTCAGCGAGTTGTAAGCTGTCCGCCATATCTCAATAGTTTGAAATTGTGTCATTTAAATGCCTAATGGATATCTTTGTATTTCTGAACCAAAAAATAATATGCTGTTCTTGGTTAGAATAATGCAAAAAGCATACAGTAAAAACTCATGATCACTGCCACTGTATTTGCTGTGAATTCCTCTACAGATGGAGAAGGAGTTAGACAGACTTAGGCGGCAACTTGATCAGTCCGAGGGTGGACGAGACGCTCTGCTCCAACAGGTGAACTATTCCCAGTTTCAACAGATCAGCTTTAAATTCAGGCCGATGCTGGTGATTTCATTTAAGACATGAGCGTGTGGGATTCTGCTATCGTTCTGCAGATGGACGACATGCGCTCACAGCTTCTGAGGACCGAAAGGGAGCGTGTGGATCTGCAGAGTCAGCTGTCCTCGCTTCACTCTCAGCAGAAGAACGTAGGAGGACATCAGGAGAGAGGGGTCACGGGCCTCGGCCGAGGTAACGTATCTTAATGAGGGTGAGGTCAGACTGTTTCATGGGTCGTGCACTGTTTGACCACCCCGTATGTTTGTTTCCCCAGAACGAACAGAGCTGGAAAGAGAGATTGAAGACCTGCGGGTGCAACTGGGGAGATTCGGCACCTCCAGTGAGCTGGAAGAACTGAGACAAACCGTCGAGCGAAAAGAGAGAGAGAAAAATCAGCTCGCTTTCAGGCTAGAGGTGTGTGTGTTTGATACTGGTTTGTGGGAGAGCTCAACAGGCTCGATTTCATCTCTGGTAAACTTTCATTTTTCAAAATGGTTTCATTCAAGTGTGGTGAGAGAGGAGGCGTAGAGGAGCAGTGTTTGTGTCTTTGAGCAGAGATCGCTCCATTCAGACACTACAGACAAAGAAGAGTTAGAGCCCCAGGCCTCCGCTAAACACTTTGCCTACATGCCAAATAAAAAAATACAGCTTAGAATGAAAACAACTTCTTGAACAAAAGGAAATATTTGAAGATGTTTTGGTACTTGATCATGAGTGTTTTACGCATCCTCTATCAAGGCTGCAGGTAGTTTTATCTTTATTGTCTGTCTATGAATCATTCTCTTTATTTGCGTATTTGTTTTTTTGTTAATTCTGTCATAGATTTTCTTTGGTTCATTCTGTATTTTTTGAAAGGAATAGTTCACCAAAAACTGAATATTATTTACTTATCCTCATGCTGTTTAAATTCCTTATGCCTTTTTTTGTTCTCCAGAACCAAAAAGTGGATTTTAAAAAGTGTCTTTTGAGGCTAAAATTGAAGGAAATTATGGGGAACTCTTAAAAGCATAAAAAACCCTGTGTTAATAAGTAACTTGACTCGTACCAAAAACATTTCTTCCCAAGGCTGGCATAATTTTTCAGTTTTTGATAAAAGTGCCGCGTTTAAAAACAAAATCACCGGCAGAGCGTTTGGCGCCACAAGTTGAAAAATGTTCAACTTTTGGAAAATGCTGGGCTCAACACTCAGCCGTCCAATCACAGTGGAAGATTGTTTTGTACTGAAAACAAAACAAAAATACTAAATAAGAAAGTCATTTTTTGCCAATTGTTAGATACCACAGGTCCAACTTTAAGTCTAGCTTACTAGATCTCTCAGGGAAAAATAACTCAAAATATAAATGGATTACTCTATTTTCATAAAAAAATCCAGATAATTTACTCACCCCCATGTCATCCAAGATGTTTATGTCTTTCTTTGTTCAGTCAAGAAGAAATAAAGTTTCTTGAGGAAAACATTTCAGGATTTTTCTCCATTTTGTTGACTTTAGTGGACCTCAACAGTTTACAGTTTCAATACTGCTTTATAGGGCTTTAAATGACCCAAACCGTGGCATATCTAGCAAAACAATCATCATTTGTTCCCCAAAAATTAAAGTACCTTTTAACCACAACTTCTCGTCTTGCACTAGTCATTTGATGCGCCAGCGTGACCTTAGCTATTACGTAATCACGTCGAAAGGTCACACATGACGTATGCGAAACCACCGCTCAAGTGTTTATAAGTGTGTAGAAGTAGGAGCATTCAGACATTGTTTTTCATGTCATACTAATTAATGACTTTGTGTCAGTTTATTGTTTAAAATGGTCCGCAAGTGTGCGTTTCACATATGTAACACATGACCTTTCGACATGATTACGAAATACGTACAGTAAGGTCACACTGGCGCATCACACGGCTAGTAAAAGACGAGAAGTTGTGGTTTAATTGTACTTTTATGGCGAAAATTATGATGGTTTCTTACTAGATAAGACCCTTATGCCTTGGTTGGGATCATTTAGAGCCCTTTGAAGCTTTAAAACAGTTGAGGTCCACTAAAGTCCACTGTGTGGAGAAAATAATAATAATTATTAAATAATCTTAGTGGTTCAATGCTCAGTTTAGTTTTGTCAATGGTCTGATTCATTCCGTCTAACTTTGTCTATTGACTGACTAAATTTGTCATTGATTGGACTAACTTCTGACTAGAAGCAGATTTAGCAGGTAGTATTATACCAAACACAGACAGTTGAAATGTACTGTTCACAACATTCTCGTGATGTTAATAAAAAACTTAAAGGAATAGTCTACTCATTTTCAATATTAAAATATGTTTTTCCTATTTAAGATGAGTAGTTATACGAGCAAGTTTGGTGGTACAAAATAAAACGTAGCGCTTTTCTAAGCGGATTTAATAGAGGAACTATATTGTATGGCGTAATAGCACTTTTTGGGAGTACTTCGACTCGCCTGAAAAATCCGCTCCCCTTCTCCCTCTCATAATGGGAGAGGGAGGGTGTTACTGCGCCGAGTCGAAGTACTCCCAAAAGTGCTGTTCCGCCATACAATATAGTTCCTCTTTTAAATCCGCTTAGAAAAGCGCTATGTTTTATTTTGTACCACCAAACTTGCTCGTATAACTACTCGTCTTAAATAGGAAAAACGTTGATGTGTTTGGTCACTTCTAACTTTATCTCTGATTGGTACCATTGAATGAATGGGGCTAAGCTAAATGCTATCGAAGTGTCGCAGCGCACTCCAGCGCTTAGAGGGTGAAGATGATAGAGGGATGTATCAACTCTTCTTAGTTAAGGTAATAACATATTTTAATATTGAAAATGAGTAGACTATTCCTTTAAGTTTGTGACTACCGGAAACTCATATCTACTTGTAAAGGCTATACAGTGCCAATGTAAGATTTAAACAATAGGTTATATAATAACTAGATAGAATGAAATGAATATATAACTAATAAACTAAATATAAAACAAACTAAGAATTAGAAATTAAATGAAATACAACGCAGATGTGTGTCTATCCACCTTATCGTATTTCCTTTTTTGTGAAAGACTTCTGTTTCAGTAGCCAGCA
Source organism: Paramisgurnus dabryanus (assembly GCF_030506205.2). NCBI lineage: Eukaryota > Metazoa > Chordata > Actinopteri > Cypriniformes > Cobitidae > Paramisgurnus > Paramisgurnus dabryanus. Next base: position 33,485,814 of record NC_133348.1, read on the forward strand.
GGTAGAAAACAGTGTCGTGGAAGCACACACAAAACATGTATAAAAATGTTCACTACACCTGCCATGTATGTGAGGTTGATCTTATGAAGTGGCCTTGTATATCATATTCAATCATTTTGTGATGGGTCTTCAGTATGCACCGAATCCAGGATTCGGATTCGGCCCAATACTGGGCTTTTTGACGGGGTTCGGGTTCGGCCGAATCCGAGATCTTTTTCCACCGAACCGAACCGAACCCTAAGGGGTTGTGTACACCAAAACTTTTAAGCCCACGGCCGGCGCATGTTTTCAATTGTTTCCAATGGAAGCTCTGCGTTTTTCACATAAGCCAGCAACTAGCGGGTTTTTTCCGCGCTGAAAACCGGCGCTCTGCGGTTTTTCGGCGCTGAGCGTCGAGAGTTGAAAGAGATTCAACTTTGGGAGAAAAGCTCCGCTCGTCAATGTCAGTTCTCACACAGCCGCCCAATCACAGTGGAGGAAAGGCGGGACATTACCAGTGTTGGGAACGTTACTTAAAAAAAGTAATTAGTTATAGTTACTCACTACTTGTTCCAAAAAGTAACTGAGTTAGTAACTGAATTACTCTATAATAAAAGTAACTCGTTACCAGGGAAAGTAACTATTTGTGTTACGGTTAAAAAAAAGTTGCTATATGTCAAATAATTTGTTTTTTTTTAGCAGTTTTCACATGTCAGTTGAAATGAGTAGAACAGACAGGTGTTCATACATAACTTTCCATATTTATTGCACGTCAACAGACAGCAAGAGTTTTATCCTACACTTCAAGTATTATCTTTGTAAGAAAAGTAAACAGTTACACCATATAAAGTGCATTTAACTTCAGCAAACTAAATTAAATCAAACTCTCTCAACCTGAGACAACTGGTCAAGTAAACAACCTGTACTTCCAAGTGTTTTGTTCACAAAAAGTTAACTTTTAAACAACAAAAAGTGTGTTTGCTCTGTAGTCGTATTCTTAATTAAATAAATCAAACTCCCAATGTCAGACAACTGGTCTGGTAGACATTCTGTACTTCAGGAATTTTCTTCAAAAGTAAACAGTTAAATAATATAAAGTGTGTTTGCAATAACTGTAGCAAATTAAATAAATCAAACTGAGATAAATAGTCTGGAAGACATAGGCTGCTGTATTTCGTTTTCTTCATTAAAAAAGTAAACAGTTTAACAATATGATTCTTTAAATTAGAGTTGCTTACAACGGATGTCGACAAAGTCTTCGCTCCCGGACATAATGTACACATTACATGCACGTTCTTGCTTTGACCATAATGAATTTGAAGTAGTGCTTATATCTCCACCTTGAAAATGCCAACTTTTCATCGGATTGCTCCTCCTGACTCGCCATCTCTTCTACTGCCGCGAATCTCTGTTTAGCTGTTGCGTGTGTGTGGGTAAATTCCAAAGGCCGTTTGTGCGCCCTTGAAGGGCACTTCGCGAAGGGGATGTAAAATCCAAATAAACAGAAAAAGACGCTGTATTTTATCACCAAGTGTATTTTAATTAGCCACACTATCAGACAACATTGCGCAACTTTATCTAGAGTTTATACATCAAGAGATTTGATCTTCGAAGGGAATAGGGCATAGTGATCATCACTTTCGATTGGAATTCGCCCTGTGTGTGTGTCGCCGCAGGCGCTTGCGCTGGCATGTGTATAACAACACTGGCTCTGATTGGCTACCATGAAACACATTACTCTGCCTTAGCCAATCATAATCGCTTATCTCGTTATTAACCTACCTCCTCACTAGCTGTGAGCCAGGGTTGCGTTTGGATCACACAGGTTAAGTCAGTGCATAGTAACGCACCGCATTTAACGTCCGGTAACGTTAACGGCGTTGTAACGGCGGGAAAAGTAATTAATTAGATTAGCCCGTTACTGAAAAATGAACGTCGTTACGTAACGCCGTTCTTTTAAACGGCGTTATTCCAAACACTGGACATTACCACAGCAACCAACCGGCTTGCAGCTGAAGTATCACAGCTACCAAAGCGCTCAGGTGAAGAAAGCTGGCACTCAGCTGAAAAACAGCTGGCATTCGGCGTCCTCAAGGCGTTTTCAGACGCGTTTAAAAGTTTTGGTGTGTCCAGCCCCTAAGAGGTTGTGTACACCAAAACTTTTACGCCCGCGGCCGGCGCATGTTTTCAATTGTTTCCAATGGAAGCTCGGCGTTTTTCAAATAAGCCAGCAGCTAGCAGGTTTTTTCCGCGCTGAAAACCGGCGCTCGGCGGTTTTTCCGTGCTCGGCGCTGAGCGTCGAGAGTTGAAAGAGATTCAACTTTGGGAGAAAAGCTCCGCTCGTCAATGTCAGTTCTCACACAGCCGCCCAATCACAGTGGAGGATGGCGGGACATTACCACAGCAACCAACCGGCTCGCAGCTGAAGTATCACAGCTACCAAAGCGCTCAGCTGAAGAAAGCTGGCACTCAGCTGAAAAACAGCTGGCATTCAGCGTCCTCAAGGCGTTTTCAGCCGCGTTTAAAAGTTTTGGTGTGTCCAGCCCCTAAGCTTGCACTACGCTGGTCGACGTCACGCGGCCATTGATTACACACTTCGGGTGCTGACGTGGAAATAAGCATTTTTTTATTTGGTGAAAAAACTAGCGCATCACACCGCATCACTTTCATTATGCATAGGCTTATGGTAATTGTCAAAATAGTTTTTCCCACTTGTCATCCTGGCATAATGTTGCCTATAATTTTTTTTTTACAGTTAAAATCAAATAAAATTAAAAATACACTGCTGTGGACGTTGTTTACTTCATAAATGTGTTTTACGGTGTTAATGGAATAAGGATGCGAGTAGGATTCGGTATTCGGTTCCGGATATTCGGTGCATCCCTAGTGTTCAATGCGCAACTACTGTATAAAAGCACAGAGATACATATCAGTATCTGCATTGTGGGAAAGTAAGTCGAGTGTTTGTACATGAAATAGACCAAGAATTCATGTCTTTAAAATTTTCTGCTCTGTTGAAAATGTCACAATAGCCCCCCCCAAATGTGAGTTTTTTTAACGGCAATTTTGAATCGACTTGTTTGAGTTTTTATGCTTTTATATGGACAATATCAAGCGTTCCTTCATGTTGAATGAGTGACTCTGGGCGACGCTGCCGCCACAGCAGCAAGCAGGCTCCTGATTGGTTAACGTGCCTCTACCGCGGTTGGTGTAAATGCAGCCTTAGAGATTCACTGCATTTGTACCAGCTATTATGGCAACTCCTAACCTCACAAATTATGCCGGTCTTCCTGGTTTTCATAATAAACATTAAAAAAGCCAGTCAAAACAGCAAACTCATGTCCCTCGCAATACGACTACCATGAGGTTTTTTATATTATTTTTGGGGCCATTTTGCCCTTATTTAACAGACAGTAATCAAAAGACAACAGGAAGGTTCAGGGTGGAGAGAGGGGCATGGAATCAGCAAAGGACCTCGAGCCGGAAATCGAACTCGGGTCGCCGGAAGTGCTCCTGCACCATATGTCGGAGCCCTGTCCATTACACCATCAGCTCCGACACGACTACCATGAGTATTAGTGGCTCACCGAAAGCCTTACACAAAGGGTCTCAAAGATGGTGACGTCCATATAAGTGGATACTCTCGAGTCATCTCTCAAATACACACACACACTATCTATCTACAAACTATCTATCAGGCAGACCAAGCGCCCAAAGTTTTTTGCCCTACAGGGATTTTTAGTAGGGTGCTTGGATTTTTAATGCTTTGGTGAACACAGGGCCTTAGTGTATTGAAGGCATGCCAACAGGTTTGGTAGAAAAACTCTTATTTGATAAAAGTCTTGACACGTACCTGTCATTTGTTCATTTTGTATTGTTTTTAGTATTCATTGTGTATTTTTCTTTTCATCGCTTCCTTCTCTTGTGTTTATTGTATCTTTCCATAGAGTATGAGACTAGACCACACATTGTTTTTTCCAGGCTCTCTCTACAGACTTGGAGCGGCGTGAGCAGCAGCAGTTGAGGATGTTGACTCAGCTGAAGGAGATTCAGTCTCGGTCAGAGGACAATGGTGCAGAATGCGCCCGTCTGGAGGCTCAGCTCACTGAGAGCGAGAGGAGGAGAGAGGAGCTGCGCTCTAAAGCTCAAGAGGCCATACGACAGTGGAAGGCCAAGTGCAAGAAACAGGAGCGAGAGCTTCAGGAACTAAAGGATGAAAGCAGGAACGACACTGATAAAGCTAAACGGGTGAGATTTCAAAACTCTTAGGTCTAAATTCACACTGATCTAGCAATGCTAACAAATACCAACAAAGTACTTCACTCTAACAAATGCCGAAAAATGCATTCATTCTAAATTAGAATGCTGGTGTTGGTTGAAGTTTGTTGGCTCTTGTTGGGTCAAGAGTGAATCAGTGTGAATTACTGTAGCCTTTAGGGCGATATTGCTGGGTCACACTGCTTTGTGATTGCTAGGGGGTTTGTAGGTTAATGCTTTACTGTGCAAATGTCCAAAAATGGATGTCCCAAAGTTTTGTTTGAGCATATATGTAAAGTTACATTTATGAATCTGTTTTGGAAAAACTACAAACCAATAAAATAATCACACTTTTTTTTTAAACTAACACACCAAAATTGGACAAAAATACACATTTAACACGCATTACACATTTAAGCGTAAACATGGGCAGTGGTGCATCACACCAAACCTGTGTGTCATTTTGTATTTGTGCACAGCTGTCATGATCACGCTTTGCTAAAAACTGCCAAGAATGCCTGCAATGGATGTCTGAATCAAAAACAAACCTCTGAAAAAAATTATTTGCCAATGAAACTTTCTCATATAAAACTATATCATATTTAAAATAAAACAGGGATAAATATATTTATGTTCACCTTTAATTTGTATTTAGACTTCATACAAAAAAAGTGATATCACTTAACAGTAAGCCAGACTTTCAGGCTCAGCTTAATAATATTATAAGTGCACCCTGAATGTCAGTCAGTAATAAATGCTGTAATGCAGGGGTCTCAAACTTAAATAGGCTTTGGGACATTTCTGAGATCGACATCTCATAGGAGAGATGAAGAGCTTTTTTAACAATTTTATTTATTTTTACATTTTTATTTAAAAAAAGCACAATTATTTATTTTACATTTATAAACTATTATGCATTTTTTGCCACCAGGTTGTGTTTTGATATATTATGCATTCATTCAGTCACAGTATTGACTTTCATAGTTCCATCATAGTTTTGATAAATTTACTATTATAGTAATATGTGGAGAAAATATTAATAAGTCAATGTGACCCTAAAACTTTTCAGTGGTAGTATTTTATGTTACATAATGTTAGAAAAATAAAAATCATGGATCTACTTGTAATTGCTTATCAAGCTAGATAGTGATGTATTTGATACTAGACATTTAATTATTTATATTACTCATAACCAGGTGACCCAGCAGCATACACACTTATCTTTTCTCCTCATCTTTCCCCTTTTCTAACCATGGCACCTTATGGCTTAAGGCTATTTTTTAAGAAACCAAATCACCGTTATCAAAAATATTATACCCCAAGATATATTGATATTGAATTATTGTCCAGCCCTAACTTGTGGCTATTGTGCATTACTGATGGTCAATCATTTTCAAACTTTTTAAAGACCGACCCTAAAAAAAACAATAAGATTACGTGACGCACATCCTTAGTGTTTTGGTGATAAGGATTGATTTCAATGTTCTTATTAATATCAAACATTTATGCGGCTAAAGTATTTTCCTTAAATCATCCTTGCAACCACGTTTTTTGAAACCATTATGTGACAGCTGTTTATGTTAATCAAAAAACTGTTTCTCTGTATCTTGAAGTTGTATTTATTTGTTATATTTTCATTTTGTTTCTCTGTTCTTTTTATATCACTGTCTGTTTACTTATCTATTTAATTACTTGAGAACTTCTTAATGATAATTTAATATAAGACATGCATTGGTATCCTAATTAAAGAAAACAAAATAAATTTTTTTGTGCACAATACTGAATTAGAATTTGAATACACCTTCTGGTGCTACTTGGACATGTCATCAGTAAAGAACCCAGGGTCATAGGGTGTTTTGGGTCTTTAATCTTCAAACAATGGTGATCAATCCCCGGCTTGTGTCCAAGTGGCATGTTGCTCCACATATCCCTCCTACGGATCCACAGCCACCGAGAAGCCCTCTCTGCGGCCTCTAAGATGTTTGTGGTGGCTTTTTCAATTGCAGGCCTTTAACTCCAAGGAGTTTGCAGCAGTGAGTGGCCAGCGAAGCCTCAGCACCCGACCTCAACTGGCTCGTAGCGGGCTTTCCAGCCGTTGTTCCGGCACTCCGAGCTAAGCTCTGCGTACTTAGCCTTCTTGCGCTCGTGGGCCTCTTCAATATGGTCTTCCCAGGGGACAGTCAGTTCCAGAATAACCACTTGCTTGGTAGACTCAGATGTTAGCACCATGTCTGGGCGGAGAGAAGTGGCTGTGATGTTGCTTGGGAACTTAAGCTGTCTTCCAAGGCCGACTTCAAGCTACCAATCACGAGCAGTGGAGAGGAGCCCCCCCATAGAGCCAGGCCAGTGGTGTTGTTCCTTCTGCCCTGCTCTAATGAAGGAGATTGTTTGTTTGTGGGCTGCCTGGGTCTTGCTAAGCTGGATCAGTGTGCAGATGGAGTCCGCCAAAGACGTTGGCACCTGGTCATGGCGCCAGTGGTACCACCCCTCCCCTAGCACTTTGCACTCAGGAGTGTCTGCCAGACCCCAGGTGTGCAGGTTAGCTGGGCTTGGGAGGACATCATAGTAGATGTATTGGACAAGAAACTTGATCTGAAATGGCGCTGCTTTCCAGAGCTCTGCCCAGGTTATTCTGAGTGGATCTACATGTTCCCACCTGATCTACGCTCCTTGTTTGGACATGCCGGCCATTTAAGTGTAGCATTCTTCCTCCACCTCTGCTCGTATCTCGTCCTGAATCAGTCTGCGCATCTCTTTTCCGTGAGCCAGATCGTAACATAGCTTGGGAAAACAACCAAGACCTGCTCGTCCCATTGCCACGGAGCCCACCATCGTTTTGTGCCTTAGCCGTGCCTAAGCTTTAGTGACTGCTTTTTGCACCTGCCACTTCCTCCCGGTCTTCATGAGGATTCCTGCTGCTGCGACTTTTGTGTCTCTAGAGTCCCTGTACATCAATACATCTCTGAAGCGGATGACTTTAAATTTTTTTTGATCGCAAAAATTATCCTGAAGGGACTGTATGTTTAGCTGTGACTTAGAACTGACGAGAAAGGTGGGGCGCCATTAATTCTTTTTTATTATTAGTGCTGTCAGCATTAACGCATGCAATTAATTCATTAATCATTAACACGTTTAAATAATTTACTTTCAAAATTCACCACATGCACAAAGTGACTGAATTTGTTCAGTCTGGTGGTTTACTTTGAGACATAGTAAATGATGACAAAAAAAGTTAAACAAAAATAATTTTCACACAAAAATGTGTGATTGATTTGATAAAAAAAATGGATCAATTAACAACAATATATATTTTATATATATAAAACCATTTTTGGCCAAACATCATTGGCGCGTATTGAGTTTCACAAACTTCACAAAATTATTAAATGTTGTAAAAAAATATTTTGTCATGTTACGCTTTGAACTGTACGTTTACACCGCCGCCAGCAGAAAAAGTGGCCTGAAGTCATTAATTTTTTATGCGAGCTGCGGCGACCAGCCACGGCTTGGACAGTGTTGGCGTCGAGGAGAGTTGAAATTGTCAACTTCATTGTAATTAGCTATGATGCAAATCGATGGCAACAACTGGAAATCTAGAAATCTCTTGAGAGGAATCCAGATATTGCGATCCTGTAAACTTTAGTTCCGACCACATTAGTTCCCAAACAAAATGGAGGGGAAATGTCTCCTATAAACTCATGTTAAAATTAGTCTTGCATCTAAACATGAACACAAAAGCCACACAGCACTATTGGCTTTAAATTGCTTTATTTTATTAACAAACTTAAGTTCTTTCCATCCATCATTTTCTGATTTCTGAAGGTTCATCTATACCATATTTGTGGTCAGTCTGCTCAAGGTCAAGATGCTTGTTTGCTTTACGGCCCATTAAAAATAAAGTTTACACGACAGAACATTTGAACTTTATACCGTCAACAAATCTCTCTCTACAGTGTTGTTGGCAGGGCAGCTAAAGTGTTTTTTGAGGGAGTTTTCATCAATGCTGGGCTCTTATTGGCTGCTTTATCATTTGTTCCAAGTCATCCATTCTAAAAAAGTTTTATTGAAACTTTGTGTGTCATTTAGGTTAAAGAGAGAGAGAGCGTTCTCAACCAGCAGGCGGAGGCCGCACGCAGACAGCTTGCGGATGCCCTCGGACGTCTCGCCCAGCGCGAGGAGGACGTACGACGCTGTGACGTGGATCTTGCTGAAGCTCGGTCGCGCCTAATTTCTGCAGAACAGGAACTGCGAGAGGTTCGAGAAAGCTCGCGAGGCCTGGAAGAGGAAGTCCAGAAGCAGATCTCCCTGCAGGCCCGTCTGAGAGAAGAGAACATCAAGCTACAGGAGCGTGTGGAGCTTCAGGAGCAGAGGAGAGAAGAGGAGCAGAGATCTCTGCTGGATCTTCAGGGCTCCATAAAGAACCTCAGCGCCGCCAGGGCCGACCTCACCGGCAAATTGGCCGAGGCAGAGATCTCCAGGAAGGAGCTGGAGAAACAGCTAGCTGCGGCTCGGGAAGAAAGCTCATCTCTAAGACGGCAATTGGAACTGGAGAAGGAGGTGCATCAGAAGGAACTGATCCATGTTAGAACGGCCCAGCGAGAAGACAAAGCCAAACAGGACAGAGATGTACATGACACACTAAGATTATATCAGAAAGAGCGAGAAGAGCTGGCGGCTCTCGTCAAAGACCTTAAGGTTTGAATTTTAAACCAAAATGCCTTTATATACATTACAAAGATATTTTGATAAATGATGGTAAGCACACGGTTGATGGTACCTATTGACTTCCATAATATTTGTTTACCTGTGTGCTTACCATCATTTACCAAAATATCTTCTTTTGTGTTCATCAGAATGAAGAAATGTCCAAATAAGGACTGAAAGTGTGTTACATGCAATATAAACCTTTTTCAACCTGTTACTCGCATGATTATCTGCAGGGTCCCGACTACTGTTTGTTTGCAAAGCTTTTACAGTTTATACCACCGTAGTGTTTTACCATATGTATCAGATTATTAATAATCCGACTGTACGTTTTTGTTTTTTCTTGATTCTGACTTATTTAAAAAATGTCTTTATCATTTTATTTCTTTGATGCCTACAAAAACTTGTTAATTTTGTTTTTTATGCTGGTGTGCAGTCAGATGCCGTGGCAGATGGTGAACTAAGGAGAGCTTTACAATTGAAGCTGGACAAGATGAAGACTGAATGTGACAAACTGACAAAGCAGCTGAGAACCAGTGATGAGAGTCACACCCAGCTTCTTCGCAAATACAACACCCTCAAAAAAGAGCTGGATGTAAAGGTATATCTGATATTCTTAGAGTGTTTAAGGGATAACAAAAATGTCAATGACAATTTTGTCATCATTTACTTACTCTCATTTAGTGTCTATTAATATGCAAATTACAGTGGTGTGAAAAAGTATTTGTCCCCTTTCTGATTTTTGTTTTTTGCATGTTTGTCAAACTTTAATGTTTCAGATAATGAAAATGTAAATATTAATCAAAGATAACACAAGTTAACACAACATGTAGTTTTTAAATAAAAGTTTTTATTATGAAGGGAAAACAAAACCCAAACCCATATGGCCCTGTGTAAAAAAAGTGCCTCCTCCCCTGTTAAAACATAACTGTGGGTTATCACACCTGAGTTCAGTGGGACTCCAGCGAACCACTGTGAGAGCTACAGTATTATCCACAAATGGTGAAAACATGGAAAAGTGGTGAACCTTCCCAGGAGTGGTCGGCCGATCAAAATTACCCCAAGACCATAGGGACGACTCATTCAAGAGGTCACGAAAGACCCCACAACAACATCAAAAGAACTGCAGGCATCACTTCACCCATAGGAAAGAGACTGGGAAAAAATGGCCTGCATGGCAGAGTACCAAGACAAAAAACAGCTGTTTTGCAAAAACATGAAGGCTTGTCTCAGTTTTGCCAGAAAACATCTTGATGATCCCCAAGACTTTTTTTTGCTGCTTAAAGACCTGGAAGACTTGCTGTGATAAATGGAAACATAAATTCTGCTGGCTACCAGAAAATTACGGTCAATGTCAGGACATCTGTTTGTGACCTCAAGCTAAAGCGAACTTGGGTTCTGCAGCAGGACAATGATTCAAAACACACCAGCAAGTCCACCCCTGAATGGCTGAAGAAAAACTAAATGAAGACTTTGGAGTGGCCTAGTCAAAGTCCTGACCTCAATTCTATTTAGATGTTGTGGCATGACCTTAAAAAGGCGGTTAATGCTCGAAAACCCTGCCAATTTGGCTGAATCACAACAATTCTGGGCCACAGCGCTGTAACAGACTCATTACAAGTTATTGTAAACGCTTGATTGCAATTGTTATTGCTTATGGTGGCCCGGCCAGTTATTAGGTTAAGGAGGAAACACTTTTTCACACAGGGCCATGGGGGTTTGGGTTTTGTTGTCCATTAATAATAAAAACCTTCATTTAAAATCTGCATGTTGTGTTTACTTGTGTCATCTTTGATTCATATTTAAATTTGTTTGAACATCTGAAACATGCAAAAAAAAATCAGGAAGAGGACAACACTTTTTCACACCACTGTATTCCCCATCTATAAACAATCTCACAGCTCAGCCATATATATAAATATGCAAATTAGTCCCTGAAAAGGCCTTTTTTGCACCACCTCAGACCATAGATATACATTCACCTAAAGGATTATTGGGAACACCTGTTCAATTTCTCATTAATGCAATTATCTAATCAACCAATCACATGGCAGTTGCTTCAATGCATTTAGGGGTGTGGTCCTGGTCAAGACAATCTCCTGAACTCTAAACTGAATGTCAGAATGGGAAAGAAAGGTGATTTAAGCAATTTTGAGCGTGGCATGGTTGTTGGTGCCAGACGGGCTGGTCTGAGTATTTTACAATTTGCTCAGTTACTGGGATTTTCATGCACAACCATTTCTAGGGTTTACAAAGAATGCTGTGAAAAGGGAAAAACATCCAGTATGCGGCAGTCCTGTGGGCGAAAATGCCTTGTTGATGCTAGAGGTCAGAGGAGAATGGGCCGACTGATTCAAGCTGATAAAAGAGCAACTTTGACTGAAATAACCACTCGTTACAACTGAGGTATGCAGCAAAGCATTTGTGAAGCCACAACACGCACAACCTTGAGGCAGATGGGCTACAACAGCAGAAGACCCCACTGGGTACCACCCATCTCCACTACAAATAGGAAAACGAGGTTACAATTTGCACGAGCTCACCAAAATTGGACAGTTGAAGACTGGAAAAATGTTGCCTGGTCTGATGAGTCTTGATTTCTGTTGAGACATTCAGATGGTGGAGTCAGAATTTGGCGTAAACAGAATGAGAACATGGATCCATCATGCCTTGTTACCACTGTGCAGGCTGGTGGTGGTGGTGTAATGGTGTGGGGGATGTTTTCTTGGCACACTTTAGGCCCCTTAGTGCCAATTGGGCATCGTTTAAATGCCATGACCTATCTGAGCATTGTTTCTGATCAAGTCCATCCCTTTATGACCATCATGCACCCATCCTCTGATGGCTACTTCCAGCAGGATAATGCACTATGTCATAAAGCTTGAATTTCAAATTGGTTTCTTGAACATGACAATGAGTTCACTGTACTTAAATGGCCCCCACAGTCACCAGATCTCAACCCAATAGACCATCTTTGGGATGTGGTGGAACGGGAGCTTCGTGCCCTGGATGTGCATCCCACAAATCTCCATCAACTGCAAGATGCTATCCTATCAATATGGGCCAACATTTCTAAAGAATGCTTTCAGCACCTTGTTGAATCAATGCCACGTAGAAATAAGGCAGTTATGAAGGCGAAAGGGGGTCCAACACAGTATTAGTATGGTGTTCCTAATAATCCTTTAGGTGAGTGTGTATGTAAATAGATGTTACATTCTGCACTTTCAATCATATAACTGCTAAGTCCGGTTTCACACAACGAATATGTGAACTGCGCGTTTGCAGCACTACTCTCTTAGCAATGATGTTAACATGTTAGAGCATCACAAACTGCACGTATGAGCATCACAGTAGCAAAGCCGATGCAACTCTGCTGCAATTGTTTTACCACCGAGACTATGCGCCTCCATACATAATATCTGTTTTGCGCCAGCATGTTTCTACAGTAGCCCTAAACGGACAAACTGTTCTATAGATCGCGTTTTCTCACTATGTTGTCTGAGACGATGATGTGTTTGTCCTGTGGGGGCTACTGTAGCTTTACTGTGCGTTCGAAAGGGAGGGGTGAGCCATTGGTTGCAATCTCACCACTAGATGCCGCTAAAAATCTACACAGTGCATCTTTAATATGAACCACATTTGGTAGTCCAGAACAGTTTTCTCAATAATACTGTACCACAAATTATCAAAGTCTACTGTACATGACATTTCTGTATTCATTGCATCTCAAATGTCGTCTTAATGTCTCCTGTAGGTGAAACTAGCTGAGAGGGCTGAGGAGAGGAGACAAACCTCAGAGGACTCCACGGCGGAGCTGCGCGAGAGGGTCACGGGCCTCCAGGCAGAGCAGGAGTCCATCCTTCACGCCATAGGGACTCAGATTGACTCAGCCTGTCAGTTCCTGTCAAAAGACTCCGGCGCCAAGCTCGAAGTACCCACACACACTAACACATACCGCTTTCAATCACTTCATACATATGGATGTGCGCCTCCAAGCTTGTCTAATCCGGCTGCACAAATAGGCTCATCTATTTATGGATTTTCCAATATGCACAACCATGTCATCCAACAGAAATGAGGTTTTCGTGATTTCCAATCGTGACTGTGTTGATGGTGTGTGTCAATTGTTATGAAAATGAGTTAAATCATTAACTGGATAAGCAATAGAATCGTTGTTCTCGACTTTATCTAGATTAACGCAGAGATTGGACCTTTCGAATCGTTTTGAATCGTTCAGGTTGTTCAAGTATTTAAGTGCTCATGTCCTGGAAAACACGATTGCAAGTCGAGTCACTTTGGATGTTTCCCTCATCCGTGCTTCACATTTATGTTTGGTAGCCACTTTTATTCGAAGTGTATTACAGTGCATTCAAGGTATAAATTAAATCCGCATGTGTGTTCCCTTGGAATTTAATCCACAGCCTTTGTGCAGTACAGGAACTGGGATACGTATGCCTAATTTTTGCTATGCGAGGGTTGCGTTATTGTTGTTTATCATGACTCATCAATCTGAATGTGTTTTTTTGAAACATACAACAACATTATCATGCAGATGAATAACAAACTGCTGACTTTCGAATTGTTTCATATGTTCCTCCTGAGCATTCAGTGAATCTATAAAAAGGCTCTGATAGTTTTAAGTGTTCCCATAGGATGAACAGAAGTCTCCTCTCCAAACTGTGCGTTTTGCACGCCGCCTCTACTCGCAGCTCGAGCTGTCACCAGCCACGTTTCATTCCACTTTAAGGTTCTACTGCAGCCTTCGCACCTTTTATCTGTTGCCGGCAGTCACCTTTGATCATTCAGGAAAAAAGGGGAAAAATGGCTTTCCTCCCCCGTCACGTGTTTGTGTCAGCAGTCTAAAGATGCACAACGGTGTTCAAACATCGCTGATCGTGACAGGCGAGAGCTGTCGGGGGAATTCGATCCACCCCCGCATGCTTGCTTTTTTAAAGGGTGACAAAGCCTCCTCCTGTGCATGCTCGTACAACGTAAACGAGAAATTTGTAAATCTGTTTATTTTTATTTGGCGAAGTGATTCGTACGTGCGGTCGGGGTTTCCCACAGAGCCAAAGATCTAGGAGGTTTGGGGCCTGCGGTAGACTGTCACCGAATCGCAACAGATCTGAGGAAGCTGACGTGAACCATTCTGAATATTTTACCGACTGAACCTCCTCGGGGACGTGCAATTTTACAGAGTTTCTTCTTATTCAGGAGTTTTTGGTTGAATGACATTTATTTGCACAGAGCAACGGCATGTTTTACATGTGTTAAAATCTATATTCATGTCAACACCAAATACTTTGTGTGAACGTTCATTTGCAATTCACAAATGGCGCAAACATTTATTAGGTTTCTTTATCAACCACAAAGTCTCCTGCTTTGGTAATGTAAAATGTTTCTTATATGTGTGCATTAGCCGTGGTTATAGAGCTTGTTTTATCTTTGCCATGTTAAATATTGTAGTTGCTGCTCATAAACTTTTAGTATTACAACCGTTTGTCATTTTGAAAGTCTGTTAATAGACCTTGGTGTGAATTGATGCTTTGCTGGCAAATTGTTTCACATTTACGGTGCTTTCTGTGTTGTAGGCCATTACACTTACTCCAGGACTGCAGAAGGATTCCCATCGCTGGCTTGCTGAAGTTAAGGTACGTTGTTTCTTTAGCACGGCACTCTGTAGTCATTTCTTTAGCATTTATAATTAATCTTAGCACAACTACTGTTCTTTGCTGTCTCAGATAGACTGATTAAAACATCTTCCACCACAGTTTGAACAGATTTTATTACGGCTGCCACTAGGGGGCGAACTCTGACAGTCGTGTTCGCGTGTAGTGTACACGGGAAAGGCAGTTTAGCCTATATATCTTTAAAATATATATATATAAAAAACATGAAGTGCAATTTTAGTCATCAGGAGAAAACTGGCTATATTTTGTGAATACTGTAAATGTAACAATTTATGAAAATTAAACGGTTATAAACAAAAGAAGTTTAAGAGCTCTGCATTACAATTAGTGCTAAAAAATACATGTGTTGATCATTCACTTTTGTGTGCACTGTTTATAGTTGAACTATTAACATTTGGCTCTTGCAGTGTTAACTACAATTGTTTTTCAGTAATTAAAAGGCAAAGTACCAGATACAAGAAGTTTGCATATTTTTTTTAAATGCATGTTTTTTTATATATGAATTTAATCATTTAGCAGACGCTTTTGTCCAAAGCGACTTACAAATGAGGTAACAATAGAAGCAATTATAGCAACACAAGAACAGCAATACATAAGTGCATAAGAATAAATAATTAAATTATTATTATTTATAATTAAATGATAAATTATTATTATTATTATTATTATTTTGACAGAGAATGTAAAGATAAGGATAGAAAAAGAAAAGATATTAGCAAGTGAGGTGGGGGAAGAGATGGGTTTTTAGCCGATTCTTAGAGACTGCTACAGAGTCAGCAGATCTTGTCGCAGCCGGTAGTTCATTCCAAAGATGAGAAACAGAACCAGAGAATGTAAGCGATAGTGTTTTTTTCCCTTTTTGGGACGGCACCACAAGCTGCACGGATCTAGAGGGTACATAAGTCTGTATAAGCAATTGAAGCAACTGACTTATAACATAAAGTAACAAAAACTAGTTATACAAATATAATATAATATATATAATATGTAAAAGTAAAAAATATATAAAAGGTAAACATAAGGGTGATAGTTTGGCCTGCATCACATTTACATTTTTTAAATCTGACCCTCGAAGAAGATTAGGCTAGTTGAAGACTCCTGGTCTATAGTCATGCGTGAGTGCTTGACAGCCATAATAAAAATGGTACAGGACTGTGTTTGTGGTACTCAAGATACTGAGTTTAGTAATACTTCTCCAACAAATTTTACAAAATTGTAATGCAATCTGGGAAAACCTGTTGGATGTCACGCTGTAATGTTTTCATTAAAAAACCTTCAATTACATTTTTTTTGTCAAATTTGGGTTTTCATTAAATTACTATTCTGATACATCTTGTCTATCAACTCTGAAAAATCATGGCAAAATGTACTTCAAATAATGATTTATAGTGGCAAGCTTAAAAGACTTTAATGTTTTCCTGTAAGACCACACCCGGACCACCAGAGGTGCAACACAATCACCCATAGCTTTCCTTCTCTTAACACTACAAAAACAGTTCACATATCAAACTAAACTACATGTTAACCTGTCTTGTGTTAGTCCTGAGTAAACTATGGCAAGCTAATTTTTTTAATACAATGTTACTGTGAGATTGCGCAGAATATGATCGCAGTGAAGTATGAATGAGCTGCTCACTTTCAATTAAATTACATTTTATTTATATAGCGCTTTTCAGAATAGCTAATTGAATCAAAGCAGCTTTACATTAATAGAAGCAGGGGAAAACACAGAAAAATCGACAGACAACATAAGTAGCAAAATACAGCGGCTATGAGTAAACTTTACAAGTGAGCGTGTTGTTGATGATGTGTGTGTGTGTGTGTGTGTGTATATATATGCAGTATATATGTAAACGGATAAGGAGATTAAATGGGTTCCGCTGGTTAGTCAGGCATCGGCTGGGCATCATGTTGAAGGACGGCCAGAAGATCAGAGCTCTTGAATGCCTCCGTGTGCTCAATCCTGGTTATGTCAGTGCCCTAAACGATGTTATAATAGACTATTTCACATCCAGAGATGAAGAATCGAGTAATGGAGAAGGTACTGAAAATGATAAGTCAGATTAAGGTACCCTAGTTATGCTATTGTCCTGCTCATACTGGGTCAAGGTGCCCTGCGCTTGTTACTTTAAATGAAAGCTACAAGGTAAAACTAGCCGTGTTACCTAAACATACAAGGGTTGATTAAAAGTCCAGAGACTATGCCCATGATAAACAACGGAAAACTTACTTAACTACTTACTGAGTTGCTGTTTTTTGGAGAGGAAAAGTTTATAGTCTTTATAGTCCAGGGTCACACGAAGTAATTCTAAAAAGCATTAAACATAGAGTATTTAAAAGAAATGTGTATATATACAGACTATTATTATTATTTGGTTTCCTATCATGGAGTCTTTAAGGTAATGTTATTGGTAGGGCTGGGTATCGATTCAGAGGTTCCAGATCGATTCAATTTCGATTCACAAGCTATCAAATCGATTCAATTTTGATTCTCGGTTAAATTTCGATTCCGGTTCTTAGGTAGGTTTTTATATTTGATTCTCGATTCAACTCAATGAAAATAGATTTAATACAAATACTATATTAATAAAAAAGAAAATTGAACAGAAGTGGGTAATTAATAAAAAGAAATTAAAAGCCACAACACATCTTGCTTGCGAAATCTAAAATGCTTCCATACCTCCATTCAGTGTTTGCGGAAATAAATATGAAAAAAAAAATGGATTCTGCTCTTTGAGAATCGATTTTTAATCGACCACGTTTTAAAAAACGATTAATCGAAAAATCGATTTTTAGCCCAGCCCTAGTTATTGGATGGTTTGTTTGTTTCTAAAGTATAGCTGTACCAAAAAAGTCATGTGAAATATCATGATCCTTTTCCTCATGATATTGCGTGTCACAAGAAGAGCCCCTCCTAGACTTCTGGCCCTAAGCAAAACTTTGAGAGGGGCTGCTGTCAGCTCGCTCATTAAATCCCTTTCATTGTCTCTGCTTAAATGTATTTAAAAACAAAATATTAACTATAGCTGTATATTTTTGCCATACAGTATGTGCATTACCTTGACACTCTTTTAGATTGTTATTTGAATACAGTGTCCACTGCCACATACATTCATTAATAAATGTAAAACATCAAGAAAACAAATTTTTTTTTTTTTTATAATTCCAAATAGCAACAAACAACTGAAAAGATTTTGAAAAGCACTTTCTATTCGGTAGCTCTGTTGAGTACTAAGAAAAAGCCTAAGGTCTAAAGCTTGGAAGATAATTTAAACGAGACTGTTCAACATTTATCACAATTACACGCACATCATTTTCTGCTTTAATTATAAGCATTTTCTGATTAAGCCTTTATTGTGAAAAAAAACTTTTACAGTGTATGCTCAGCAGTATTCTTGGAATATTAGAAATGCATTTTTCTTTGCCGTCATCCAACATGTATCCCTGACATTAGGTTTGTTCGACTTCATGCAAAGCCGCAAAAACCACAGGCATGAGACACCAAGTTTGAGTCTGCTTTCTAAGCGCTCTCGCGCTAATTTGATATCAGCCGCCTTTTTGCATTCTTTTTAGGCTTGTTGAGGATGCGCAAGAGCGACTACATTCGAGACGTAAAGTCATCAGTCGAGTATAAGACGCTGTAAAACGTATCACTGTAGAATTTTGAGGTGTCAATGATATCAATAAAAAAAAAAAACATATAGGCCTATACATAGATTGACGTTGCTAAGTGACCTGAAATAATTTTATTGGAATGGATTGAAACAAATGATGGACATACTCCTTGTTTTGGAAGTCACATTGGTCTACTAGCCTACTATAAATACGTAAATATGTTAAAACTGCAAAAATATTGCATCAGATACTGTTAATACAAATTGGACAGAGTGACGTCTGGTCTTTATAATATATAGTCACGAATATATAATCGCTTCAATAATAATCGCTCAAATAAGCATAAATCAGTAATAACTATTTATAGAAAGTTTATCATTTGCATGTGTTTATAAGCCTTGCAAATGTTAACATTTATGCAATTTTAGATTATTTGAATGCCAAAGATGCTAAAGTGAACTTCTGCACACACACTTATGGACACAAACTCAAAAGCGAACGCACAGAGACGCGCGTTTCAAAAAGCCTGCAAACACATAATTTCTCTACCTTTGACAGTGGATATACACACAAAATTATCTCGTAACACCACATGCTTGACAAGTTTTCTCATAAAAGCAGTCATTTATGATAAGTCAACAGTTGAGAAGCAATCAGATGTGTCAGTGTACGGATCCGCGCTTATCCGTTCTTAAAGGGACAGTTCCTCTTATGCTTGTGCTTCATGTCAATCAAACTACAGAAGACAAAAGGAAAAGTCACTTCAATAGCTTTAAAAAGATAAATTACGTTTAATTTAACGAATGAAAAGAGTGTTATTATTAATTTTATTATACCTAATCACTACTTTGTTCTTTTCTATTTTTATATGCTATTTCTTGATTTTTCATCAATAAATTCATTATTTTATGTTCCCCATCGCTTTTTTTTGCTGATCCGAAAATCATTCAACCCGTGACTCAAAAACCATAATATAAAAATGTCTGGCCACGCACGCCACTGATGTACAGATTACTGCAAAATAAAATTATGTAAATAGATGTAAATGCCACTTGTTAAAGCTTTGCACATTTATCTACCCATTTATTAAACATTGTTTGGTTACTAGTAAAATGCTTACATTTTAAATGTATATTATAAATTACCCATCAGACTTAAATCATTTTATTTTTTGTATTTTTTGTGTGTATATATGTTATAGGTGTGCATTTTGTTCTTGCGTGCTGGTGTTGAGTTCCTTCCTTCTTTTTTGTCCTTGACCAATCACATGCCTGACGTCTTGTAATACAGATGTTTGTTCAGTGTCTCTGTCTGTGTTTTTAGACGAAGCTCAACTGGCTGTGTGAGGAGGTGCGTGAGCGTGACGCCAATGAGAGGAGACTGAGGAGGACACTACAGGAGTACAGGGAGAAAACAAAAGCTTTAAAACAAAGCAGAGACTCAGAGCAGCACAGTCTCCTGGACCGAATTACCCAACAGGACCGGCTCCTTCAAGACATCCAATCAGAGAAGAGAAGTACTTACTCGCCCCAATAACATCATCACTGTAGTATTGTCAAGTCATATCACATTATTCAGCAAACAGTATTGCACTACCATAATATTTGGGTGCTGATCCACCCCGAGTCACCAGTACTAAACTAGTACCAGTTTGTAACTTCTAATTCGAAACAAAGCTGTCATGTTCACATTTTGATGTTGCGAGAAGTCAAATTAGAAATCTAGTGGACATCACATTTGCTTATAATGATTGTTGGGAAAAATTTACTGAAATCCCATGTTGTCCATGGGTATAAACTGCCATTGATATATGTTCAAGACAAATTATATTTGCGCTTCCATTAGGCAAAACTTGCCCACCGTTTAAAATAAAACACACAAGATGAAATTATAAATTTACAACAAAAATATAATCCCAAAACCATGTTTGGACTTGAAGCACTTCTGAATAATGACCTTAAAGGGAAAATCCACTTTTTTTTGAAAATATGCTCATTTTCCAGCTCCCCTAGAGTTAAACAATTGATTTTTACAGTTTTGTAATCCATTCATCTGATCTCCAGGACTGGCGCTAGCACTTTTAGCATAGATTAGTATAATCCATTCAATCCGATTAGACCATTAGCATTGTGCTAAAAAATAACCAAAGAGTTTTGATATTTGTCCTATATAAAACTTGACCGTTCTGTGGTTACATCGTGTACTAAGACCGACGGAAAATTTAAAGTTGTGAATTTCTAGGCAGATATGCTATGTATAAGCAATGATATTACACACTGCCCGAAAATAGTCCCCTTAGTAACTTTCAATAGCAGGGGACTAATTTTGGGCACTGCGTAATATCATTGCTCCTCCTGCAGTCATGTTACAGCAGCAAAGTCCTTGATTATTACGCCAGAATGAGAGTATAGTTGCTAGACATTTCTGCCTAGAAAATCACACATTTTAACTTTCCGTCGGTCTTGGTACACGATGTAACTACAGTAGAGTCGTTTTAAATAAGAAAAATATTGAAACTCTTTGGTTCTTTTTTTAGGGTCATTTTGCCTTTATTTGATAGACAGTAATAAAGAGACAACAGGAAAGTACAGGGTGGAGAGAGGGGTATGTGATCGGCAAAGGACCTGGAGCCGGGATTCGAACTCGGGTCGCCGGAAGTGCGTCTGCACCATATTTCGGAGCACTGTCCGCTACATTCTTTGGTTATTTTTAGTGCGATGCTAATGGTCAATCAGCTGAATTAATGAATTAAGGGGGTCGCACACCGGACGTGCAGCGCCGCGCTGTTCTAAAAAATCAAACACATTGTTTTCTATGACTATACGCACACCGGCACCGACAGGGTGGCACCTGTTCGTAGCGCCCAGCTACGACTCAGGAAGTTGCTCAAATCCCTGTCGCGCCACTCACATAGGCTGCGTTGGAAAACTTAGGCAGCTGACTTGTTGCCTCTCTGCCTCACGAGGCAAAGACTTCGGAGGCATGAAGGCAGCTAAGAGAAACGCTTTCGGACACACTTCAGGCAGCGTGTTTGAAATATAAACAGAGAGCCCATTAGTGATAACCAATCACATATTTGAAAACTACAATACTAATTTCTTGCTAGAAATGCAATAAAAAGGTGTAAAAAGTGAAAATATACATTTATTTACATTAAATTTGTGTTCCAGACGCTTTCTTGGCCGCCATTTTATTTTTTCGAACTTGACCAGGCTCAACCAATCACAATCCCCATGTGCACACGCATAGAATTGTGGGCAGTGATGAGCGGGTTGATCCAAAATGACCGGGTGCCTGCGGTCACCCGCAGTTACAAGTCATCCAAAAATATTTGTAATGATATTCGGGTCGCAGTCAGTCACGTCGTTTGAAATAAAGATGCCAATTAACTATTTTAAACAATTACTACTTTTAAAAAATGCGGGCCATGGAGCGGGTCGGGTCAATATTTATTTTAATTTTTTTCCAGTTCGAGTTTTGAGCGGGTTAGTTGAAACCATTGGGTTGTTTATACATTGACTCGCGCATCAATGATTGTGGGACAAGATCTCAGGAGTCGAGAAGTAAACCCAACATTGGATTCGGACATGCCTTGATGCCTTCCTGCCTGCAGTTTAGAGTTTTCGGACGCAGCCATAGTTTAAGTAAGGAATAATTGACGACGGGGCATTGAATTATAAGAAAATAATGCACACCCAAGGTGCAACCGCGGGTGTGCATTATTTTCAAATAATTCAAAGGACTGGAGTCAATTATTCCTCTTATACCACGGTTACTGCAAACATTGCTTTGGTGCCTATTTTTAAGACATTTGACAAGTTAAGTATGCGGTTATCAGAAATTAATGCATACCCACGGAACATTTCTCAGCCAATCAGAATCCAGCATTCAACAGACCCGTGGTATAACATTAAATAACATCATATTTGTCCCAAATCATTAACGATTAATGTTGGCTGCTAACGTATATTTAGCGTTTTGAAGTATACGCTATCTGACTAAGTTTGCACTATTTAATGTGCACTTCCAGTGTACCTCCGAGTTGTAGGGGTGTAACGAATAACCGTGCAAATGCACATTTTCTCAATGAATGAATTTGAATGAATTAAGGTGAAATCCCGGCACATCCAAACGCCAGGGGGCGCTCTCATGCAGAAACTCCCTTTGTATCACACAAGAAGTATCATTGCAAACACTATTCCAGGAAATGTCTACACAGGAATATTTATACGCTGTTCTTCAAATTGTTTCAGGTATTTTCATGATAATAAAGAATATTTTGAATGATTTTGCTTAACGAGTGTTGCTTTTTTAAATGCACGTTATAAACGACTCCGACTCATAATGATTTTAGATTGATAAGGACTTCCTACTGAACAAATGCCGTAGTACACGCACAAGCTGTGCATAAAACAAAGAATCGCAGCCTTGCGATTCAGAATCGATTTCAGACATGCTTTTTTAATGGGGACCGCGATTGAATTGCGATTGAATCGTTACATCCCTACCGAGTTGTCCTAGACGCGACTTGACGCGGAGCGCTAAGCTGGGCGTTTGGTGTGCGACCCCTTCATACTAAGCTATGCTAAAAGTGGTAGCGCCAGACC
Source organism: Paramisgurnus dabryanus (assembly GCF_030506205.2). NCBI lineage: Eukaryota > Metazoa > Chordata > Actinopteri > Cypriniformes > Cobitidae > Paramisgurnus > Paramisgurnus dabryanus. The sequence goes on from NC_133348.1 coordinate 33,508,666, forward strand.
CGGAGATCAGCTGAATGAACTCCAAAACTGTAAAAATCTAATGTTTAACTCTAGGGGAGCTGGAAACTGAGCATATTTTCAAAAAAGTGGAGTGTCCCTTTAATAAGTCATCGAAAAAAATTTTACTCCTGAAAGTGGGCATCGTACGAAATGTCCACACACCCCTCACCTTAAATGTTCTCTCATTTCATGTCCACTAAATCTGGTGCCTTTATCCCCAGAGCTGATGAGAGCTCTGAATCGCTCCTGTTGAGCTCCCATTGAGATATATCAAGTACGTGAGCTCGTCCATGGTCAGCTCTCTTCAATCCAGCTCAAAAGAAAAAAACATGTAGGCAATCACAGCTAAAGGGATCTTGCTTATAGACTCCACAGTTGTAATAGAAACGGGGACGGAAATGATTGCAGTCGGTGTTCTTATGCTAATATTGAGTTTCACCCTGCTGCTCAGAGTACATTTCTCTATGACGCACTTTTCAGTCAACCTACTTGACTTGTTTCTGAAAATAAATAAAACTTGTATTGTAAACTTGTATTGTATAGCAACATGGGCTAAAGCCTTCAAAGCCGAACTGATTTATGGTCATAATTGTCAAGTCTGTAATTAAATTCCCATGTAAACAGGAAGTCAGGAGCGACTTCCGTATTTTGACATATTCCGTAAAACAGAATATTAACCGAGAGCAGGCATGGCTTGCGTTTTTCATTTGTAAATTGATTGGATCTAGAAATGTAGGAGGTGTTTCATTCAGTGACGGAACTCGGACAGATGCTCCGCCCAAGCTGTCAAAGTGACATCATCAGAGACAGGTTTTCATAATACTGCATACGCACCAAACACGAAACATTGTGTTCCTTGCTCTAGATTACTCGCAGGACTTACCTTTGTGTCATGTGAATTTTTCACTTGAGTTGTATATTTCAATTAATGCAAAAGATGAATAGCGTTGCTAAGCGCACATGAATTAAAAAACATTACATCATTCTGTCATTATAAATTTGCATGGCTTATGTGTGAATTATTAAAGTTGGTGTTAATCATTAATTTTATCTTTCAGATCTTCTTGAAAAAAGTCGCAAGAGAGAAGAGGAGGTGAGAAATCTTCAGGTCAGTATAAAACAGTTTGCATGAAAGTTTAGCCGTAATGTAAAATTCCCAACCTGAAATAATGAAATAACATGCAATCTAACTTGCACTTGAACTTGAAGATGCACGCAGAGTTTTCTTATTGTAGCTGGTGTGATGCATCTTCATAACCCTGCACTTACATAACTCCTTGTGCATGTGCCAGATGTGTTATCGCACCGTTTCACTCGTTCGTCTGCATACTTTAAAACTTCATCTACTATGACCATCTGCTGTGCTACTGAAGCACCTGCTATCTTGCCTGTATTATGAATCTGTCCCTTGGTGGGGATGGAAACCAGCAGCATGCACCCAGACAATAGAAAGCAGATTCAGTAATTACACCTGGCCCTGGATTTCTCCCAGGTGTTGCTTTTGACTGACAGTGTAGAAACCTCACATCTCCTGAATAGCACTTTTTGTGTCTAGTCATAGTCACCTCTGTTTCTGTTCTTATTTTCAGGATCGAATAGCCGATCTCGAAACGGTAGGATGTTTTTCTGTTTTTCCTAAAATGTCTCATAAAAGCAGTCAGATTGTTCTGTTCAACAGCAGTTTTTTTTTAGAATTAATTCAGCCTCAAGCACTTAACAGACTTTTTTTCTGTCTTTTTTATTCAAATGCAAATGCATCACTTACGCTACTCAAGGGACTAAAGCCAAGAGTATAGTCAAGTTTTTATTACGTTTCTGCAAACGTATGTGCAAAAAGCATAGTTTGACGAATGCACATTGCAACAAAACGCAAAGCATCTCCATGGCTACATACTACATTCTCCTGTAGAGGTGCATACGTGACCTACGCATACAAAGTACGCCCGGTTACAAAAATTTTACAGTGCGCGCTAGGGGTGACCCCGGTAAGTCAAAGTTTAAATGCTTCGATAGGAGAAGCCTTATTTGAATACCAATCTCAAAGTCGAATTGTCGCAGACGTGTTATGAAATGAGGATCATTCAGTTTTGTCCGTTTAAGGGTGCACGTTATCCAATTTCACATACAGTATAACAGCTTTCTCCCAATGTATTACTATACAGCCTATTATCATTATGATAATACTAAGCAAATAATATATGAAAAAGTACCTTTCAATAAATATTTTTAAAGTGCGTTTATAAATATAACAACCAGGGCTACACGTCCATATGGGAAGAGATTTCCAGGTTAATAAACCATTGCGAAGCAGTTGTCTCTTTGTTTCTGCAGTTAAAAAGACAAAGCTGGCAATTCTGGCTATGCTATCGTTATTTTATTAATTAATTTATTTTTATTTTATTTATAGATCACCTAGCGTTATCTGATTTAACTATTTGTGGCTTGTATTTTGTTCCCCTGCACATCAGGCATTTTGCACACATTTGTTCTGCCCCTTTGTTATTTCTGGCCTTGTTTTTTATTTTTTATAAAGGTCAATTCTCATCAAATTTAACTCTGTAAATGTTTAATTGGTTTTTGTTGTATTGATGTTGCGCTGTTGCGTGCAGAAACGTGCAATTTAGCCGAATGCGCTAGGTGTTCTGCGTGTCATATTTAGGATCATGTTTAGGAGTTCATCAAACTAAACATCAATGAACAGATTTTTGTTTTTAGTTTTTATCATTTACAGTAAGAATCACAGATAATTATATGTCATTTGTCATTTTTGTTGTCATAAACACTTTGATGCGCTAAATCTCAAAATTAAATAAGTTCGCTAAACTGTAGCAGGTAGGACCACATTTGTTATTTATTAGGTTTAGTTATCTTTGTTTATATATCTTTGTGTGATGTTCTTAACACCATGGCTTTAAATGTTTTGAGGAATTATTTGACAAATGTTTATAGTGCCTTTCATTAAAAAAAATGCATAGTCAGTTTCATCTTCATTCATCACTTAAAGGTGACATAGAATGATTGAACGGAGTATTTATCCTTGTTCTGTGATGTGACATGTAGACAAAATTGTTTTTGTTTGTGTCTGTAATTCCTTAGAAGCTTCCTAAAAACCTCTCTCAGATAGCTCTATTAGGGTGGGGGATTTTAAACAAGTGGTTTTGCACCTATTTGGCTCCCCCTACTGGCTTAACCAACCCATCCTCATGCCCGTGGCGTCAATATTTGACGCACTTGACCATGCGTCAATATGTTACGCCGAGGGTATACCTTTCGCGTCATTTTTTGACGAACTGGGGACTTCAATACTATTACGTCCGTTGCATTCTCTTTCCTATTTTATTACCATTTTCGCGTCGGTTTAGGGTTAGATTTACATAATGACATCCCTACCCAAACCTAACTCTAACCCCAACGCCAGGTGACAACTGTTTCTAACCCCAACGCCAGGTGACAACTGTTTAAACTGTTTAATTTCGCGTACACTGTTTAATTTGCGTAATCTAACCCTAAACCGACGCGAAAATGGTAAGAAAATAGGAAAGAGAATGCAACGGACGTAATAGTATTGAAGTCCCCAGTTCGTCAAAAAATGACGAGAAAGGTATACCCTCGGCGTAACATATTGACGCATGGTCAAGTGCGTCAAATATTGACGCCATGGGCATGAGGATGTGTAGGCTTAACTTGCAAACTCATTACTGATTGGCTGACTTTGCTGCCACTCTAAAAATGTAGCCAATTATTTTAAAGTGGAGGGGCAGGGAAATGTCTGTGATGTCATAAGCATCAGTTTTTCAGATTAGGCCGTTTTCTGGCTGGAATTTCTATGAGACTGAGATGTTTAGCATGTCTATAACTTTTTGTATGTTTGTAAATGTGTGTAGACTACCATTATTCAACATAGACAAGGTAAAAATCGTTTTTCATTCTCTGGCCCCTTTTAACTCTTTCACCGCCAGCGTTTTTAAAAAAAGTTGCCAGCCAGCGCCAGCGTTTTTCATGATTTTCACCAAAGTTTAATGCCTTCCAGAAAATGTTCTTCTTTAAATATATAAACATACAATATACCAAATGAAAGAACAGACCCTCTGCTTTCAAAAAAAAAAAACCGTTTCATCCTACCTTTAGTGGTTCTTTTGCAATCAGCTTTTGAATATGGGTAGGTTTTTGCACAAACACCATATTTTGAGCAAAAAGCAGAGATATTTCCATTTTTGTGACGGACTTTTCATAGAGATCCCATTCAGAGCGATCTTTAAAACAGACACAGACATGCAGCAGCTTGCCATAGGGCAATACTTCCGGTTTTAAAAAGTTGCGGAAGGGCGCCACCTGGTGGATAATAGCGGTATTGCGGAAATACGGAAAATCTCGTCATTGGGGGAAGCGTTTTCTCTTAATTGACGAGATATCTCGTCAATGGCGGGGAAATATTTAAAGGCAGTTTTGGTCACTTTAACCGAAAGTTTTTTCTGTGTGCTGCTTGTGAAAGAATATAAAAGTTAACCAATTGTTTTTTAACTGGTCTGGTCCCCCTCCCAACCCATGCATGCACACACACACACATGGATTACTATCAGTTGACTATAAAAAATTTGGACAATCTCGGGGACACCACGTACTATTCTGATGACGAAATTTGTGTCACACTGTACACGGACCCTCGCGTATGGTTAAAAACAGAACTGTACTTCTAGTTTTAGGGTACATTCACACTAAATCTAACACAATATTTAAAGTCGCCATGAAACGGAAGTAGCGATTGCCTTATTTTCCCCGTGGTGACGTATATCCGAATGAAACGGCTTTTGAGATGAAATAAGGCAGGGCTGGATTTGAATTTGTCCATCGAGATCTGATTGGATCGTTTGAAGTTGGGTCGTGTTGCTAATTGCTAATCACTGCGATCTTCTCCCGGACCCCGCCCACCTGCCATACTTTTGACCGGAAGTGAAGAGAGATCGTTTTGAGGAGGGGAGGAGATTTGCATTTTTGATTAAAGATTATGAGCACACACGAATTTTAAAAAAATAATGAAGCTCACAGATAAGTCATTTGTTAATAATACCACACTATTAAAAATACATATATCGTTTTTCATTTCAATTTCATTGCGACTTTAAACTAAAACAGAAACATTTTAATGCTTGCATGCACACGGATGAGTGAAAATTAATAAAATGCTGTATTATGCTTGCCAGGTCAGTAGTTGGTGATGTCACACGATGTCTGAACATGTAATATGCATGCGCATGACTGTGATAATTTTCCTGAATTTGCTTTTTGGTACTACAGAGAAAATTATTGTATAGTTATCAAAAGCTTTATTGTCTAGGTAAATTAATGTCAAAAATGCAAAAAAAAAAAAAAAACTTAAATGGTTAGTTCACCATTTCATCATAAATCACTTACCCCTGTGTAGGGGCGATTCTGGGATTTTCATTTTAGTTCAATTCAACTGCAGTTGGTTTGTTTTGATTTAAACTTTCATAACTTAAAAAATACAGCCAAGTAGCACCATAAAACAAAATAATAACATGATAACATAATAATAAACATGTTTTCACAAAAATCTTAAAAACGGAGTTATCTCGTTTTGCAACGAAACTCTTTATACTAACCCACATTATATAAAAATGCCTATAGGCTACTGTACTAACTTCATGGATTCCTGTAGACATAATGTAAGGCTGAATTTCTTACATTTGAATTACTGAAATGAAATTGTTAATGAAAAAACATCTCATTTTCACTCCAGTAACTTTCTAGCAAGTTGTTCAGAAAATCTAAACTCCAAGATAAACCTTAAACTTAACTAAGGTTTTTTGGCAAAAAAGTAATTTAGCCTATTTAAAATAAATGTGGTTTAATCTTTGTAACAGTGATACAGTTAGCCAGTTATAGTAGTGAGTGATTTTCTCTTCTTGTTTTCTTATTTAGTTAACTTTAATGACAGAGACTTCATCAAGACCGAATGCAATGTTACATTCGGTTACGATAATCAGTTGTTTACTATGATACCAAGAAAGCTATTTTGAGACATGTTTATGTGTATTTGTCTATTAACCAAAAAGACGCCAGCATGAAACTCATTCAGCTCTGTGCACGTGCGCTATTTTTGGGTAGGAAGTGCTGTGCCGTGAACAAGATGCGCGTTGCATTTTCAAATTCAAGGCGGAAGTCCAGTCCAACACAGTTAATTATCCTACAGTAAAAAGATCACTTCAAGAATAAAAACATGCCATGAGTTCTGCTGTTAAACCGTACAAAGAGAAAAAGAAAACCCAATCTATAAGCATAGACTTTATCAAGTCCACAGAAAGACAAATACTATGCACCTTAATCCAGCCTACGATGAAATCATAATGTAAAATTTGCAGCGTACGTACGTTAATATTTTCTTAATATTTGTTTTTAACAATGTGCTGTGTCAATAAATGGGAAATTAATTTTTGTATGGAGTGAAAGTAGCCCGTTAAATTGGACGCCCTTTTAGCTCCGCCACCTTATTGGAGTATTGCACTGATGGGCTGAACATGCTTAAAGTCGCAGAGGAAGAAGTCCCTGCTGCCGTTTTCATATGAAATTTAAAGAGGACTGAAACGATCACGAATCCGTGTTCAGTTTATGGAGCTAACATAGAATTTGTTTAGGGGGGCTAAGAAGAAAAATGGCCTAATTACGCCCCTGTGTCGTTCTAAACTACCAAAAGTACTTTAAATGTCTTCAGAACACATTTGTAGATATTTTGATGAGAAGCGTGAGGCTTTTTTGTGCTTGATTGTGAACATTTTTCATCAACAATATCTAAAAATGTGTTCTGAAAACAATCAAAGGACTGGGTGGTTTAGAACGACAGAGGGGTAAGTGATTTAGCATAAAATTCTAATTTTGGGGTGAACTAACCCTGTAATTTGGATACTAAGTGACTCCATTATATTAAGTTTGTTTTCCAAGAGGAGAAAAACAAATTTTTTTAATGCATGTATCCAAGTTAATTTTGTAAACTTTCAAGAGGGCACTACCATAAAAAAATCCTAAAAAATCCACTAAAAGCCAAGCCATATTGGATTTTAAATGGCCTTTGTGGATTTAAAAACACTTTTTAGCCCAATCAATTTTTTAACACATTGCAACAGTAAAGCAGCCCTGAGATGTAATTTACACAAATGCTAAACCTAAAATTACCATAAATTTGAATACTGCTTTTGTGAATTGCAACAGTGGTATTTTCTTTCAGGAAACGCAAATCTAGTGCACATGATGATGCTGTTTAACCGAGGTTGTTTTTGTGCTTTGGTACAGAATATTCTATCTCAAGTTAAATTGCTGAAATGTTCCACACCTCAGTACACTATCCGCAATAGCGTAACGATTTCTGTTAAATGTCTGAATTACCAATCATTACCTAGCTAAGAAGTATGCCGTCGTTTGTTAAAAGTATTGACGCCTGCATTGACTCGGCAGTATTTATGCAGTTTGAAAAATAAGCTATCTGACGGCGAGCCCATCAATCACCATTATGTGCTACGGCTGGCTGACGAACATTTAATTAGCTTCTGAAAACCTCCAGCCTTTACTCACAGCTCCGTCTATTTACATCCTTTTGCTTAGTATGACAACAATCTAGTGTCAAGAATTCACCCTTATATCTTCTGGGAGATGCACTCATTCAGATGGCTCGTGTGAATAGGATAAAGCTACGGATATTAATGTGCTTCTTTTCCAGAGCACCAGGCTGGCCTTGGATCATCTGGAATCGGTTCCTGAGAAACTCAGTCTGCTGGAGAACTTCAAGGATCTTGAGGTTGGATGATGGGTGATGGGGAATCAAGATTTCAGTCGTCTCTAAAATATATAAAATATATATCATAGGTGGTGTATGTGGTTTCAGGAGTCACAAAGGCAGAGAGAAATGGTGGAGCAACGTTACGTCAAATATAAGGAGATAGTCGGGCACCTTCAACATCAGCTTGAGGAATCTAAGAGAAAGATTCAGGAATACAGGGTAGGGAAAATTCAAGCAAAGTCACACTCAATCACATGTACAAATATTTATAATTAATAAATAAATATATGTCCATATAGTTACATTAGTCATAATCCAGTTTAAGATTTTAGCGTTATGATAACCTTAAACAAAAATACCATGGTTTCACAGTAAAACTAAATTGTTTTTATTTTCAAATGTTTGAGTATACAAACAACCTTCAACTGGACACAATCATTTTTTTAAAGAAACATACAGCATGTATGCCCAGTAAAAATAAAGCCTTTAAATTATAATGTACTTTCAAACGTTTTTGTAATATATATTAAATGTAAACATCAAATCAATTACATGTCTATATGATTTAATTCATTTTGTGTAAACACAGCTCATACCTTGGAAATGGTATCACAGAAATGTTAAATTTTGATATACCTTGAAACCAGTAACTGGGACAGATCGCAACCAACAGATCAAACTACGTAACAGTACAGTATGTTAGCAAGTCCCAGGGCTTATCTATAGACTGTGTAAAATATGGACTGAGTGTCTGTGAGGTTTCTGATAAGCATTTATGGAGCCCAAAGTTGATGGAGCCTGCGTCAGCATCTTAAGTTCTTTTGATTTAACCAGGTTAAAAACTCTTTAAGATTAAAATCTTTTTTACAAGGGTGGCCTGGCCAAGAAGGCAGCAACAGATGGTAAAAGAAAAAAAATTATACAATATACCACAAAAACATAAAAACATACTCATAAATCACAACAACATTTTACCAAATGATAACAAACATGTAATAAAGTAGCTTAAAATCATTTAGTGACGGTGATGTGGTAAGCTTTAAGGTTTCTTGTAGATCAGTGGTCACCAACCCTGTTCCTGGAGATCTACCCGCCCCACTTTAGATCCAACCCTGCTTCAGCACACCTGCATCCAATTTTTGGGTCACCGTGAAAAGCTTGATTGGCAGGTTCAGGTGTGTTTGATTAGGGTTGGAGGTGAACTCCAGGAACAGGGTTGGTGACCAATGCTGTAGATAATTCCAAGAGGAGGCGGCATTATATGTAAAACATATTATTTCCCTATCTCTGTTCCAACTCTAGGAACTTTAAGATGCATCAAATCGGCGTTGTATAGCGTCCATTGGAATTTGCGAAATTGAGAGACAAATAATGTGGGTTAAGACTGCAAATCGGCAAGGATGGTAACTCGGCCTTCTCATACAAAATGCAGTGATGCGTTTGATCACCCAGTAATAAAACGTAAGGCACTATGGAAAACTGTATCAAGTTTTTTTAAGTAATGTGTTGGGGCATTCATACTGTACAGTATATAGCATATCTCCATAATCCAACAAAGGTAGAAATGTTGAGGATACCAAATATTTTCTGGCATTAAATGAAAATAAGGCTCTGTTTCTATAATAAAAAAATTAATTAAAACTTAATTGACTATTCATTATTATGCCCAGATATTTATAACTCGTAACACATTCAATTTTAGTTCCTTGCGATGATAAAATATCAGAAAAAGTTTTTTGTTCAACTTTAGAGGTTGAAAACATCATTAATTGAGTCTTGTCTATATTTAAAACCAGCTTAAGTTGACAAAGGCGAGACTGAACAGTATTAAATGCTGACTGTTATACATAATTATTATTTATGTAAATATATATTTTTAAATATACATAAATATTATTTATGTATTACAAAAATGAAATGGGCCTCAAAACTGAAAAACACTGAAACTGACAAAACACATGACTTAGGGGCTTATCACACCGAACATGCTTTAAACGCTTGGAAACGCAAGGCGCGACACACTGCCTTTTTTTAAAAAAAAGAGCAGTGTGACTCGGCTTTTTATATTGCTAAGCAACCACCAAGTCAGCTGTCTTGTCAATGAAATATTGAAGCATGAGTGCACTTTTGCTGTTAACTGTCATATTAGCAGAAACTTTGAATAGAGGGCGCTTGCTCTGACCTTGTTTGAGGATGAGAGGTGGACAAACACACAGGAGAGAGTGAGCGCGAGTGGAGTCCGGTTCTTCAAAGCAACTGTAAATGTCCCTCACCACAACGTAAGGCCCACCCTCTCCCCTCATTCGATTGGACAATGGAAAGACGGCATGACGTCGGCTGCTTTTCCGCTCTCAGCGCTCCTTCAAAAACGCGTGCTGCCACCGGCGGCAAAAACTGCGAGGCGTTCGGCACGCATAAACAGTGTGAACACACACACTGCCCATAGAATATAATTCAAAAAAGGCACCTGCGACTGCCATAAACACGTTTGGTTTTATTGGCCCCTTACAGTCTTTCAAGACCACAGACTTTGTTCTCCCTGATAGGTAGTCAGCAAACCAATTTATAGCAGAATCAGAAAGACCAGCAGTGCACGGATAACCGAAAATGTCAAAGAGGCGGGACGCGGGTGAAGCTGAGGTGCCTGGTTGCCTGCCTAGCTGAACAGTAGTCACAACAAAGTCATATCACCTGTCACTCAAGTGGCCACGCCCTTAATTTTACTGAACTTTAAGGCTTAATATAACTTTAACAGATGAATTACAAAAAAACCCCTCAAAGTTGTCATAAAGGTCTATAGCTATATAGACAACAAACACTTTTTGTACCAGGCTGTAAACATATTTATTTCTGCTGGAAAGTTGGGAGTTTTAACATGGGGGGTCTATGGGGTTGACTCGGTTTTGGAGCCTGTCCCTAGAGGCCAGTCGATGAATTGCAGTTTAAGTCACTTCTGTGTTGGATTCACGGGAGAGATCAGAAGGTTGTCCTTGAGCTTATCCATAGCTTAAAGGGATAGTTCGGCCAAAAATGATATTAAACCCATGATTTACTCACCCCCAAGCTGTCCGAGTTGCATATGTTTGTCGTTTTTCAGACAAACACATTTTCGGATATTTTAGAAAATGTTTAATATCTTTCAGTTGATTAAATGTGAAGTTACGGGGTCCACGTCCTTCAAGTCTAAAAAAAGTGCGTCCATCCTTCACAAATTAAATCCAAACGGCTCCAGGATGATAAACAAAGGTCTTCTGAGGGTAATCCGCGCGCTGTTGTTGTAGAAATATCCATATTTAAAACTTTATTAACGTAAAAAACTACCTTCCGGTAGAGCCGCCATCTTAGACTCCTCTGTATTCAGGAGAGAGTATTAGCGTAGTGTTACGCACTTTTCTTAGTGACGTATGACAAATTCGGAGGGCGGGGGCACAGAGCAGCAGCAGAGTAGCCTCCGTAGGCTGCGTAAGCTCTCATCCTGAATGCGGACGCGACTAAGATGGCGGTGCTAACGGAAGGTAGTTATTTACGTTAATAAAGTTTTAAATATGGATATTTCTACAACAACACCGCGCGAATTACCCTCAGAAGACCTTTGTTTATCATCCTGGAGCCGTTTGGATTTCATTTGTGAAGGATGGATGCACTTTTTTTGGACTTGAAGGTCGTGGACCCCGTAACATTACATTTAATCAACTGAAAGATCTAAAACATTTTCTAAAATATCCGAAAATGTGTTTGTCTGAAAAACGATTGACATATGCAACTCGGACAGCTTGGGGTTGAGTAAATCATGGGTTTAATATCGTTTTTGGCTGAACTATCCCTTTAAAAAAATGAAATGTCATAAGCATCACACATAATTTCCATCACACTATAACCTGGTGAACATTACTTAAGGCTTTAAAAATTATATTTTACTTGGCTCTGGTTTACAGATCTGGTTCTACAGACTGCATAGTCTTATTTCATCATAATCCATCAATAATGTAGCCATGGTTAAGTTTAATTAGTGTGTAGGCCTACATAAGAGGAATATTTTAACAATCAGAAAGATTCTTTATGTAGGCTATGCATCAAAAAACACTAGCAAGACATCATGATGACACTGCATGTCTGTTTCTCAAGAGCAAAACTTTTTAATGCCTCCTTATAATCCAATGAATCTGTCTACACCTCAAAATAAATCTCTTATTTATGTTTCTATGCTTTGTTGATTACAGCAAGAACATTGTTGTTTGTCACATCACAAGGAAAATTGAGAGTTACATCATCTGCGTTTCTAGCACGAGTTGATGCAGCTCACAAATAACGAAAAAATCCAGATAACGCTTTATACTTAACTAGAAAGAGTAATTTTGTCATGTTTCTTTTCCTTTTCGACATCAAAAATGTTTGTTTACACCAGAAATGAGATGCATCTGTGTATCATACTGAATATAATCTGTTTATTAGGACTAAATTAATTTATGCCTCTGATTGCCATTGTGTTCAACCAGGTGTGCCTCATAAGTCTTGAAAAGTAAAGCCTCTGGCTCTTTGATCGCCCCCTGGTGGCTGGCTGCAGTGCAAGTCATAAACCCCACCCTCTCTATTCAAACGAATGGAGCTCTGCTCTAAAAAATATATATATTTACACTTCCAATAAAAAATTCCTAAAGATGGTTTTGGTCCTTTTAAGTAGTTCTTATCACGCTGATATATGTTCAAGTGTTCTATTCTTTGATATGTTTTTTTAGCTAGTAATTTAATGCTATAGAAACGGGGCGTGTCGTTAAGATTGGCGTGGTTGAATTGGTCGCGCGATCGCTTGGGCGGAAGTTTGATACTTCCACGCCCCTGGCTCCACAGCGATTCCTTCTGCGCATGCCTTGGCTCCAAACTGACGTTTTTACGTAACATGGCGGCGACCATGGTCGGACATTTTTGGCTTCAATTCATTACAATGGAGGGAGGCGATGTCGCGTCATCCATCTTTTTTTACGGTCTGTGTGTTCAACACAGAACTGCTGCAAAAACCTTTTGGAAGTACAACATTTTGACACAGATTATACAGTAAAACTCAGTTGATCTAAAGTAGATAATAAAATAAACAATACAATATATCACAATTGATCTAAAATGATTAAAACAATGTGCAATCCAATAGATTTAAACTGTAATCAATGCTGTAATGGCTTTAGTTTTAAGAAAGTTAGCATAAATAAGTAAAAAAAACTCATAAATAAATGAGTAAACTATACTATCGTGTATCAGCGATCTTACAATATCTCACAAGAACTTAATATCCTAATGAGTTTTGGCATTACAATTGATAATTTTGACCCACAAATGTACCCATGTGACTTAGGACTGCTTTGGTGGTCCAGGGTTTCAAATCATACAGCATTAAGCCTAAAGCTTATATGCGCGCTGTCCACATGACGTCATTTTCGTCATCAGAAGTGTCTGCGGTCGCCCAGAATTTGAGACCGCGCGGAAAGTGTGCGTACAGTCCGCGTACAACAGCGCATGCGCGTGAAAATATTTAGACAGGACACTCCACTATAAACAGTTATACAAAGGAAATAGACAGCATTTGCACACACACTATCGTTTTTCTTCTTTAATTTTTACTTTTTCCAAGAACAGAAAGCTGTGGAGCATGTTTGTTACCATAATGTTTGATTCCTGTTCTTTGTTGTCTTGTTGTTTGTTCTAAACTGTGTTTGCAATGGTGGATCGGTTACTTTTCTTCACCTATCCTAATGTTTTAATGTACTGTAAATGTCACCAAATCAGTGCTGCGCTGACGGCCTGGTAGAGTAATAATTTGAATAAGAAACATTTGTATTGCGTATAGTGTCGAACGCGGCCATTCGCGTTTAGCCGCGGGGAGTATACTTAATAATAATAATAACTTAGACTTATATAGCGCCTTTCATAGTACCCAAGGTCGCTTAACAAATTGGAAGGGGGGAGTTAGGGGACAAAGGAGTTAGTGCAAAGAAATGTTTTGAGGTGCTTTTTGAACATTAGCAGATCCATTACTTGGAAAGCTGTGCGGAAAAAAGGTATACCCCGGCCTTTAATGGTGATGTGAATCTGAGCTCAGATTCAACTAATGCTGTTTGTTATAGGATGAGAAGTCTGATGCTGACAGTCGCAGTCTTCATCTTACTGGTTTGACATCATCCCTGCGCAGCCAGAACAATTTCCTTACCAGCACTACACTGTCTAACCATACCTGTAAGTACCTCTTATCTCTAACTGTATATCTATAAATAATGTAATGACTACTCATTTTCAAAACAGACTAATAATCTGAGCTATTTTAATAACTTTATGGTTTTTGAACCATATGATCTACTATGTCAGTGGTTCCCAACCGTTTTTGTGTCGAAGCCTCCTAGTTGCCCACAACAATATTTGAAGGCCATTTTCCACATACAATTAACTAGAGCTTGGAATGACTAGACAGATGTATATTCGCTACTAAAATGGCCAGAAAAATAGGAAACATGTAGATTTTTGCTTGTTTTAGCTAATTTTGGTGCCTGTTTTGGCCCATTTTTTATAATTTTAAGTCATCTTGAGGCGCCCTTGGAAATCTGCTGAGGCCCCCCTGGTTGGAAAACACTGTACTATCAGTCCTTTCAGAAAAACGCTGAGTTTTTTTGTGATTGTTGCAGGCAAAAATTCTTAATCTTGCGGCACATTTTCTTAAAAAATGCAATGGATTATGCAGGATATTTATGCGATGAAATTGCAGGAACTTGCAAAAATTGCGGGAACTTTCAGCTTTTGCAGCTTTTTAATGATGATCACATTAATCACGTTAAATCACATCACTTCATAACGTTCTCATGGCAACAGGGGACATGGCTGCGCTTGTGTGAGGAAAATGCAAAATTTTCAACTTTCTGCTAAGATATGTGATTTTTGCTACAAAATGCGGGGATTATGAAATCATGCAAGACCTGCATATTTTGCGCACGGAGTGCAGCGTTTTTTAAAAATGCAGCCCCTCGCATAAATATGCGGACTTTGGTTGATTATGCGTTGAATCATAAGATCGCATAATCACGTTTTTAAAGGTGACATAGAATGATTGAACGGAGTATTTATCCTTGTTCTATGATGTGACATGTAGACAAAAATTTTTTGTTTGGGTCTGTAATGCCTTAGAAGCTTCCTAAAAACCTCTCTCAGATAGCTCTATTAGGGTGGGGGATTTTAAACAAGTGGTTTTGCACATATTTGGCTCCCCCTACTGGCTTAACCTGCAATCTCATTACTGATTGGCTGACTTTGCTGCCACTCAAAAAATTTAGCCAATTATTTTAAAGTGGAGGGGCAGTTAGATGCCTGTGATGTCATAAGCATCAGTTTTTCAGATTGGGCCGTTTTCTGGCTGACATTTCTAAAAGAGGAATTTCTATGAGACTGAGATGTTTAGCATGTTTAGCACTTTTTGTATGTTTGTGAATATGGGTAGACTACCATTATTCAACAAAGACAAGGTAAAAATGGTTTTTCATTCTCTGTCCCCTTTAAGGAGGGACTGTACTATGTGATATCAAGCACAATGTGTTTGTGCGCTGAAGCAGCTCACGTGACACTGACATGACTTCATTCACTCTAATGGAAAGCATATTTACACTGTCTGAATTTTTTTCTTATCCCCTACACAGTTTACTGTATATCATTCAAGACACAAGAAATTGCAATAATATGAACAGAAATGCAACAAAAGTCCCCAGCAGTAGCATGAAATGAAGCTTGGCATATATACTAAAAAAGTGGATTAAAAGTGGATAGTTGGATCACTATAAAAAAATTACAAAACTCTAGCTACAGATGGTACTCAGCCAGAATAAAAACAGCTGAGCTCAGATCCCCAGCCAAAATCATCTCACATTACTGTGTTTAATGGCAAAGACAAACAAATATTACATAAAAGCCGAACGTTGTTGTGATGGGTACAGCACGACCAACAAAAACCTTACACAATCTCACTTTTTATACCAGAACACATTAAATTATGAAAACAAAGCGGTTTCAGTTTTTGTTAGCCCATAAGGACAAAACAGAGATTTTTTTGTATTATAACAGTGTGTTATGACTAACAGGCTTATGCACTCACTCTAGACTTACGAATAAAACAGCACATTTTATTAAATGATTTCTTTATAGTCCTGCAGCTGCGCCAAAAACTTAAGCTACATAGAACTGCTTTTGTCTTTTATATTATAAATGTCAGTAACTCTTTTTTTTCTTCATTTTTGAATGTGCATCTACTTGTCTAGCAATAAGAAATGACCGATAAGATGATTTACTGTTCATGAGGTTAAATATGAAAGCCACTTAGTAATTTGTCAAGCATCAACAATGCTTTTATTATGCTGAATGTTAAATAGCGCTTAAAGCCATAGCTTTTGTATTACAATATCCGAAAATCACTTGCATTACATTGCATATGTGT
Organism: Paramisgurnus dabryanus; assembly: GCF_030506205.2. Taxonomy (NCBI): domain Eukaryota; kingdom Metazoa; phylum Chordata; class Actinopteri; order Cypriniformes; family Cobitidae; genus Paramisgurnus; species Paramisgurnus dabryanus. The sequence goes on from NC_133348.1 coordinate 33,524,916, forward strand.
ATTTACACCGATCAGCCATAACACCATGACCACCTACCTAATATTGTGTAGGTCCCCTTTTGCCACCAAAACAGCCCTGACCCGTCGAGGTATGGACTCCACTAGACCTTTCTATCAGAACCAGCATTCACTTTTTCAGCAATTTCAGCTACAGTAGCTCGTCTGTTGGATTGGACCACACGGGGCAGCATTGAGCCTTGGCCGCCCATGACCCTGTCAGCGGTTCACCGCTTTTTCTTCCTTGGAGCACTTTTGATAGATACTGACCACTGCAGACCGGAAACACCCCACAAGAGCTGCAGTTTTGTAGATGCTCTGACAGATTCATCTAGCCATCACAATTTGGCCCTTGCAAAAGTGGTTCAGATCCTTACCATCCATTTTTCCTGACACCTGTCCTCAAAGTGGATGTGTTAGAAGCTGGAAAAATGGACGAGCTACTGTAGCTGAAATTGCTGAATAATTTAATGCTGGTGGTTCTGATAAAAAAAAAGTCTAGTGGAGTAGAGTCCATGCCTTGATGGGTCAGGGCGGTTTTGGTGGCAAAAGGGGAACCTACTGAATGCAATATTAGGCAGATGGTCATCATTTTATTTGTGATATCGTGTGATATGCGCATTCTACGAGAGTGAGGTTTTGATTTCGCAGCTTCACTTCCTGCTCACTACTGCGCATGACTGGTCCCGAAATCGATACTGCGCAGACTCAAGACCCAAGATGTCAGCGCCATGTCAGGACACTGGTGGCTTTACTTCTCACCAATGGAAGAGAGCGAACAGGCGTCATCCATCTTTTTTTACAGTCTATGATGTAGCCACGCAACAATAATTTCAGCATTCACTGTATACAGCAGGACGTGATGTTGTGATTTTTCGAACGGATTCTTAACCAAAAATGCACCGCAATGCAAGTGATGCAAACCAAATGCAGCGTTCTATTGAAAATGAATGTATGTATTTCTGCCAAAACCAAACTGCAATGAAGCAACTGAACGTCTGACTGGGGTGTCACTCTTCCTCACGCACAGCACGCGTGTACACACACACAAACACATGCACACACAGGTTGTTACAATGGCAAATAGGCTCACCCCAGAAATGATATATTATTTGTTAGTAGCCTAATGGTAAATGCTGCAGGTGTAAAAATGTACATAAACCAGATATTTACTTTGATGTCAGAGCTATATTACTGCATGAAATCTGTTGTGCATTTTAATAAATTAAATTGCTTAATTGTTGGCACTGGCACTTATAAACACTAAATGGGTAAAAATTGAAACAGGCTTTATTTTTGGCTTATTTTTTTTATAAAAGCCAAATGCTTGATCATTTTACAGCCACATCATTTTCGTTATGCATTATTTGTTTTGGTTGTTTAAAAACACACACAAAATGTTTATCCGATTAATCGATTAATCGTTCAAGTGCTAGATTAATCAATTACAAAAAGAATCGATAGCTGCAGCCCTACTATATATTCATCTAACATGCAGCTAATTCATTACGATGGCATAAAATAATGTGATCAAACATACAGGTAAAAAACTATTTATTACCTTACCATGAACATAAGCGAATTTCATACGTCTTTGGTTAATGAAAACAACATCTCCCATCGTTCCACTCACTTATATGACATCATTAAGCTTCACCTTTGTAATGGTTATTGTGTAATAGCACCGTCTAATGGTAAAAATCCTACATATTGTGCCTTTAACATTACGTTACTTTCTTTAAAGTCGCAATTAAATTGAAATAATAAACACCACTTTTTTGTGGTATTTTATACAAATGACTTTCATGTGAGCTTTATTATTATTTCAAATTTCATGTGCCCTCATAATCTTTAATCAAAAACGCAAATCTCTTCCTTCCTCGAAACAATCTCTCTTTACTTCTGGTCATATGGTATGGCAGGTGGGCAGGGTCCAGTAAAAGATCACAACTTCAACAATCCAATAAGTTCTTTATTGTAAAAGTGGAGCAATCCTTTAATTAACGTGTAGCTGTTTTAGCTTAAGCCCGGGATACATTGCACGGTTTTTGGCTGTCCCAGATGAAAGATTGCCATTGTGAAATAATCATGGCAATTTCTGTGACCGTGGCTCTTCATCTGTGGTCCTATGTCGTACAGTGAGAGAGATTCAAAGACGGATGTTTTCCGGTCTTGCGTCCAAAGATAGCCTACGATAGTTTCAGTGTCAGATATTCAGCATGATCACCGCACAGTGTGTTTGCTGCTACGACCTGCGTACTGGTATTTGTTTACCACGAGCGCATGCTGGTGATGTTGCGCTTACGTGTGACGCAGCCGTCGAAGCCTCCGTGGCATCATCGTACATCAGGGGTCTCCAACCTTTTTGTGTGCAAGGGCTACTCCAATGGATAAAACAATCCAGAGGGCTACTTTTTTGATTATAGTCTACTTACAACTTTTTTGTTTCACTTGTTGAATTAATTTTATTTTACTTGTTGATATGTTTTAGTATTGTTTACAATGTTAACATGCGTAAACCAAGCTAAGCTACTATAAAAAATATGTAATAAATAAATATTATAATTGAGACTATTAATAGAATGTGCTTTGGCGGGCACCTCACAGACTCTGTCAGGGCAGTGGCAGTAGGAGATATTTTGGTTGAGCAACTACTGTAAGTATGTCAGCAGTTTCCCAGTAAGCAAACCAACAGGCGACAGTAGTGGCAAGGAACCAAAACTTCATTGATGTATAAATCTTGTAAGAAACCAGGCTCCTTTGGGAGCTCAAGTTCGTTCCAGATCCAATCTGTAACTTTTGGTTAAAGGAAATCTGAAATATAATTTTGTATTGGTTTTAAACTATCTGTTCGGATTTTGTTGCAGCTGAGATGCTGACAGAGGCTTTCAATTAAGAAGTGCTTTAGTAATGATTTTTACAATGCTGTTACAAAGAATAAATACTATTTTGCAAAATCTAACTATAACCTCACATATACATTGAATTGTGCTTCCTTTTCTGTTTTTTTCAGCCCCACATAAATATCTTACCAGTCCAGATCTGGACTCCAGTGGGACCCAACGGCACTATTCCAATGTCAATGGAGTAAACTCTGAACACACAAGCATGTAGCGTCAAGACACGAATCCACGGACAACTGCGGTCCACCACCATCAAAGAGACCTCGTGTAAAAACTCCTCATCACTACCTCAAATGCACTCATGCTCACATGTATGTGTTACAACAACAGAGATGTGTTTGTAGTTTGTGCTATACATCAGAGTTTATAACTATTACTGTGTGTTAGTGTCTGTATGACACATAATGAACCTTGCCAATGACTGCTTACTTTTTATACATTGTAACTGTGTAAGCTCACTTATCATTAGATCATTTAAATATGATGCTTCTCAAATGTGCTATTAACTCTTAAATATTCAGAGAAAAACTAATGTTGGTATTGTATACTATATTATAGTCATGTTTTACATTAATTTCTTTACATTTAACAGATATTCACTGTAGGGCTGCATAACGATTAATCGTGACTAATCGTTTGCAGAATAAAAGTTTTTGTTTACATCATATATGTGTGTGTACTGTGTATAAAAATTATGTATATATAGATACACACATTTATGTAGAATTGTAAGAAAAAAATATATTTATATATTAACTATTTATATATAAAATAAATTATATATAAATATAAAAATGTATATACACAAGTAAATATTTTTTTAAATATTTACATGTATGTGTGTGTATTTATATATACATAATTATTATGTATTTATATATATACATAATTATTATACACCGTACACACACACATATATGATGGAAACAAAACTTTTATTCTGCCGCCCTAATTCACTGTATCAATTACTGTAACTTAATCATTTAAATAGTTTACTAATACAGACAAACCAAATTTTATATGATGTATATTACATAGTCATTTTTTACATTTTATACAATGAATTCAGGAAATCATATAATGTGCCTTTTGGGTATGCATTTGTATTTTATACATTTTATTTATTTTAGTGTATACATTTTTTACAATGATAATGAATTCTTTTTTTACCCCAATTTTTAGGGCACACGTCTGTTTTTAAAACACGCTGATCAGACCACTGATATTTGAGGCTTCTGCCCTATAAATGGTTTACCTGTATGATGTGAATTTAAAACCAAATCATCCCTGATATACTAAATTGTTTTGTGCTTCCAGTCTCGTGGTGCAACATGGGTGTTTATGGGACATTTCTTCTAATATATGTGCAGTTTTTTGTACACTTCAAGACCTATGCACAGTATTTTGACAGTCTACTAATTGATTTTTTTTCACCATTGGCATTTATTACAATAACCATGTTAATGGTCAAATAAAAAATTCAAGAAATGTATTTGATCTTGATTGATTTGATTCTTTAAAAACGCCCCTGTCACATTGCATGAGTACCAATTTGTTAGGAATGGCAGCTTTATTGCACTTTTAATAACTTTTTCGGTACACTCTTAAAAATGTTAGGTTATTTTCAGCCCAAAATGCTCACTCATCTATATTTATTTGTTTATCCATGTGCCAGCTGAAACCGGTGTACATATATGTGACGCTAGACCACATAACCAATAATAAGGGTCGTTTTATTTTTATTGCGATTTATGCATCGTCTAAAAGCTGAATAAATAATCTTTCCATTGATGTATGGTTTGTCATGATAATATTTAGCTGAGATACAATCTAAAAATCTACATTTTGAAAAAATTGCCTTTACATTTGTTTGCAAAATCAAAATAATATTATATTGTCACTTAAAATGTACCATATATCCTAAATTATCATGGCAGTTTAGTCGAATGTCGTTTTCAAACAAGATATCATTTGGATGAAACTAATTTTGGGTGCATTGGAAAAAAGCTTCGAGTTGATTTTGGGTTAAAATATTGGCAAGCCAAATGCATTAAAATAGGATTCAGTGATATGCAGAATGATATTCGAGTCACTGTAGCATGATTTTCTTGCTGTATTTGGGTTGTTCCAGCTCTTGATTTTTGGCTCGCCCAGAGATCCGATTTGATCTGTAACACTAAATAAACTACAGTAACTACATTTATTCTGCTGCAAAACCCTATGTACCTCTATAGTTTATATGCAGTATACTTACAATGTATTTATACATGATGCACTTTAGTTTGTGCTGTATTGGCAGCAGCTGTATGCAGTCTGATGCTGGCGGGTGGAGGTGTTATTGCAGTGGGCTCCCGCTGTGATAACGTATTTCCATCGCCTGAGCCGAAATCAACGGTGACTGATTTGCTTGCCAGAGGAGGGTTGGGCTGCAATACTTGCAGCTTCATTGGGATTCTCATTGGATCCAATCAAACTACAGAATGGCATACTGCAGACTCCCAGACAAAATACATCACTGTCAATTCCTGCATGCCACAGCTGTGCTACAACAAGTGCTGGGATTGCTCGGTTTTTCTTCATCTTCACCTCTTCATCCTTTTCATCTTGTCACTCTTTCATGTTTCATGAGAGCAAAAGGGATGATGTCTATATGCAAATTCAGACAACTATTTTTTTATCAAACTGGATATGTGATTTATCACTTCATCTCAGGATTGTATTCACATATTCAATATGTGATTGTATTTCCATATTAAGGTTCAAAACCCAGAGACCTCAGATTTTTAAATCTGCATGCTTTAGTCAAATTTAAAGGAACACGCTGACTTTTTGGGACTTGAGCTTATTCACCGTATCCCCCAGAGTTAGATCACCCTGCCAAAGTACCAATGCTTCACTTTCTGAGAATATAGTTCCCAGTATGTTTACGGTTAAAAGATGGCTGTGTCTCATATGCAGGGTTCCCACGCGTCCTTGAAATCCTTGAAAGTTTGTGAATCTGAGGGAAAAAATTGAAGGCCCTGGGAAGTTCTTGAAAATATACATACATAGATACAGGTCATTGAAAGTGCTTGAATCTATTTTATGCAAGAAGTTTTCTGGAAAAAAAATCCATATTATTCCCTGTGTAGTGTAGGATAATATCATAAAAATTCTAGATTTTTTATGCACACGTGATAAACTGTTCGCTTTAAATGCTTATATCTTCTGTATGTGAATGTTGATTCGTACCAAAAGGCTTTTTTGCATAGTTGTGTTTGACACATGAAAACGTCTCGGGTTACGTATGAAACTGTTGTTCCCTGAGAAGGGAACGAGACGCTGCGTCTCCCTTGCCATACTTCCTGTGTCCCTGTAATGCCGTCTTTGGCAATATTTCAGATAGCGATATACTTCCTGGCTCCCGCGTCACCCTGTCTTTGTTGTTAAGCCTCACCATTAGTTGAATTTAATATTCACATTCAGACGCACTTACCCCTGGAGGCGTCCCCAAAGTGTCACCGCAGTGACGCAGCGCGAGTTCCCTCAAAAAGGAGTTGTAACAATGTATCTTAAAAGGTAACACAATGTAACCTTGCTCTCACTTGAAATGTGTCCCCACATTTAGTCCTTGAATTTGAAGGTATTGGACCTGGAAAGTCCTTGAAAGGTATATATGACTTTGTTATTTATACACAGTGTGACTGTACAAATCACAACACATAAATAGAAAAATGTTGGCATTATAATGGGAGCAGTATGCTAGCTGGAGCCATTTACTTCCAGTCTTTGTGCTAAGCTAGGCTAGCGGTGAGTGTGTCAGACAGAGTTACGGGACACAAAGGTATGTATGGACTTATCTATTTATCTATTCTATTTATCTATTATCTATCTATTCATTTAAGCAAATTAGTGACATGGAGTGTTTTAACTCCATGCATGGGGTCAGACGTCCTTGTGTCATGCTAGGATCGATCATCAGGTTTTGCAAAAATGTGCTCTAAAAGTCTCAAGGCAAGTCGTGTTATAGTAAAGGAAATTTTGATTAATTTATTCGTGTTTGATGGCACGGATTTCCGCTGTTTTTCGTGTCTCTGGAGATGAATGTCTTTTTCGTCCTTCCCAGCACAAATTTCTATTAATGGCTGTTCGTGTCTGTGGCACGTTTTTTTTTTTTTATCGTGTCATTTTATATTTTGTTTTCTCATCGTTGTTTTCTATTTTTGACCATTGTCGCTGGTGTTTAGGTTCACTTTCTGCGACTTCCCCAAACCCCAACTCCAGACGAAAATAGTTTTAAAAGCGGACGAAAAACCAATGCATAAAATTACATCCTAACGCAAACCCCGAATCTAACCCGAACCCCAAGCGACAATGATTTCAAAATAGGAAAGAATGATGGGAAAACTAAATATAAAATGACACGATAAAGAAAGTCGTGCCACAGACACGAACAGCCATTGATAGAAATTCAGGACAAAAAAGACATTCGTATCCAGAGACACGAAAAACAGAGTAAAATTGTGTCATCAAACACGAATAAATTAATCCAAATTTTCGTTACTATAACACGACTTGCCTTGAGACTGTTGAAAAGTCCACGCTGATTTATGTAGAGAACATAAAAGTATTTTTTAGTAAATTACTGTTTTCTACATAAAATCATTAAAATATAACTAAGTGAGGTCAAAGATTGAAATCAATGAGTAAAATCTAAATTTGAAGCTGCTAATCTCATAGTTACATAATGAGACTTTAGCCTGGATTTCAAAGACAGTGTTTTTTGTGATATCAGTTGATAAAAAATCTTTCTTTAATGGGATACATCCAGTAAGACGCTGCAGTTTGACACGAGTTTGAGTCTTTGACCTTTTTAAAAGCCACCAAGTTGTCATACTCCACATTTTAGTTGTCACCTTTGATAATCTCACTCCTCAGTAACAGCTACTGCCTGAATAAGCTGACAAAAACTGGGTTGGGAATTACAGGCCTTCAGTTCTAGAAAAAAGAAAATTGTTCTTGGAAGTAACAATGCCCATTTTGGGGTCTTAATAACACCCAATGTGAAAGAGAAAAGCTGTTTTAAGAGAGAAAACTTGTAATTCTTTCTGTTATTTCTGAATTAAATTTATTGTCTTAGAATGAAGGCTATTGGGCAATGGGAATTGTTTTTCCTTCAGTGCAATTCTTTTATAAGTGAAACTGATATTCCTGTGAATGGGCGTGGTTTCAGTACAGACAGCGGACAGCATTTGAGCGCAGAGAATCCTGCTTATTTTGATAACTTAGCGGCCGATCACACAGAACCGTAAAAAACGCGAGGTGGACCACGTGCGTTTTTTATGTTGCTAGGCGACCACCAAATCAGCTGTCCTGTCAGTCAAGGATTGAAGCATGAGCGCTCTTGAAACTTTGGATTCTTTTTGGAAACTTTAAAAAGAGGACACTTCCTCTGACCTTGAATGAGGGTGAGATGTGCACAAACATGCAGGAGACGGTAGCTGGGTTTCCAACCAAATGTGAAGCAAATCTTTTCAAAATTCGCCAAAAAAGAAAAACAAACAAATGTGAGGTTGTTGAGCCAATGACAGTAATATTAGTAACCCAATGGTACATGGACTGCATTTATATAGCGCTTTCATAGACTAATGGCCATCCAAAGCACTTTACAATTTGCCTCACATTCACCCATCGACGGCGGTGTCAGCCATGCAAGGCGCCATCCAGCTCGTCGGGAGCAGCTGGGGTTAGGTGTCTTGCTCAAGAACACCTCGACACTTGGTCAGGTGGAGTCAGGGATTGAACCACCAACCTTTCAAATTGTAGACAACCTACATAAACCACTGAGCCACTGCCACCCCAGTGTAATAACCAACAGTAAACAAAACAAGGCACGCTTGGAAAATGGATACAGGGTTGCATGTAGTCAAGATGGGACAAGTTATTTATTTATTTATTAGAAGTGCAGCTTGTACAGTAATTACCCAAAAGTAAATGCTGTGCACAGAAGAAGGAATGCAGCATTTTTAATGCAGGCAGCAAGGACATCGCGACGACCTCGAGCCCCATATATGGTACAGACAACGACAGTGGAAACAGCTAGACAATCAAGGGGTGTTCCTAAATGTCAATGAAGGATCCTCGGATGCCAGAATTTCGAGGATGCTACGTCATCGTCATCCGTCGAAGGATTGTTCCAATGTCGAGAGTCCATCGGAATTCCTAGGACTGAGTCCTTCATTCAGAAAATATCCCATATACAGGAAAGGATGTGTAGCCTTCACGCTCTTTGCACTCTCAAATCCCACAATCTTATGCGCGCAGTGCCTAAGGAACACCTTTTCACTGACGTAATGACACAATGACATGCACTTGCTAGCGTGTTCCATTTACGCGTTCTCCGAATGGTAAAGAGGAGCCTCGTCTAGCCTCTGAAGGAAGTGACTTGAAGGGACCAGTACTGCCAAGGAAGTATCCTTGACATTGAGAAAAACCTTCAGTCGCGTTGGTTCAATGTTTGCTACTTCAGAATTTATTCGGCAAATGCGTTTCCATTTCCCATTTTCATGTTTGCATTCGTGGTCTGAACGAGGTGTCAGAGTTTGCTTTTTTAACTTTGAGTGCTCAAAGCGCTCCTGCGAAAATGGCGGCAGGCGGAAAAACGTGAGGTGTTCAGCGGACATAAACAGCATGCATAATGCTCACTGCCCATAGAAAACAATTAAAAAAGGCCCCTATCACTGCCAGAAGTGCATTTTGTGTGACCCGCCCCTTACATTTATTAAAAGTAGTTCTAGACGTATAGGTTAGCGAGCAGCCTAAACATTCAGGCCTGTCAATCACCATTATGGGTGTATATAAGGTAGCCTTCAGGCCTCCGCGTCCAGCTGCATTCTTTTCCGGCATCCCTCCTCCTCCCCATCTCCTCCTTCACTGCTCTCTTTCTTCCTCTTTGCAGTTCTGTTGCAGGGGGTTGAACTTGGGGCTCGAGCCCCAGCCTCAGGTTCGCTCTCCCCTTCAAGGACAGCAAGCCAAGTTTGTTTACTATTACAGTTTTTCTCAATTTCTGAAACCTTGCTCCTTTTTCTAAAAACATTAAACACAAAACCTCATCTTCAAACACTATTTGCAAAACCTCTGACTTCTCTTGCAAAATGAAACTTTCGCCCCAAAACAGTTTTACCTGTGTGTAAAATCAAACACTGCTCTCAAAACAGTTTTACCTTTGTTCAAAGTCAAACACTGCTCTCAATTCATAAACAAAGTGATCAAAATGATATACACTATCAAACAGTGAGTAAACACTACACAAAAAAATAGAAAACACACTCTAAAAACAAACGGTGCTATATAGCACCAAAAGTGGTTCTTTGCTCGTAATCATAGAAGAACCGTTTTTAGTGCCATATAGCACCGGTGAAGAACCGGTGAAGCACCTGTGTAGAACCATATAGTGCTTTGTAGAACCAAATGTGGTGCTATATGGCCCCTATATGGTTCTACACAGGTGCTTCACCGGTTCTTCACCGGTGCTATATGGCACTAAAAACGGTTCTTCTATGGTTACGATTCAAATCAACAGTTTTGGTGCTATATACACTCTAAAAAAACAAACGGTGCTATATAGCACCAAAACTGTTGCTTTGGATCGTAACCATAGAAGAACCATTTTTAGTGCCATATAGCACCGGTGAAGCACCTGTGTAGCACCAGTGAAGCACCAGTGAAGCACCAGTGTAGAACCATATGTGGTGCTATAGTGGTTCTACACTGGTGCTTCACCGGTGCTATATGGCACTAAAAACGGTTCTTCTATGGTTACGATCCAAAGCAACAGTTTTGGTGCTATATAGCACCGTTTGTTTTTTTAGAGATGGTTCAAAACATATAGTTCTCAGGGAGTAAATTTTTACATATTTAGGGGTTGTGTACACCAAAACTTTTACGCCCGCGGCCAGCGCATGTTTTCAATTGTTTCCAATGGAAGCTCGGCGTTTTTCAAATAAGCCAGCAGCGAGCGGGTTTTTTCCGCGCTGAAAACCGGCGCTCGGCGGTTTTCACGCGCTCGGCGCTGAGAGTCTAGAGTTGAAAGAGATTCAACTTTGGGAGAAAAGCTCCGCTCGTCAATGTCAGTTCTCACACGGCCGCCCAATCACAGTGGAGCAGGGGCGGGACATTACCACAGCAACCAACCGGCTCGCAGCTGAAGTATCACAGCTACCAAAGCGCTCAGCTGAAAAACAGCTGGCATTCGGCGTCCTCAAGGCGTTTTCAGCCGCGTTTAAAAGTTTTGGTGTACACAGCCCCTTACAGTGTAACTCTCATTGTTTTGGACAAATTTGATACAATCAAGCAGATGATTATGTACAAATGTTTGCTGTTTGCATTTTCAATGTAATTTTCATGAAAATACATTATTCTGGTTTCTGTTGAATAGTCTTACACGTCAAAACATTTAGGAATTAGTTCATCGTGCATAGCATGAAGTTGTTGACCATATGTGTCATAATCTGTTACTGTAAGCATGAAGCATGTTTTCTATGGGTTTTTTTTTTGTGTGTAAATGTGAACTGAATCGATAAAGTCCTGTCAAGTGAATCCTGAAATTTGGAGTAATTTTTTTAAATTTGTTATTTTTACTGTAATTTTCTTTTCAAAATCACAATTTGTGTTATTTGTTTACAGAAAGGTGAACATGTAAATTCATCCACAGTTTACATAAAAAAATATAAGACATATAATTGTGTACACTTGGTATATTGACAACATGGCAACATTTTGACTGTCTTGTTCATGAACAATGACACACAGACTTGCCATTTTGATGGAACTGACATGTTCACTAATGTAAAAATTTACTTTTGAGAGATGAACTCAGACTTTTCACCCCTAGTTTTACAGTACTGTACCCTGCATTTCACAAACTTGTCCTTTGTTTCTGTGATACTTTAAAACAGTACAGTCAGTACTGTTAACAAAAGGAAAGCACAATGTTCAGGGCCATACAATTTGTTCATTGTACAGTATACAGCCTAACATGCACTTCTGTATACGACAGTGAACTGGCTTATATTGGTTGTGTCACATCATTTGAAACAGGTTAAATCCATTTTTAATGGTTGTGTTTAATCAATGACATGTGTGATGACATTTGTAGTTGATTGTTGCCGCTTTTAGCAATATGCATGACATGTGCATTTGAGTGCAGATTGTGTTTTGAGAATGAGTATGTGTTTGGAGTTTTGCTAAAAAGTCTAAGTGAAATCTGCAAATTGTGTTTTATGATGTGAAATGGTTTAAGGTATTGACAACAGACTGCACAATTAGATAAATGAGTTCAGGCAACTGAGAACTTTGTTCAGCCAATGGGTTTTAGTGTTTTAGCAATTGAGAAAAACTGTAATCATTATGACCTGAATGCGCAGGTGAACTAGTGAACAATGTAACATTTTACATTTTTATCATTGAATTGTGTCTGGGTGATTAATGTCACATTTTTCCATGGTGTGACAAACTCAGAACACATTTAATATCACAGTGTTACACAGACTTTTAATGCGTTAAACAGTCAACCAAGAATGGTTTTCTGATCCACGAATAAGAATGAACATTTTTCTAAAGAATTTTTTCTATTTGACAGCGTTGATCTATGGACTAATTAAAGTAAATAAAAACAAATATTTTGAGAAAAGCAGGTGATTGCGTCCAAACTTAAGCCCTGAGCAGCCTATAGTTTGTTTTTTTGCAGTCGAAAGCACACCCATGCAAAGAATAGTTTATTTGACTCATATGTGTACGCAGACGCATGCACATAGTGACAAAATGCAATGCATCTTCTAGTCTACATACATTCTGTAGGCACATGCGCACAGGCACATAAAAAATTCGGGGGTGCACATAGTGACCCTAGTGTACTGGTAAAATAATGGGCTTGTTTCTGCCTTTACAGTAGGTAAAAATGTAAACTTTTTTCTGTTTGATACACAATCTTTAGTTGTTTTCAGTTTTCTAGCATGTTTTGTTTCAGCACTCTGTGACATTTGTGACCAATTTCATGTCACATTTTTTTTTGGCCCAAACTATAAGGGATCAGTTCAACTCATCAGCCGAAGATGTCATTGACTTATAATTGTAACTTCCCACATTTCTGGGCAGTGCTTGTGAAGCGGAGGTTATATTAGCAGCGCTGAGAGCTCATCAGATGCTCCATTTGAGCTCCAGCTGCAGTATGATGAGAGCTGATTGCATGCTCTCATTTCATTAATCAACATTAACCACAACACTGATCTGATAGAGCTCATATCACATGATACACTGGCCACGTTTCATCTAATAATACTGTGGGACTGTCAAATGAATGAGTAGATAATGAAAGCAGGAAGAATATAATTGCTCATCGCCACGTTTTCACTTGCAAAGTGTTAGCTTAAATGACAGCGTGCGATCTATTAATCTGTTTTTCTAAGTCACTTACAATAGACCCTGAATCTCTTGGTACAGACACTAAATGCATCATTGATTATCGAGTGCTGCCCTTGCCTTGGCGTGCCATCAGTATTGTGGTCAAAGTTACTTAACTAGTCAATATAGACTAGAGAGTTGTAACCCACCGCTACTTCTACTGTCCTCGTTCACCCTATAAAATACTAAATGAACATAAAAAAATAAATGTAAAGTATAATAGAAAGTTCTTTTATAAGCATATTTGACTGTGTCTGAAGAAACCCAGGTGAAGTCCTATTTTTATATTGTTTTCTATAAAAAATCATGTTAAATAATGTAATGAACATATCATCTTGATTTCTTTATTATTGACAGAGTAAGATCAAAGATTGAAATCAATGATGCTCCTAATCTCAGAATTAGATTAAAAGACTTCAGCCTGAATTTCACAGACAGTCACATTTAAGTTGTGCATTCATAGCAGTTTAGTGCAAAGACTGCTTAAATTGCAATAGAGAACAAGTGACCACCCATTTATTCGGTGGTCGTTTTTGTGGTTATTTTTCCATTAATTCTCATTCCAGTCCACATTTGAATGGTAATTTTAGATTTGCATGCGCAGCAGACCGAAGACTTTCTAATAGACAATACAGTGAAAAAATCTGGTGTTTACCACATCCAGGGTTTACGCAATTTTCTTAGAATGGAGCTCCATTCTGTAACCATTAAATACATTTTGCCTAAATTTATTATTATTATTTTTAGCTCAGTTGGTAGAGTGCTGTGCTAGCAATGCCGTGTTTAAATCAGGAAAAAAATTTAAACTACCTTTTCTGTCACTGGGATGGTACCTTCAAAGGTTTACATTACATTGAAATGTTGTACCTTTTGGGGCACAATGTTATACCCTAATGACCTATTGTGTACCTTTTAAGGAGCAATTTTATACCAGTTAAATGTTAGGGTTACGAAACATTTAACTGTACCTTTAAAGATAGACAATAGATCCTTAAGGTACAGTAATAGGGGAGAGCGGGGCACAAAGTAACGCTTTTTGGCATTGGCTCTAAATATTTAAGTTAATAATTTTTTTACATAATCAACACACACCTCTCTGCTACAAATGAACACTTAAAGTTTGTTTGTGGGACCGTTATCATAATTAAACTGAAAGTGACAGGATTGCAAACGTTACAACTTACCCCATAGGTGTAACAAGCAGAGGGTTTGTTGTTACACCTGCTAGAATTTGTTTAAAAACGTATAATTCAATCAAATTCTGTCTATATGCATTTTGTTTATATATCTGCCTATAATAGACATAGATATCCACACATTCGTGATCCTTCATCTAACCATTCTTGTATTATGCATCAAAGCATAAAAATAGATTTTTTTGAAAGGGCTGCACAATTAAGACCAAAAAATGATAATTGTGAGTTATTTCTTCTGATATTGTATTAACACTGATCCCTGTAACGCTGGGTGACAACTAACCCCGCTGTGAAAAAGCTGATTTCAATCCCAGCTATCAGCTGAGATGTATAAAAAAACTGTGATGTTTTGGGTAACAAGACAGTGATTAAAATAATATAAGGTGGTTGCATTTGATGACTGTCACACCCAAATCAGAAATAAAAAAAACATATGATGAAGAAATTTTATTCCATGCCTCCAAAACACTCTTTGTTTATTTTAACCAAAACACATCAAAACTTTTTTAACAAAAAGTTTTTTTACATTCTTCTAAACTACTAAATGCACAGATTGCTCGGCCCTGTATAAATATGTAAAGTAGGCGTGTTACAATTAACCCCGAGTTAGTTTGTGCCTCACTCACCCTACTATACCCCAAAACGTACACTATTGTATTATGTTTTGTATACCTGTAAAAGTCAGGCTTGTGCACAATTCAGAATTTCAGAATTGGCCTTTATTCAATTCATGAATTTGAAATTGAATTGACTCCACCCTACAGGAAGTTGAATTGGAATGACAGGAAGTGGATTTAAATTAATGGCAATTCAAAGAAATTCCACCGTCACACAACAGAAAGAATCTCACATACATTCAGTGTTAGGAAAGTTACAATTTAGGAAAATTGTTTGGCAACCATTTTAAATACTTGGTTAAAGTAAAGCATTCTGGGAAATGAAGTCATTTTTATCGCACTAAAGGCTTTACACCTGTACACCACTTAATATGTATGTATACAGTGCCCTCCACAATTATTGGCACCCCTGTTTAAGAGGTGGTCGTTGACTTCTAAAAAAAATTCTCCTTTTTTTAAACAACATACAGACCAAATGCAAAAAAGGGAGAAAAATCCAACCTTTCATTTAAGTACATTACTTTGGTGGTTAGAAAAATCACACATTTAGAAAAAAAAAACAACTTAAAATCATGTGTCCCACAATTATTGGCAATTATCATCCAGTGTCCTGGATCCTCTCTTATGCATTTTTGTGTAGATTTTGCCACATGTTTTGGATCATTATCCTGCTGAAAGACCCAATGATGACCCATCTTCAGCTTTCTGGCAGAGGCCATCAGGTTTTAATTTAAAATGTCCTGATAGTTCAAAGCGTTCATAATGCCATGCACCCTAACAAGGTTCCCAGGGCCTTTGGAAGAGAAACAGGCACACAGCAACACAGATCCTCCACCGTACTTCACGGTGGGCATGAGGTGCTTTTCGGCATACTCATCTTTTGTTTTAGGCTAGACCAACTTAGAGTGCTTGTTGCCAAAAAGCTCAATCGTAGTCTCATCTGACCAAAGCACACAATCCCAGTTGAAAGTCCAGTACCGCTTAGCAAACTCCAGACGTTTACATTTGTGAGTGTTTGTGAGAAAAGCCTATTTCCTAGCATGCCTTCCAAACAGCTTGTTGGCATGTAGAGTGCATCTGATGGTTTTTATGGAGACTTTATGACCCCGAGATGCCACTCTTTGATGCAATTCTTTGACAGTGAGTTTAGGATTTTTTTACCATCCTCCTCACTGTGCATTGTTGTCAAGATAAACTTGGGACCTCTTCCAGCCTTGTTTGTCACTGTTCCAGTTGTAGGTGTGAGCGAAGGTTGTAGGTGTGTCCTTTTAGATGCAAATGAGCTGATCTCTGCACTAAATGGAGTGCTGTGGTTGGATTTAGCAGATTAAGGGGCGGTATTATTATATTAAGATTTCAATGCCAGGTTTCATTGACCTATTTTTTCACATGCTTGCAGAGAATGGTTTACCAAAACTAAGTTACTGAGTTGATTTTTTTTTACATGTTCTAGGTTGATAGAAGCACTGAGGACCCAATCATAGCACTTAAATATGGAAAAAGTCAGATTTTTATCATATGTTCCCTTTATGGCTACTAGAATGTCATATTTTTACAGAGTTTTCTGTACATATGACAATAAACTCAATCTTATTTTGAATGGAAGTGTCTGCCAAACTCATAAACAAAAACACAATGTTGTTAATGTTGTTTTCCCGTGATTGTTCATCTGCAAAAACATTTAGCTGTTTTCCGTGAGGCATTAAAAGAATCTGCGTAAACATGTTATATTTGTCATTGTCATGCGGCTTCTGTGTGGAGGAAAATCTTCCCAGATAGGCGAATTAAAAAATAATATAATCGGCTCATGGGGTTCTGCACAGGGAAGAAACCCACGGTCTGCACATCAGTGCTTGTAAGTGATATATAAAGAAAAATCACCTCTTTATGCAGAGTCTCCACATGTCAGGGTTACATAAACAAGATTATTATTAAGCAGCTAATGATAGATGTTCTGAAATGCTTCTGCTTGGTTTAAACACATCTGAACCAAAAGGAAAACAGAAGGATTAAAGAGGACCCGAAGGGAAACAGCGTGCCAGTCATTTCTAAATAACACTGACTTTTTCTAAGATTACATGATTATCCTGAATGCATGATTAGTATCAGGTGATCGTTTTAAACCCTGAATAAAATATTCATGTTTTCTGTAAAATACTCAAACCTTTAAGAAAGGCAGGGCCTAGTTACAGTAAATGCAAATGGCGTTAGACTATTAATTAGTATACTAAGTAAAAATATTATTTTCTTAGTGATAGATGCTATTTACACCAATAAAAAAATACTATTTACACTAAGTGACATTATCAGCATTATCTTAGCGCTATGCTATTTACATTATAGTGAAAATAAGTTGTATTTAATAAAAAATGGTCACATTTCCAATAAGTGTAAATAATAATTAGATGCTATCTATATTGGCAGATACTATTTGCACCTCAGTATGTTTGTAGATTAAAGGTATAGCGGAAGATTTTCTTTTTTCCGGGTGGATCATCAAGACTATTGGTCATCCCAGTTGTCAATCATTCTGATGATATGTTGAAGTAAGGCCGTTGTACGTGCTCGTCCCTAGGTTCGCTTTCTGCACATGCGCACTTTCAGGTGTATATGTGTGGTGGGCTACGGTTTCAGCCATTTGTTGAAGCTCGCGTTGTTATTGAATATAAATGCCTTTTCGATGTGATATGTGACAGGAAAAGGGAGACGAACAAGGTCTGCAAATGTGAATCCTTTTAATGACAGAGACTTCAATAGGCTTATTATAAGACCGAATGCAATTTTTTTTAACATTTGTTTGTACCGTGGGTCTCTTGAATGCTTTGTTCTGATTGTCTGAGAAATGTGCCATGAGTGTTCATTATTTTTCTGTAAAACGCACACCTAACCTTTTAAATGTCTTAAAAATAACCACCAGAGCAATGTCAGTGGTAACTGTAGTATAAGAGGAATAATTGACTCCTTTGAATTATAATTGGTCCCATGGGCGTCGGAAGCAAATGAAAAGTGGGTGGGTCCCCATATAACCCCAAATACATTTACTGCAATAGATGACATTTTCATGTTTTTTTTTAATAAGCCTGAACATTTGCGTTTATTAAATTAAAGACAGTAGCCTATTACGGTCCAAATTCTGGTAATAGCCCTTTAAATATTTTGCAAATAATGACAGATGTCATGTTTCAGTTATCTTTCTCTGTGTCATTTTTTTTACTCTGCTGACAGTAGGCTACAATGTTTATTTTTTATTTTGAGGAAATAAAAGGTAAGAAAAACGAATGAAGGTAAACTGATACAACTTTTGTATACCTTTTTTATTTGTTATACCCAATCTCTCTTTCTCTCTCTTAGAGAAATATAAATGTGAGATTCTGGAAATGAGATCACTTTATTTTATGGTTTCCGTCGGGAAACAATGCTGTCATAAGAGTTTGAGCATGTGTACTTCTAAAACACAATCGATTAAACAGAGGTATGACTTTATGAATTATCTGCAAATGTACCTTGCAAATAATAACAATACGTGAAGACGTTCAACTCTGTGATATCGCAAATGAAAAGTAATTGGCTTCTGTAAAAAAAACTTGAAAATTATCCAGCGATCGTGGCACCATAATCAAAATAAACTATTTTACAGCAGTAATAATATTTTAACGAGTAGCCTATACTTTTAACGTTTAAAAGGAACCGCATTTAGTGCTGTGTTAATTATCATTAAAAGCAAAACGGGAGTCTCTGTGCCTCCGCGACAGACGCAATTCTTCTGGCATCTCTCCTCATCATCTCCTCTTTTTTTCTTCTGTGTCTTGAACTTGGGGCTCGAGTCCGACCTAAGGTTCGAGCTGCCTTTAAGAACACCAAGCTAAGTTCGTTTACCGTTAATTATTAAGACTAAATGGGCAGGCAAACTCATGAAACAATGAAAATAAAATAATCCGCTATAATATGGTTTTACACGTCTATAGAAAATATACTATAAATAAAGCAGTTATTAATTTCCCTAATGCATGGTTGTTTGACATTTACTTCTGTTTAAAACGTTATTCATTTGGCAAAGGAGGTTTTTCAGCACTATGTCCGAACAGCAACTCAGCGTCCACTCACCCCCGTGAATTATGTTTAAAAGCTGAAACGGGTCCGCGGTGTAAAAAAACAAAGGTTAGGGATCCCTGCTCTAGTGGAATGGATTTGGACTAACAGCGCTTTGATAAGTGAACAGACAAATGCGCTAAATTAGAGAAAAAGTGGGTGGGTCCATTATCATTGGTCTTAAAAAGTGGGTGGGTCCTGTCCCACCCACGTATAATGGTTCCGACGCCCATGATTGGTCCTTTGAATTATTTGAAAATCGTGACGCATTACCATTAAACCAAAAAGAAACGAACATGAGCTCATTTAAGATCTGGCTGTGCACTTGCATTGCATTTTCAAGTTCATACAGTAGCCTATAAAGACTTCAAGCCATGGGTTTTGTTAAAAAAAAAAACAGTGCAAAAAAAAAGCCAATTAAGACTATATTCAGTCCACAGAAAGACATTTACTATACACACTTCCAGCCTACGCTAAAATCATGTAGTATAAGCAATGTACGCTAAAATTCTCTTAATATTTGTTTTTCACAATGTGCTGACACACGTGCAAATAAACATTGCGGGACGTGAATTACTGAGGAAGTGAAAGTGGGGCATTCAATTTGGGGTGGCACCCAGGGCCAGGATGTCCAGTCAGATGTCAGCGGACGACACTAGTGGGCAGAACTAGTATAAATAGTGTTTACCCAATCACAATCAGTGTAAATAGACACTCTGTTTAACAAAAATATGATACATTCGCTCTTAACTCTTTCCCCGCCAGTGTTTTTAAAATCTTGCCAGACAGCGGCAGCATTTTTCATGATTTTTAAAGAAGTTTAATGCCTTCCAGAAAATATTAATATATAAACATACACTGGGCCCTATCTTGCACCCAGCGCAATTGACTTTGTCAGTGACGCATGTATCATTCGTATTTTTCCCTCCACAGACGCACGTCGGCAAACTAGGGAATGAACTTGCGCTCCCTGGGCGGTTCAGCGCAAAAAAAGAGGCGTGTTCCGGCGCAAACCATCCCTGGTGCTATTTTGTAGTTTCAAAAAACAATTGCGCCACTGACCAGAAAAAAAAGTTTAAAGTAAGTGGCGCGTTGTTCATTATGCTACTTTAAGGGCGCATGCTTGACCATAATGTATAGCGTGCACAACGCACACACACTTTGCTTATCTAATCTACACAGATGCAACAGTTATTTTTGCAAATCATAAATTGTTACACTTAAAAATATTAACACATGAGATAAGGGGAATCATAGTGGTGAGCATTGTGGTGATAGTTTTTATTTATTGTGTGGCTGCGTTAAAAAATTCTCATGCAAATAACGATTAAAATATTTTCATTTCAAGTTTGTTGTGTGGCTGTATTACGTTCATTTTATGTAAATAATAATTAAAATGTTTTCATAAGAAACCTTCATGTATATGAACTTTATTTGTAAGAGTACTTTGGGGTTGGACCTTGCTTGCGTTTCTTGGGTCCGATTTCAAAGCCCCCAAACGCTTTCAGCGGTGAGGGTGGACGCAGCGATGTCCTCTGCTGGCGTCAGGTCCTGAGGCAGATCCACCTCCCGTTACACGGCGTGCCCGATTTATGCTGGCAAGCTTGGGATTCCCCCGTCTCCTGACATCATTGTAGCGCTTGGCGCAACGATGGGGATGTCAGCTGATGAGACTGTGGCTATTTCCTCTCACGCCTGTTTAACCTACGCTGATTTGGGCGGATTTCTCCTATCCCCATACAAAACAACTTCTCTGTCTTTGACTGCTCTTACAAGAACATCGGTCTCCTCGGCTGTGAACCGCTCCTGGCGTGCGCCTGGTAAATCCGTCATAATAATAGCAACCCGCCATGGAACTTGCGCCCTTGCATTTAAAGGGAATGTTGGATAGCGTTCTGATTGGTTTATTTGACGTTACGCCCAAACCACACCTATGAATAATGAACCTACTTCAGACCAACCCCTTATTGATTTGCGCCCGGCGCAAGAGTTATTTCTCACACCGGGAAAATAGCAACAGCGCCCAAGATCCGCCCACAAACTCACTTGCGTGTTGCGCTTCGCACTTGCGTTTCAGATCGTTAAAATAGGGCCCAATATATCAAATGAAAGAACAGACCATCTGCTTAAAAAAAAAAAAACAACGTTTACCTTCATTTGTTTTGTCAAATATGGGAAGGTTTCTACAAAAATACCCAATTTTGAGCAAAAAGCTGAGATAATTGTGTTTTTGTGAAGGACTTTTGATATAGATCAGATTGAGAGCGATGATCAAAACATACACGGTTTGAACTGTTTGCCCTAAGGGAATAATTCTGGGTTTTATAAGTTGGGTAAGAGCGCCATCTGGTGGATAATAGCGGAAAAACGGATTGCTGGCAAAACTCAACATTAACAGGGAAGCGTTTTCTCTTAATTGACGATTTAACTCGTCAGTGGTGGTGAAAGAGTTAAGGGCCATTCACATTATAATGTTAACTTTATCAATAACTAGATTAGTGTTCACAGCTCCGGACAATATCAATATCTTTATGCTAGTTCGCTCGCGTTGCGCAGTACTCGCACAAATCCTTAACCTTCAATGGCATTAACTAATATTGTATATTTCCTTTAAAGAAGGAATCAATATAAAAGGTGTACCTGTAAATGTATAAATATGCTGATCTTGTATTTACACAGCGTGTAACCAGCAGATGTCCTCAACACTCAGCGTTTGCGTAGCTCTAAACAGTGAATCTAAGTTAGTAGTCTGTGTAATATCTTACCTTTTGGTGTAGTCAATGTAGTAGAATAAAAACATTATGGGGTGGTTTGCCAGACAGGGTTTAGGTTAATCCAGAAGAAAGCCTTATTTATATTAGGTCATTTAAAAAGTTTTTACAAACATAATTTACAAAAAACACTACAGGTGTTCAGCTCGAGACAAAACAATGTCACCCATATATGTTAAAATTAGTCAGGACATGGTGTCCTGCTCACACATTCAGCTCACATATGCATTTTAGTCTGGGACTATGATAAGCCCTGTCTGGGAAACTGCCCCTTTTGAATCAATTTCACAGCAACTGCATCTGCGCTGGATACGTGAGGTTATTTTATGTTATGGACCTCAAGCATAAGCTTCTCCACCATCTGTCATTTACGTGCATTTAAAGTTCAAATAGATCTAATTGGTTGTCAATGGTTTAGCGTTCATCAAAAAAATGCCCAGAAAATGATCCCAACAATATCGTTCATTGTATGTTTATCATTATAGCTGTGGTGTGAACTTCACTATTCTCTTTTATATTAAAAGATTTTTAAAATTATAGATGGTTTCATTGGATGCACGTGCGGTGACACAATTACACCTCTGGTCCGAACTTCACTTCCGGTTTCTGTTTGTTTAATGGTCTGCTAGTTTTCGAAACTTGAACTTTTCAACAAATACCTTGTCGAAAATAACAAATGTTCATACGTGTTGCTTATTTTGCTCATTATATAAATACTACAGATTTTGTTTTTTATTCTTAGTGGAGTTTACTTGAAGTTACGTGTTTTCCACGAAAGCCGCTTGTTTATGTTGTTACTTCTGAAACCATCTATATTTCTTATATTTATCATTATAATGTAAACGGCCCTTTAACAAAAAGTTCCTGAAAGGTTTTTTTGTTGGGCTGTATGGTTCCATAAAGAACCTTATCACCAACAGAACCTTTCTGTTCATGGGGAAGGTTTTACAGACTACAAAAAGAAAGAAAGATACATTTTTTATTAACCTTTGTCTGAAAGGTTCTTGGAGGAACCAGTAATTGTTCTTCTATGGCATTGGTGCTAAGAACCTTTCAGCACCTTAAAAGTAGGTGGCTTTTAATGTGATTCCTGTTGCCATGGTTAAATGGATTTCACTACAATATATTGATGTTTAATATATTTGATCTATATTGCTTTAAGCTCATAATAAGTCCGTCTCAAAAAGGTTTAAACGTTATCTATAAAAATATTATTTGGATGCAAAGAAATGAAACTGTTGCATTCTCTTGTGATTTAAATTACAGGACATAAAGACAGCAAATTTCACAAAAGCTTTGAAAATGATTGGGAACATTTTATTGCTGGACATAGCTGAAAGTCAAGAGTGAAAACAGTAACTGAAGAAACAAAATGACGGCACACAATTCTCTGTGAGTGCTCTGATAACAAAACAATAAATAGACACGGATAGAAAAGATGACAAATCCCAACTACTGCCAGCACAGATGCTCATAAATCGACAAACCTAAAGAGCGCACAATAACAGCGGGACATGATGAAAAATGATAAATACACAGAATAAAACAAAACATCTTAAACTCCAAAATTGTGGCAGCAGTGTGAAACGTTTATCATATGAGCTCTTGTAACCTTGTTTAAATAGAAAACAAGAACCTGTAGTAAAACAACCAGTAACACGGAGCCCTAATGCAAGTGTGCAGGGCAAACAGTTTGACGTCTTCTCATACAAAACCCCTAATGACTGAATAATACTCTTTCATAAGACTTTATGCAGATACAATGGGGTCCAAAAGTCTGAGGGCACTAGAAGAAATTATTCGGTTTACCAGAAAGAAATGACATTATGTTGATTACAATTTGAGTGAAAAGGATTTTTTTATTATATGGTCTGTTTCCTTTTGCATTATTGACAGCATGAACTCCAGTTGGTATGGATTACGCTTATATGCATTTAAGAAAACGGCTTATTCCAGAGATTTGCAGAAAGCTGCGTTTGGAGACGTGTAAATGGTTTCCTTGCACTGTTTAAACGATTAAGAAAAAAATGGTTGGTTCCTGCCAGGGCTTGTATGTGACCAGATAAGCATAACTCTCCAAGGTTTTGTGTTGTGTGTGTGTGTGTGACAAGAAGGTGGACAAGAATTTCTGTCATAAAAAAGTTGATGACGGTCATAATGTGCACTTTGTTAATTTTCCATTTAACAAATCATTTCATTACTTCTGTATTAATTTGTTGGTCATTAACATGATGAACTATGCAGAGGCTGTGCTACAGATAATCATAAAGCTACCCGTCGTTCTCGCCAACTATCTTTTCGTTATATTTGTTTGGATTTTAAATAATTATAGATTTATGTATTTATCATCATTTGACGTATGACTGAACTGTTTCTGATTGGTTCATACATTAGAGGCTACTATCTGATTGGTCGTTATCCATAAAGCCCACACCTAAGCCTAACCACAATATAGAGAAACAGATTTTTCATTAAAGATTTGCGCAAATCTTTAGCGATATTTTCTTAATGTTTACAAAAACTATTGTGAAATGACGTTGTCTCACGATAAAAACCATGGCAATGGGTGTGTTCGGCTTCATCCGGCACCACGCAGAACGACATGCGGATGACAATACCGTACCAGCGACTCGAAAGTCGACTCTGTAATCACTCTCATGGTATTTTAATGTTATACGCTTTTCAGTTCTCGTGATGCCAAATGAAGTCACACACCGCTCTTCGATATTGTCCTCCAGTCAAACATGCCACGCCATATTTAAATAATGATCATGTGACTTTTACGAACGTCATAGGACCAATAAATGCAAATTATTTTTCGAATTGCCTAAAAACAACCTTACCAGAGCGTAAACGTTTTTTTTGCGATAAAAAAATTGGGTGCGTCTAAAACATTTACTGGAGTAGATGCCATTTTCTTGTATTCTGGTGCCTTTTGATTAAACAACTGCTTCTATAGTCGAAAAGATTTGTTTACCGTGTTGTGTCGCGGCTTGTGGGATTTCAGCAGGCGAAAGTACACTGTCAAAAATAAAGGTACAATGCTGTCACTGGGGCAGTACCCTTTAAAAAAGGTCCTAATATGTACCATTTAGTTACAAATATGTATCCTTGAACTGCCAATATGTACCTTTGAAGTACTAATATGCACTTTTTGGGTATAAAGTTGTACCTTTTTGAAAGGGTACTGTCCCAGTGACAACTTTTGTACCTTTATTTCTGAGTGTGTAGAGAAAAAAAGAAATGGATTTTTAAGCTAATCCAGGTTTTCAGGGTTGCTTGATAATAACAGAGAGGTGTGTGTTGGAGTGATGGTTGAAACTGAAGTCTGCAGGACAGTAGCTCTCTATGAGCAGGGTTGGAGATACCTGCTTTAGTGAAATGAATATGACTGACGGCGCTCTGACAAGTAAACAGACATAAGCGCTAAATTAGAGAAAAAAGTCTGTGGGTCTGATATCATTGGTCTTAAAAAGTGTGTGTGTCTTGTCCCACCCACATATAATGGTTCCAATGCCCGCATGTATGGGAGTTTATGCGAATGCTGTGCTTCTATTGGGTTTATTTTCAATTCGCAATTTGCGCAATTTGGAGGGAAATGGAAACGTAGCTATTATGTCACACAGAGTCAGATTTCAACAACTTCGGCTGAAGAAAACCCAAGTAGGCAGGTACACTGTCAGAAAAAACCCTAAATATGTACCCCAGCTGTCACTGGGAAGGAACCCTTTTAAAATTTTCTGGGGCGCCGATATAAACATTTCCCCACCTATACCGATTATTCAGACTGATTTTGAACGATACTAATGGTTTGGTGCTTATATTACTTTGCATTAACTACATTTCTGAAGTTTCCTTTTTTTAATGTTATTCATTCATGTACTGTAATGATTAATATTGAACATTAAACTAGTCATGTTTCTTTGCATTTTCTACACAGAGCTCAAATTTATTGCACTTAACTTGATTGACAGGATATATTGCCTATGACTATCAATTAGTGCCGGGGCGATAATTCAGGATAATATTCACAATATAATTTCCCCCATAAAAACTGGTAATGAGGAAAGTGATGGATAATGCTTGCGTAATGCCTTACAGGCATTTTGGAGACTGCACTTCCGGATGCCACAAGCGGGCTTGGTTTACAATCACAGTGTCACTCACTCAGTTATGGCACTTTTCCATTGCATAGTACCCCACGGTTTGGGTCGGGTCATCTTACTTTGGGGGCTTTTCCATTGGGTGCGGTACGTAGTACCCGATACTGTTTTTTAGTACCACCTCGGCTGGGGTTCCAAGCAATCCGGGTTGATACCAAGACATGTTGTGAAAACACGTAGATCACTGATTGGTCTGAGAGAATCGTCAATACCAGCGTCATCGCTACACTATAATGTAAAAGATTAGCTTTACCTTTGCATCTTGAGTAAACCTGCTGTCATTTGTGATCTGCTATAAGTTCCCAAACTCCCTTTTAGCGATGAAAAACATCCACAGGTTGAGAATCAGGAAAACCATAAGTTTTTTTCAGACTTGCAGTTTGTGGCGGCACATTCGCAACGCGCACGTCTGCATATATGCTTTAAAGCAACTTAAATGAGGCTCTGCGGAGCACGTCGACTGACCCCGATACTTTTCTGTGTTTGTACAGAAACTGTCATGTGAGACAGAGGTAGTGATAAACGCCATGTGCAAACACCTATTTGTGGTGGTCAATTTAAATTTTGTGGCGGACTGAGAAATAAATTAATGTATGGTAGTGTACAACGACGCTCTCACTTGTATGATGCTCTCACAGCAGTAGGCAGCGCAAATAACGTCACACCTATAATCCCTCCCACTGCGAAGTGTTACTAAACTCGATGAAAAAGCTGACCAAAGCTAAAGTGAGGTGAGCTCACCCAACCTAAACCGTGGGGTACTATGCAATGGAAAAGCACCATTAGATTTGGAGGAGTGGAGTTAGAAAAATTTAGCTTGGTTTTCATCTAAATGTGAAGCGAATCTTTTCGAAATTTGCAAAAAAGAAGAATTAGGTGCATTTCCATCAAGTTATTCGTGCAACTGATGGTGGTATTGGTAACCTAATAACCAACAGTAAATAAAACAAGGCACTCTTATGCTGCATTTACACCAACCGCGGTAAGGGCGTGAAGCGCGAGTGATTTCAATGTTAAGTCAATGTGAAGACGCGTTGACGCGCGTCAGGAGGTCCCGCGCCGCGGAAGAGGCGTTCGGCGCGGCGCGGAAGACGCGTTTCCGCCTCTTTCGCGTGTGAAGCTCGGGCGAAAGGCGCGAATTGAGCGTTGTGCGCGGTACGCGCGGTAAGCGCGAATTGTGCTTTTTGTGCATCTTGCGGTTCACGCGAATTTGCGGCTGACGCCCGAGTTGAAAAATTTGAACTTTGGCGGAATTTCGCGCCGCGTTAACCAATCAGGAGCCTGCTTGCTGCTGTGGTGGCAGCCCCGCCCGGAGTCACTCACTCAAGCAGTCACTCGAAGCTATATGACACAAGTTGTTATTTCTATAGTGGAGACAGGAATAAAAAGGACCTCGCTTGGAAGAGTGTCAGTAAGGACTTTGGGCAACTTGGTAAGTTGTAATACACGCTTCACTTTTGAGTCACGTGACGTTTATCTACCCGCGCCGTTTATTTTTCCCCATAGTAAGGTTACCCAATACAAAACTGGTAACTCTCTTGATAAATCCACAAGTAACATCAGTCATCTTGCAAACAGACACTCGCACAGCAGTTGCCCCTCCCACAAGAAGCGGATTTTGCTTCGGACGCGCGTCAAATGCTTGCTTTTTCCGTGCGTCTACTTCACT
Organism: Paramisgurnus dabryanus; assembly: GCF_030506205.2. Taxonomy (NCBI): domain Eukaryota; kingdom Metazoa; phylum Chordata; class Actinopteri; order Cypriniformes; family Cobitidae; genus Paramisgurnus; species Paramisgurnus dabryanus. The sequence continues at coordinate 33,552,761 of NC_133348.1, forward strand.
CTACACGCGCGAATGCATTCAAATTGTTCAAGCGGCAAACCACGCGCGGTAGACGCGATTTTGACGCCCAAACCGCGTTTGGTGTAAACTCAGCATTAGAAAACATAGAAATGACTGCATGTCTGCATGTAGTCACGATGGGGCAAGATATTCATTTAGAAGCAGTGCAGCTTGTAATTGCAAAACTAAATGCTGTGCACAGAAAAAAGGAATGCAATATTTTTGATGCAGGCACTAGCAGCAAGGGCATTAAGACTACATTGATTTTAATACTAATATTCTAATCTGTATTCTACCTCAACTGATGTTTGGAAAGTAATTGTCATGTTCTTTGAACTTTCATTCAGGAACAAAAATCTGCCTTTAAATCTATCATTTATCATGATAATTATCGATATCGGCTGATTCGGGGGAAAAAATTGTGAGAATTATTTTGGCCACCGCCCAGCAGTATTATTGGCTGTTTTTTAATTATCGTCCGATTGTGAGAAAAATGGCTTTTATCATCAGATACCAATTATTGGCCGATATATCTACTGATTAGTTGATCAAAGAAACATATTAGTATCTTAAAGGGGCTGTTTACACTTGGTATTACAATGTGTTTTCATCGATTGGATCACAAGTGGACGAGAGAAACACATCACGTTTACACCTGGTATTTAAATCCGTCTCTTTTGTCCACTTTCGACCGCTTATGTTCTGAATACTGTGAGGGGGTGGTCTGTCGAGACGGTGGGCGAGTCGTTCTGCTGTCATTTAAACGCGAGCGGGAGTAATGATGAGTTTATATGGACGCAAACTAATATTATGTCAGAGTCCACTGCTTGTTTAGCAAGTAAACATGCTGCACAGAGTTTTTTAGGTGTATATGTTAGAGCTTTCTCTGAATTTTCAGCGCAATTGATGAAATAGGATCGCACAACTTTCAAAACGCTTTCAAAACGAAACTACGGAGAACACCCGCAGTAGTTTTATCAATGAAAGGCTAAAAATAGCGCTGTTCACCGTATGTTAACGCCAGAAGTCAAAAAAAGACGTAAACTTGTGTTTAAATCCTCAGATTAGATAAATGGGCGGAGAGAAGGCAGTCGCGTGTGGCTGTTCAAACACATTCAACCACATATGCGTTCCGCAACTCCAAAGCAATCCGATCGAAAGGGGTTTCGACCACATCTGAATGTGGTTGAAAGTGGTCGAAAGTGGACGCGTTCAAAAAGTTTTGAACACCGTTTACACCTGGCATTAACGTCGTCCACTTGTGATCCGATCGACGGAAACGCATGTTAATGCCAAGTGTAAACAGCCTCAAAGATACATATCTGTACATAATTTTAAAGGATACTGTCCCAGTGACAGCTGCGGTAAATATAAAAAAAAAAAATCTAACAGAAGGCAAGAAATAGCCCAGAATCTAAATGTCTTGTTTGTGTGTGCACACTTGGCGAATAAACCTCATTCTGATTCTGATATTATACATTTATGTCACAATGTTTCAATACTTTTACAAAGTTGTTTATCGCAGGCTGAAATTAGATTTCAAACCTCATCTTTTTGAACCCCAGTGTACATTCAAACAACAGATTAAACTAAGTGTTGAATTTGTAGGAAGAGTATGAAAATCTGAAAATGAACTTACAGTATGTACAATGATGAGCTACAAAGTACCACAGCTATGATGTAACAAAATATGTAAACATATTTATTGTTTGACACAGTTGACTGTGACAACATGAAATGTACACTTGTTCACATTGGACATCTGCAAATAAATTCAAATTTGTATTCCAGCCCTCCGTAAAACACACAAGATCGCTTCGCTCACAGTTGCTCCATATCATGTGAGGTGTGCGTGCGTAGAAAATAACTCAAGCGGTCACGACCGAAAGGAAATCCTGCATTTAATGCACTGTATAATCTCTCGTTTTTCATTCGTAAAAGACGTTTTCATGTGAATCTGGCTACACGTAGTAGAGCTCATTCAGAAGATGAATGTTAAAGCGCATCTGTCAGACACCAATGGAGAAGAGGACAAAGAAGTAAAAGTAAAGGAAAAACGAGTGTGTTAACAGAAGGAATGCTAATAAAAAATAGAAAACGTTCCACTTTAAACCCCTGTAACACATAATCCAACACATAAAAAAACACCATTTGTACTAATGGTACATTTCTCATCCATTGTGGGCTAGAAGAGTACTGTTTTATGGCAAATCTTTCCACTTTGCATCTCCACGACTCGTTCGGTTTCTCTTCTTTGCAAAGATATCAGTACTACATCACACACGTCACATGCATGCCCAAAATCATGACCTATGATCATTGTTATTTTGTACAGGATTACAATGGACAGGGGTTGCTTTGTTTTTTCTTTCATGTTTTACACCACAGATTTTCATACCTCAAAGTCACTTGAGGGATAACAATGTAACAATGAGATATTTTACACCGGCGTTATTGTCCCACAACCAGACAGAAAGTACGGCATTGAGGTCCCGAAGTCCTTCTTGCCTTCTCCATCCGCTTCCCGTTTAAAGTGTGCTTACAGAAGTCACTGAACACGGAAATGGGTTCATTTTTACTCGACGTGATCAAGTTCTTTAAAGGATTTTCAGCGTAAAATTACTGTTCTCTGTCCGAAACGTTTTTTTTTTGTTTGTTTTATACGTAGTATTCCTTGTCCTTATCTTTTGGTCTCTTGTTACTGGCAGCCTTCGTGCTGGGCTGTTTGTCTTTCACTACCGTACCGTTGTTCTGTGCCGAATTGCTGATGTAGTTCCTGGTTTCGTCTACTTGATAGGAGCCCTCGTCCCTGTTCCTGTATTTGTACATGGCATAGAGGAGAATGAGGATGCAAAGGGCGGCGGCGGAGACGATGCCGACCACCATCCCCGTAGTGCTGCTGGACTCGCGTATCACCTCCGAGGCACCGGCGGGCACTCTCCTGATGACCGGCACAGTGGGCAGGGCGCTGGGGATATTGCGCAGCATGGGCTGGGTGACGTACGGCCCTCTGGGTTTGGTGCCGTCCGAGTCGTAAGACGTGGGCAGCGGTAGCAACACTACGTCCGGTTGGGGTTTGATCTCACGGTTGTTCATTTTCCCGGCTGGGATTTTAGGAGCGGCCTCGGGCGACGACGCTGAGCTTCTGAGGTCAGGCAGAGGGGGAACGGCCGTAGTCCTGCCCGCCTCAGAGGCCTTGCTAGGCTTAAAGTCCTTTACTTCCCACTTGGGCGCGAGAGCTTTGTAGCCACCTTCGTAGGTCGACGTGGTCAAGATCTTATCTGTTACCAGGGAGAAGGTGGTGTAAAAATCTTCATCGTCAGTCGGGGGGAGGCTAGAGTCGAAGGCCTCCCCTGAGCCAAACCCCGATATCACCAAGCCATCACCACCATCATCATCATCACCATCATCATCATCACAATCATCGCTGCCTCGGTCCGACAAGCAAGGTACCCCCGCATCGGTGGCAATTGACAGGGACTCTTTGGTGGTATCAATAATGGTGAGGACGGGGTGTAAGGTTGGGGGGAGAGGGATGAAAGGGGCTCGAGTGGAAACAGGGGGGATGTCAATGGGATCCTCGACTAGAATGGGGATGACTAACTCCCCTCCTGCGAACCAACAGAAATAAGGAAATTAGTGTCTATTTCAAATTCTCAACGATGCTCAAAAACAAGCAATTGCACGTGACCAAGTAAAGCAAAAACAAACAAAAACTAAAAACACTAATCTATACCAATGACCAAACAAACCAAAATGACAAAAGAACTGAAAGAAAACATGGAAATGTAAGGTTTGTTGTATCAAAAGGCTTGAGGGGACATGCAGGGTCTTGAGCTTTCAGACTGAATTATTCGACCGACCTACAGTATAGAAAACGTTTAGTCATAAGTTTTGGGCCTCTGAATAATGAAAAAGCCATTATCATTTACTCACTCTCATGTTATAAACCTGTTTATCCAAACCAATCAGAAGCCACACTGACTTTCATTGTATTTGTTTTTCTATCAGTTTGGTTCCAAACATTTCTCAAAATGTCATCCTTTGTGTTCATCAGAATAAATAAATATTTAGGATTGTAACAACAACATGACTAAATGATAACAGAATTTTCATTCTTGGGTGAACTCTCCCTTTAAAGGGGCAAATTCACCAAATTACAACACTAAACGTGGTATTTCAATAACCTTAATTAAACAACTTGCAATCCAAGTTAAAAGGGCATGAAATGCATTGACAAAACTCTATGGCATTAAGATGTGAATTAAAGGATTACTCCACTTTCATAAAAAATCCTGATCATTTACTCACCCCCATGTCATCCAAGATGTTTATGTCTTTCTTTGTTCAGTCCAGAAGAAATAAATTGCTTGAGGAAATAATTCCAGGATTTTTCTGCATATACCTGTAGTGGACTTTAGTGGACCCCAACAGTTTACAGTGTCAGTGCAGCTTTAAAGGGCTCTAAACAATCCTAACCAAGACATAAGGGCCTTATCTAGCAAAATAATCATAATTTTTGCAAAAAAAATTATGTACTTATAAACCACAACTTCTCGTCTTGCACTAGCCGTGTGACACGCCAGCACGACCTTACGTATTACGTTATAATGCCAAAAGGTCAAGCATGACGTGTGCAAAACTACCGCCCAAGTGTTTACAAGTGTGGAGAAATAGGACCGTTACCATGTTGTTGTATGTGAAACAGCGTTGGGGGTAACGTATTCAAATTAACGCACATTATGTAATAATATTACTTTTCTGAAGTAACAAGTAAAGTAACGCATTACTTTAAAAATGTACACATTAATATTTGAGTTACTTTTAAAAAAAAAGTAATGTGAGTTACTTTTCAGTTGAATTTATTTTATTTAAAAAAATTATAATAATTTACTGAATTAAACCGAACTTAGTCATGTAGAATTACACACTCTATGCGTGCGTGCCTGAGGGGGAACAGTTTGAATCAGAAACTGAGATGGTAGGCCAGAGCTTGACATTTTTGCGATGGAAATATGCAATTTCTGAATGCAGAGCTTCTCAGTCATAAAAACACCTACAAGGCCTAAAGTACGGAGCCCCTAAGGGGACATGGAGCAAAAATTAAATAAAGTTTAGTTTCATGTGCTCACGTGAAACTTTCATGTGCTCACACGAAACCTTCATGTACAAATTTTTTTTTAATGTTTAGTTTCGCGTGCTCACGTGAAGCTATCGCGTGCTCACCTGACACTATCGCGCACGCGCACGTGAAAGCGAAAGTTTCACACGAGCTCGCGATAGTTTTACGCGAGCACGCGAAACTAAACTTTAAAAAAAATTTCTGCACATGAAGGTTTTGCGTTAGCACATGAAAGTTTCACGTGAGCACATGAAACTACACTATAGATTTTTTTACTCCAATGTCACCTTAGGGGCTCGGTACTAAAAAGAGATCAAGCCTCAGCCAAGTAAGAAAAAGCAACGCAAAAATAACTTAAAAGTAATGTAAGTATTACTTTCCATGAAAAGTAACTAAGTAACGCAATTAGTTACTTTTTTGGGAAGTAACTTAATATTGTAATGCATTACTTTTAAAAGTAACTTTCCCCAACACTGATATGGAATGATACTAATTAATGTCTTTGTGTCAGTTTATTGTTTAAAATGGTCCGCCAGTGTGCGTTTAAAAGTCCTCTTTTTGTCAAAAATTATGATCGTTTTGCTAGATAAGACTCTTATGCCTCTGTTGGGATCGTTTAGAGCCATTTGAAGCTGCATTAAAAAAAAAATCCTGAAATGTTTTCCTCAAAATCTTAATTTCTTTTTGACTGAAGAACATAAACATCTTGGATGACATGGGGGGTGAGAAAATTATTGGGATTTTTATGAAAGTGAAGTAATCCTTTAAGTCAATATCTTTGGCAAATACCTGGCTCCTTTCTATTTAAATGAGACTTACTACGGATTGGTTCTTATTCCCAAAAATCGGTTGGTATTTGCTTGGCTTATTTAATAATATCCAGACGCATGGCAAACTTTGTTCTACTACACTTTCAGGAAAAAAATGGTCCCTACCTGTCATTGGGACAGTGCCATTAAAGAAGGTCCTAATAAAGAGGTACACACACACACATATATATACACACATCTGGTACCAATATGTACCTCTTAATTATGAACCTTTTAGGTGTACAGTTGTATTTTTCGAAAGAGTACCACCCCAGTGACAGCTAGGAACCATTTTTGATCATTTTCTGACCCACAGGCTTGCATTTTCCCATATACTGCCTAATCCTTTTACTGAAAAACAACAGCATGTGCAAATAAACAACATTGGCAGACTTCTATCAAAGTTCAAAAATGTGGAACATACATGTTGTAGTTTTACTTTTGCTATGCGTATACTGTAGGGATGTAAAACCACAAAACTTAGTGGATTCATTTAAAGCTACTGGTCACAGGAGGATGCAAATTCACTCAGTAAATTAAGCGTTTTGTCGAACTGATGAACGTAAGACCAGCGAAGAGAGTAATATATGGAGCACTCACAGAAATACAATTATTGCACTGAGATTTCGAATTTTCTGAGCGGCTTATCAAAACTATAGAGAAAATCACTCCATTACTTCTTTAAAGTCTGTCACACTTGAGATGAAAGCCATTTGCCTTTTGACAGTTTCTATGAATTTGCCACAACGGCACACGTTGCGTAACAGTTCATCAACACCTGAATGCTTCATATCACATCATACGTTACATTTGATTTGTTTTTCTCATGTCGAGGGTGTTATACAGGCCCTGTCTGTACAAACCCAGCAAGTCATTTTTAGTTATTCATGGTTTTCTACATAACATTTCTACATAACAACATATATAATATGAACATGTAACCTTGATATCAAAGATTGAAATCAAACTTTAAAATCTCAGATAATAAAACTTCAGCCTGGATTTCACAGACAGGGTCAGATATTTTCTCAAATTAATTTATATGCTGCGATTTATGCAAGATTGGGTTGAATCATAAGCAAAACGAATTTGTTTTTATATTACATTTTAATATTTATAATAAATTAACACAAACAGTTTATTAAGAATGAGGTCCATTATAATACATTAATAATGAATGATGCATTTTTATCGCTATGCGAGGAACATTCAGATGTTGCTTAAAACTGCTGAATGTATGCCATTGTGGCTTTGCTGATTACATTGCAGACTTACAAACAAAAGGCACTGTAAGGCAACGCAATGGTCTCAAACAATCAAACCAAACCACATGAGAGAAGAGGAAAGAAAAATGAAAGGCAATGCAAACGAGTGGTTAATGGTTAGAACAAAACACTAGTAACATTCGCAAACCAAAGGCACAGAGAGTCAAAACGAGAGCAGTAGGTAAAGAAAAATAAAACAAATTAGTTGAAAAATTAAAATAAAATAAAATAAAATAAAGGTAAGCCTGTAAAACAAGTCATCGAAATGAAAGCATAGCAACGGTTCTGTGACTTACATCAACAAATTGCCCGCATGAATTTGGCAGGAAGAAAAAAATTTACAAAATGAAAGTTGTGTAAGAATGCTTGGGGTTAAACTGTAAAGATTTAAGCAATCAATTTAGCTTATAATTTGATATATCAATTCTTTTCTTAGACAAGGTGGTACAGGGAGGCAACGACACATACATTCACACACCATGACATGAAAAATAAATGTCACCATTCTGCTCATTTTTGATAAATAAATCCTTTTTCTCTACAAAAGAAAACTGTACATCAATTCATTTTTTTTTTTTAGATCATTTTGTTTTGTCTGTATCTATAGATACATCATTTTTTTTGTTACATATGATTGAATGACTGTACATACTCTACCGTAGAAGGGGAGGGGCAAGAGAAATAGAAGGAGGGGCCTATGAACAGATTAGGTAGGAAATGACATAGATGGAAGTGAACGTGTACATCAGTTGCCATGTCCATGTAAGGGCGGTACGAAGCGGTCGGGCGGCAATAGAGCTTTGGGCTGTAAGGAAGGGATGTGGATATACAAACAATGAGCATATATACATGCCCATCTACAAGATCAAATAGCACTCAAGACTGACAATCGTACAGACCCTAAGCTGCAACTTCTCTCCCATGCAGTATCTCATTCGCAGGATCCAATTTAGATTTTAACAATTTTTTTTTTAAATAGTGGTGAGAAATTATGATCTATTTTTTCCTTGCATATGTATATACAGCTATATATAGTGATGACAATATATTTAGCTACATACACATGTATTTTAGCAGTTTTATACACAGATTAAATACTAATCAAGAAAAAGAGAGAAACTGAACAAGAATAAAATGAAAGTCATAAAGCTTGTATACCAATATATATATTATTCAAAAATCATTCTGCTTTGGCAATGATACGCCATTAGCCAAACATCTGGACCACTTCATACCCACAGATATGAAGCTCACACCAATTTTATGTTTATTCAAATTTCTAAAGCACATTTGGCTCAGTTATTTATTTATTTCGTACAGTGCAAAAAAAAAAAAAAACACTTTTAAAAACTAAGCACAAAGTGATCCAAATGTTTCTTTTCAGCAGTTTTGGGTAAAATTCTGTTTTGGAAAATTAAAATACACACACACATACAATATATACATACATATATATATTTATGTATATATATATATATATGTATAAATGTGCAAACAAACATTAACACAAACAAACAAACAAACAAACTGAAAATAAAACTTCTCTCATAAAAACAGAAAGCACAAACATAAGGGAAAAAGGAGAGATATTATAGTCACCACCTTCACAACTAATAATATCATTATTAGTTTTCTTTTGGAAATACTTGTTAGTAGTTTGACAGCACAAAGAATGGCATATTTTGGGAAAAGGAGGAAAATCACTTTTGTCTGTTTTAGTTTTCACTGCAAGGTGAACTCATGCTTTTGATCAAGTTGCATTTAGGGAAAGTAGAATCACAGCACTGCAAGCTTGGATTAGGAGATCTAGAGAAACACATGGGCCAAAGGCTGTGGGATACATCTGTATGAATCAATCATATCTCATCAGCATCACAGAGATAAAGACCTACTGGTTGATCGTATTATTAATATATTAATAATCCTGGATGCATTCAAGTGTTTTTTTAAGAAATCTCTCCGTAGCCAACAGCCGTTCGCTCAACATTAATGACAGTAAACACATGGAATTCCACAAAATGGCCTCATTTTACAAAAGAAAAAGATGTTTTTGATTTAAAAAGTTACTAAAAAAAAAATGCAGCATGGCGTTAAAACAACTTGGTTATGCAAGTCAAGTTTTGACCTGTGATAAGTTGACATAACTTATAAAAAACAAGTTGAAATTGTTTAACCTAATTTGATAAGTTGAAGTAATATAAAAATATATTTTGATTTGATATAATTTTTTTAACGTTTTATAGTGCATGGCCAATATACAGTCTGTCCACACTAACCCAGGTAAAAATAAAGTAAACTTAAATTTACTAAAAATATACTTTTTACATTGTGCTTAATAATATTGTTAAAGTTATAACACTACAAATATACTATTTAAAAATATAGTTCAACTTCAGTAGTACCTTAGTGGACTTGGAATGAGTAAACGCTCTTAAATAGCCTGATCTCACAAAATACGTGAAATAGTCACGCATTATTTTGCTCAGTTTTGCGTGGCATTGCCACGTATTTATTTTACGTGCCCGTGCCATGCATTTCTTTTCCATGTCAGTTTCACGTATTGGTTACTCAACTGTTTTTCCTATTTTTAAACAATTGTCGCTTCGGTTTGAGGCTAGAACAACTTTCTGTTACATAAAATGACATCCCAAACCCAACTCTAACCCTAACGTCAGTGGTTCAAAAAGCATATGAAAAATAGTATAAACCAATATTTAAAGTGACATCCTAATGCAAACAACAAATCTAACACTAAACCGAAGCAACAATTGTTTAAAAATAGAAAAAACAGTTCAGTAACCAATACGTGAAACGTCACGGAAAAGAAATGCGTGGCATGGGCACGTAAAATGGTGGAAATACATGACAATGCCACGGAAAACTGAGCAAAATAATGCGTGAATACTTCATGGAAATTTGTGAGATCAGGTTGCTCTTAAATGTGTTGGGTAGTTTTTAACCAAGGGCTGGACCCACAGCTGGGTTAAAATGACTGGGTTGTTTGAACCCATGACTGAGTAATAACAACCCAGACCTGGATTAAAAACAACCCAAATCCAGTAACACCAATTGATTTTTAGTATATTAATATAAAAAATAACAGTTAAATACACTTAGATGTTCTTAAGTTTATTTAATTTAAGTTTATTTTATCTTTTTTGTTTTAGGTTTATTTGATCCCAAGTGTACTTAACTCTTTCCCCACCAGCATAAAAAAAATGCCAGCCAGCAATGATTTAAAAAAAAAATGTAATGCCTTTCAGAAAATCTTCTTTCTTCTTTTAAAAAATATATAAATATATCAAATAAAAGAACAGATCCTCTGCTTTTTTAAAGTTTCATCTTATCTTTATTATTTTTGTCTTTTAATCACCTTTCAAACATGGGTAGGTTTCTTTTAAAATAGCTATAAAATAGAGATAATTGCATTTTTGCAAAGGACTTTTATTTTAGATCAGGGCCTCATTTATAAATTGCTGCATAGAAACCATCCTACATTTGATCTTACGATCATTTATCAAAAATGCATACGTTTGATTATTTGAACGAACGTACACACAGAAAACGCATGTATCCTTTTCTTTCAGATGGGAAATCTATAAAATCGCAAATTATCTTGAAATTATGCGCAGCTGAGCAGTTTCAGATCTCCACCTTTAAATAATGCCTAATTATTGTCATTGACTTATAAAAGAGCGTCTGTAAATGTTTAAATACTTTTCAAGAAGCAAGTATGGCTTATATTTCCAAAAACCTGCAGCAATCGGACAAGCAAAAGTGCGTACGTCTATTCAGACCCTGACGTGGCACTAAGCACTTTTCCACGTCAAAGATGTAAAAAGATTTTTATAAATATGGAATTTGTCGTGGATTTTTGCGTAAGCACACTTCACGATCAAATCTGTGCATACGCACGCTTTATAAATGAGGCCCCAGATTTAAAACAATGATCAAAACAAACACAGAGTATTTACTGCTTTTGGATCCGTATATGCTTCCGTGTTTTACAAGTTGTGTAAGAGAGCCACCTAGTGGATAATAGCGAAAATATGGATTGCCGTAGTCGTGGAAGTATTTTGATGAGATAACTTGTTAATGGCGAGAAAGAGTTAAACATATTATACATTTTCACCTGGGAAAGAACATAAAGAACATGTCATCTATGTTTAATGCACAGTTTTGTGGAGTAGGATTTTGGACCAATGACATTTCACTGTGGGCGGGGCTTTACTGTGTATGCACTGTGTATACATAGTCAGGAAAAAATCATCCCTAGCTCTCACTGAAGCAGAATCCTTTAAAAATGTCCAAATGTATATTTAGACAGATATGTACATTTGCTAACAGTATGTGCCTCTGAGGTACTATTAAGAAGTTTTAGGTGCAAAGGTAGACTTTTTGAAAGGGTACCACTACAGTGACAAATTTCGTGCTGACTGCATAAAAATTTGACTATAGTTTAATTTAATGACTTTAAATATAACGTACACAGAATAAAACTAATGAAATGATCAATACATTTTGTCCTGAAGATTTTGCCTTCCCAGAATTATCATCACTTCAAGCAATAAACATTTATAATGAATACACAGTTACATAAAAGGAAATGAATTATAGTAATTGAACTACAATCATCATATCTTAGACTTCTTTAATACGTCTCACTGATTCCCTAGGTCGTCCTGAGCTAATGGATTCATTTTTGGCTGATCAAGATGAAAGGCATCTACAAGAACCACAGGCACAAAGGCTGGGTCTCAACCCATGTCTCAGTAAATACTTTAATCTGGCATTAGCGATTAACAAGCAATGATCATTTCCACAGTGTAACAATTCAGCGCAAACGCCACGTGCTTGTCTTAGGGGACTATATTTGTTTTTGCAGAACGGAGATAGGAAGAAATGTACTTTGGGCTAAGCTCCATTACGTAGCAAACACTTCCACAGCGCATTAAGCCTTAAGCTTCGCTAGATTGCAGTGTTCTCTCTCGTGCTTACAGAAGCTAATTCCTGTAAACAAATCCGATGGGCCACCCTCTTTTTCAGCTCTGAACGCCATCTTCAGAGCAAAATTTCACCTTTCAGAGCAACTTTTCCATGCAAAACAAATGAAATGGACCGTAGCGGCTGACATTCACAGCAGTCCTCTCTCTCTTTAGCAAATCCGGGCGTCGGATATCTGTGCCTAACCTCCGTGACCATCACGCTTTCGCTGAGTCTACCCAAATAGTGATGAATGCCGCAGGTGTGCGGGGCTAAACCTGCCTGATCCCCTGAAAGGTGAGGCAGCGTGAGCCGGCCCCTGCGGTTCAGATAGCAAGCCGCAGTCAAATCCTTTCGCGTCGCCCTGCGACCGCTGCAGTTCTCCTCACCTCTGCCAACTCATCAGTAGCATACAGCATAGAAAATGGGAACGTGGAGAATGAAAAGGCTATGCAACTGCTGAGGTAAACAGTCGTGGGGCATCTGCACAAAAAAACTGACCCTTATTATGCAGTATTTCTTCAGATTACAGTATCAGATTAAAGTCAGATTTAGTAATTGACCCTTTACTAAGCTCTGCCTCATCCTTCACTGTTGCTCACTAAAAGAAACTAAACCTGGAGTTGGTGATTTTTTTTAAAAATGTGCTCATGTAGTTATAGAAATTGAACAGATAATATTGTTGGGTTGGGTAAAACATTGCAAATTTTTGTGCAGTTTTTCTTTAATGTAGGGATGCATCGATACAAAATGTAATACCGGTATTTGATTACCTAGAATGACAGAAACTGATATAATCTAGCGATTCTGATACACTGTTAATTCCTTCACTGTAAAACATTTGCTGTAGTTATGCAGCTGTTTGCCAGTAACTTACTGTAGATTTAAATGTATGTTATTTACTGGCAACCATTTGTTAAAAGTTAAATGAACATTAAACATTAAAGGAACAGTATGTTAGAAATGTATATCAATGAATCATAAAATGGCCCTGATATGTCACTAGACATAAAGAAATAATTTTCATTTCAAATACTTATATCACTGACAACAGTGGTCCAGCCAGGATATTGCCATTTAAAAAGTGAAGTTGCAGCCCTCAACTGATGTTTGTGTTGTCATGTTGTGTATTGGCCACCAGTTGGGTGATTGCAGTACCAGTTTTAGCCACAATCCTACATACTGTTCCTTTAACAAGGCACTGCAATATTTCAACAAATTAAATCAATTAGGGCTGACTCATCTCTTGCACACGTTTGCTTTATTTAGAGATCTGAATGAGATAAACAAAATCTTGTGCACTGTCTAAAGAAAATGGTCCCAGGCTGTCACATAGGGCAATACACTTAAAAAATCTCCTAATGTTTGTCATTTCGCTACAGATATGTATACATTAGGTACAGATATGTAACTTTGATGCACTAATATATATTTTTGAGGTACTAATGCACTCTTTGTTACCACCGGGTACTAATATGACCCAGTCCCGGCACATTTTTTATCAATAGGCGTCTTCTATCAATAGTTATTGTTTTGTATATACATATATATTACACCTGAATAAAAATTTATTTGGTCTGATTAAATATTTATATATATATATATATATATATATATATATATATATATATATATATATATTAAACGTATTTGATTGGTTTATTGATAGTGAGTGCGGAAATGTTTGTTTGTTTGCTACCTGTAAACATAGCGCCACCGCTTAACGTTAAGACACAGTTGAGTGTTGCAGTAAGACTGACACGTTACCAGGGTTCCCGCGGGGTCTTAAAAAGTCTTAAAAAGTCTAAAATTCAGAATGTTAAATTTAAGGCCTTAAAAAGTCTTAAAAACACCCAGATTTTTATCCCAGGTCTTAAATTTAATTTTACCCAAGTCTTAAATTTCTTACCTCTGTTCATTCCCGAAAAGCGTTGTCCGCAGAATATAAAATAGTAATTTAAAACGCTGAAGAACTAACTTAATCAGTGGCGGAGGCAGAAAGTGTATGATGGTGGGTCTCTAAAAAGAAACGTTCCGCACTTTGTCATAATCCACGCAAATCGTGCCATAAGCTATATTTCAGGTGTTGTGATCTGACTGTGGTTTTGGCGAGAAACAATCCTTAAATTTAGTTTTGTATAAGCAAAAATCTTTTTCGGGTTAATTTATAAGCCCGTGGCTTACCTGAGCATTTGCCAGGTTCTGAAACATAGAGGACACAGAAGCGAACAAAAATCAATGCTGCTTTATTGAAAATCAACTTAAACAGTCGGGCCGTCGAGTCACGAGCCACCAACAGCGTGTCAACTTTAGTGTTACACAGTTTTATATTTTAGACTTTAATATTGCTCTCTGCTGCAATGCACTCGAACCTAACGCGCTTTCCCTTCAGCTCTTCACATACATCAGCGATTGGCAGACGGAAAGCAAGAAAGTACCGTAATAAACCATATATTTCAAAAAAGTGCAATTGTCGTCTTTTAGGAACAATTCATACTTTTTGATTGCGCAAATGCTTCGGGAGTTACGGTTAAATGAACAGCGGTAGAATCAGAGCCCTTTCGCATAGGCAGGCTGCTGCATACGGCATCGCCTGGTTTATTTAAGTTAACTGAGCATTACATTCGCAAGTCATAAGCATATTACAACAATTAACGATTAACTAAGAATAATAAGCATTGTTTTAAAGTTAATTTCAAAGTTAATATTCTGAAATAAGACAGTCTTTATGACGTATCCATCTTAGAAATGCGACCCTTCGGAGTCTTAGTGGATAACATAAGCAACACATATCAAACAGCCTTTTAATGGTAAATTTCATTTTCTTAATGCAGATTAATCCGTTATTGTGTAATTAGAGAGGCTATTAAACCTGATGGCAGTATATAGTGCATATTTATGCATAAAACGTATGGGTGGAGTGTTTTTTGGCTCTGTGATTCTGTATTCAATTAAATGCAATACATTAATTTATTAATAACTTGTATTAATAAAATGCATATATTAATGCTTTTAGGGATTAATAATAATTAAAAGTGATCTTTTGTTCTTTGTATATTTATAAACAGGCACAAGATATATACACAGCACACAGTCAGTTGTACATTAAACATTATGGGGTGGTTTCCTGGGCAGGGATTAGCTTAAACCAGGACTAGGCCTTAGTTTAATTATGACACATAACTAGTTTTAATAAACATGCCTTACTAAAACCATTACTTGTGTGCATTTTGATGTATTTTAAGATATGTCAGTGCTAATTGTTTTCAAGTTTGGAAAGCTCTTAAAACTAGTCTTATCCCTGTGATGCATTTTAAAGCTTTAAAGTTGTATGAGGCAGTGTAAAACTAGGCACAAACCAGCTGCTGACCATGCTAACTGATCTAATATTAGTGGATTTTATTTATCAAAAAACATTGTTGATAGAATTTTATAAAAATACTACTAACACATATTAGTGTGATGTATAAATATTGTAAATCAATGCATTTCTTGACTATTAATTAAGAAAAATCACCGCTCTTTGCCTCTAACTCAATGTATTTCAATGGCTCACTATGAGCCATTTTTGGGCTTCCATTGTCAGAAGTCTCTTCCTAAAGGGCTATGGGTAAAATTTGTCAATGCCAACACTCGCAGTCTAATAGAGTTAAGCATAATGTATTTCCATGTATTTTGATTATCTGTTTTAAAACTGCGTTCATTTTATATTTTTCTATAACTGAATCAATAAAAATGGAACGTTTTGAGAATTTCTGAGATCATTTGAATGCTTCTAGTTATGTATCGTGTTTTTACTCATAATGGTCTTAAAAGGTCTTAAAAAGGTCTTAAATTTAACTTGCTGAAACCTGCAAGAACCCTGGTTACGGTTCTTCTGTGATCTTTGAACTGTTTTTGCTGCTGAAACAACAAAAACGGTTAATATTGCATTCAAAATGTGACTCAATTACTTGTTTAGTGAACTGTCATATAAAATCGTTATGTGATGTTGCTTAACTTTATCATGTTTACTCCGCATTTTTACTGTAGTATGTTGAGTTTAACTCACTTTGTTAACACACTATTAACTCACTTTGTGTTTGCTGCGCTCATTTGTTTAGCGTAATTACATTATGCACTTTCGGTCACCATTGAGACTAAAGGATGCAGAATCATTATCACTTTTTGGTGATTGTTATTGGCTTTTAATCAGGCTAGGCTACTTGTCCGGTCGAGCAAGTAAAATTCTCTTTCACTTGGCCTTTTAAAAATCCACCTGTCTCTGATAAATGGACAAGTGTTGATGTCGAGCCCTGCGACGTGTGTTTAGACTGCTTCAGTAGGCTAGGTCCAATTTTTACGACTCCTCCGTTGTTTTGCTATAATGGAGAGGTACAGTATGTTAGTTCTTCCTTGTTTTTTGTCCATTTAATTCATAATGAATGATATTATGCATTGCAGTGAGGTTGATCTCATGTGTGCCCCCCTGAAAAAATTAAATGCCCGTACATGAATTTGTGTCTGGCGCTGGGTCTTATATGACCTCTTTAGTGCAAGGTGTACCACCCGTGACAGCTAGGGACCACTTTTCCTGAAACGTGTAAAGCCACGAAAAAAAATTAAGAGACCACTCCAGTTTTGCCTTTATTAAGCATTTCTACATGTATTACGACCATTTCTGTCCAGTGTCTGTTGAATTTCAGCAAAAGCAAACCTCAAATTCATCCAACAGCAATTTAAAAGACACATTAAAGATGTGATTATAATCAGGGTTATTCCATAAAATATATATATTTTTTTAGAAATTTTCCAAAATGTACAAATATTAACATTTTGTTACTGAGAAATGAATCTGAACTTGTTTTCGCTGCGGTATTCAAGATCGGAAAACACTGCAAAATCTTTTTGTTTTTGGACCATGTTATCCCCATTTTAATTTCAGTAAATGAATGCAAATAAGAACATTATTTTTATTAGGAACTTGGCAGAAATGTTTTCAGTTGTTTGGTGGAATGAAACAAAAATTTTAATTTTACTCAAACACATACCTATAATAAGTACATTTAGAAAAACTAAAAATAATCTTGAAGTGGTCTCTTATTTTTTCCGCGGCCATATCCTCTACTCTGTGTCAGAGAAATGTTTGACCTTATTTTGGGGAAGTTTGTGTAAAATTCCATTTAATTGTCTACCACAGGACCTTCATACAGTTCAGTTTGCTCATACTAAAAAATCAAAAGGTTGTGAATAATCACTGAAGCCTGGTCAGTGTTTTTACTGTAAGATGAGGCCTAGCAAGCGGTCAACAAAATTGGCCATTGCTCGGCTTCTCATGGGTGACTATTGGTTTTGTTTCCTCTTGTTTGTATTCATAAATGAGCAATTTAAGCATCTCTTGGCCTGACATGTCACAGATTGCTGCTAATTCTTCATATCTTATCGTGACCCGATGTATTAAATTGACATCTTCAGCCGGAGGCATGTAACTGCTGTCTCTGACGCTCGGTTTGTTGTACGGCCATTAAACTAACCTTCTCACACGATCAACAACGTGTCAACTAAATCGCCTTTAACTAATCTTAGAGCTGCTCCGAAGTGACAGCTTGCCCAACGGGGCCTGACTACACCAAAACTCAGCCTGTGCCAGTGGTTCAGAGATGTCCACCTCTCCACGTTCTCCTGACTAATGCTTTCAGGAGCGTTTACAAATCTTAATCAACTGAGGTGATGACAGCAAGATGAAAACATCAGGGATCTTACTGACACAACATTATTTTTACTTTAAAAGACTCTTTCTTCTTGTGAACTATTCTAGTGGGAGCTTTTTACCTTTTTGATTTAAACATCAAGGAGGTTCTGTCGAAACTGTGTCAGTTGTCTTTGTTGGCTGAGTTTATTTTTAGTCTATCTAGTGATCTAGCCAGACACAAACGCAAGTGTGTTTCACCATTTCTGCACTACACTCTCAGAAAAAGGTTCAAGACTGTACAAAAGTTGTCACTGGGCATGCACCTCACACAAAAAGTAGACTTTTGTTACCTAAACGGTGCATATTGGTACCTCAAAGGTACACAGTGGTAAGGGAGAACCGGGCCGAAAGTAACGAGGGATGAAAGTAACAGTGATTTTCTCAGAGCCCTGACTACATTTGCATTCCAAAGTATGACAACATCTTTAACCTGCAACCCTTGACAGAGCTGAGAAATATTGCATCATATCATTATGGTTTTGCTCGTCTAGGTCTAGAAAGCCATGATAAGACATTTTTTCTTATAACGCGTTGTGTTTTTTGGGGGTTTGTTGTGTTACAGTACTGATTAATCTACAGGTTATTTAGTGACCTAACACATCCTGAAGTTTGACTTCGCAGAGTTTTTCAAAATAAAAGTAAATGGGGTTTAAATGTCAGAGTTCCTGTCAGAATGAAAGAAACACTTATTACTTTTATCCCGTTGCTAAAACTGTTGCATTATGTTTAACATTTATATACATATAAATGTTTTTTTACTCCTTGATTTTTTTTGGAATGTGTGTTTTATTGTTGATTTTGTAAGGAGACGTTGAGTGTTGAGAAAGGCGCCCATAAATAATGCATTATTATTTTTATATTATTCTAATTTGTTGCCTATATGTTCAACATGATAATATGTTTGATTTAGTGTTCATACTGTTGAAAAATATTTTATTCTGAACAATTCAAGTTGGTATTGTCAGGTTGCTTTTGAAACATTTGATAAAACTGAAATTTAAAATAAACATGTAATTTAATTATTTTTTGCAAAGATGAAAGATAAAAGTGGTATATAATAGTGGTATATAATGGTTCCTCAAAGGTACATATCTGTACAAAAATGATACCATACCTTTGTCCCAGTGCCAACTTTTGCACCTTTTTTGTTCTAGAGTCACCAGAATAAACAGCCTAAATTATGTTTTCAAAAAGGTTTCTTGATCATTTACCGTTTCTGCCATTGTTTGGCCAAACAGATAATCAAACCCCATATTATGCCAATGTTGCTACGCTGGCCTATTTGAGATGTGTCTAAAGTCAATGTATATCTTATATATTTCGTACACCTTTTTATTTTTACTGTAAAGCTGTTTTGCTACAGTGCAACTAGCAATGATATGCTAACTCTTCAGTATTTATACTTTCTGCACTTTATGAACTTCTCAGTTATAGCGAAGATAATAGATATAACAAGACTGAGCACTAATATTATTATGAAGAGGGGACAATGCAATGCTCAATATGGCTGCTCTGGCGAAAGAAGTCCCACCTTCCAGTTAAAAGAACCAATCATCAATCAATAAAGACTGATGATTCCCTGAAGGAGGGGCTCAGTTCATGTCAGGTTGAATTGTTGATCCAAAATATATTTAATTGTGATTTTACCAGGCGATTTTGGAGATATTCGTCTATTTTCCATTTTCAAGATTGAAATATCCGCCCGGAGGCATTGCAAACATGGCCGCCTAGTGGCGCCACTTCCCTAAAGGGACTTTGGTTATAGTTGTATTTAGATATTAAGCTGATGAAGAGAAGAAATAATTTTAACATTAAAAAAGAAATGACATACATCACCTTTTAATTTATACAATATAGCCGTATTGTGGAATTCCTATAGGTTCAAACGTGTTAAACAGTTTCACAAAACACAAAGCAAAATCACAAGAACATCAGCAAGACATCAGACAGACACACGAAGACAAGACAGCAGCACACAGACCGATGATATGCATGACAGCGCAGCGGCACGCAATGTTATGCACAGCAGCGCGCACGGTCAGCCCGTAAACACACCGATGGGTGGAGAAGCACGCGAGATGGAGCCATGCGTTGATGGAGATCTCCCGCTGGGGCTGGTTAGTTTGCGATCAATGCATGCCACACACACATGACTGATCAATAGCAACAAAGAGAATAGAAAAACAGATATACTTTGTGGCAATAAAACTCTTTTTATGCCATCTGCATTCAAATGGACATGTCTATGCAGAAAGGCACAGAAATAAAGATGATATCGGGAATGGAGGGGTGGGGAGGCGGTCATTCTTTCACACACAACTTTCTTGAGACAGAATGGGGGTTGCCTGCACAGGGCAAAAACAAAAATTATATAGATATATACGATGGCAAGAAAAGATTTTGTTGCCTTTAATTTCCTGTTATATCAAATGTGGGGATGTTTAATTTCAGCCGTATGGCACAAAACAAAACAAAAATGAGGAGGAGATTAGATTTTTTTCAACCACCAAAATTTCATGCGGCACAAGATGAGACGAAACAAGAGGATACGATTTTAATCCTGGAAAATGGATGGATGGACATCAAAGAAAAAGCCCCCCGAAACGGGGAAAAGAAAATTCTGGAAAGTATAAGGCAAATAAACCCAAATTGCATGGATGGGATGTCAAAGAGAGGAGACAGTAGGAAGATGTTTTTCCACATGGAAAAGGTTCAACCAAAACAAAAATGTATCATGCGAACTGTCCACGAAATCTGAAGCGAAGGTCAGACTGAAAATGTGAATTTCTGTGTCAACATGAAATCGTATGAGTGTGGTGGTTTTGTGGCTAAGTGTACTCGTATCGAATGTCGGATGAGAACAGGTGAAAGATAAAACTGCAACTGTCCCGTAGCGAACTTCCTGTTGTCCATGAATCTGAGAGGACTTGGGGCTGGTATTGGATTTAACACAGTTAGGGAGAATTTATCCAAACGAAACCGTGGGGGAAATATTTCGTATAATGAGCCGGGTGACCTTGTGAGTTTGAAAAACACAAGTGTCGTAAATAAACAAACACGTAAGGAAGGCCCATCTGTAAAGTCAAAGGTAATGACGGACCATATGGATGCGAGACTGCAAGGTACACGTGCGTGACTTGCTCTGAAGACGGGGGAGATAACATTTTGTTATTTTTTGGACTGAACGGTGAGCAAAAACACAAACAAAACATTAATGCCAGCTAGCGTTGGTTTTAATTGGTGTAATTGGGAACGGGGCGTTCGAAACTACTTAGCACACGACATATGTTTTGTATGAAGCTAGTTGTAGTTTACGATAAATTCAAAGACATTAATTTGCGCTATGAAGGCATTTCAAAGCAATTAAGGGCCTTTTGGTTAAAAGGTGCCTGCGTGGGACGGCACGCACACCACTTAACTTTCAAAAACCAAACAAGCCTTGCATAAATAATGGACAGCAGGATTTTGTTCGCTGGCGGCACGGGTCTAAAAATTACAGCCAGGCCCAAGTTCTCTGAAACAGTGGTTCTCAACTGTGAACATCAAGTGGTGATTTAACATCGTAACAAATCTGTTAAGCAGACAAAAGTATATAACAGATCCTTTAAAACTCAACTACCATGAACTTTTACTGTTTGCCCAGCAAGCAATTTTCTGTTAAAAAGACATTTAGCTGTCCAAAAGCAGCCCAGGGGCCAGTTGCACCAGCTAAACGTTAAAAAGATGGGTGTAAGCATTCTGTCGGGCTTAACAACGTCAGGCTTAGTGAACAATTTTTTATGCACGTTGCATCATCTAATACTACGACCAGGCGCAGCTACACTCAGCGTAGATGATGTATGTCCCCGCGTATGTGGATAGTTGAGATACTATTGGCGTCGCTATGGTTACAAACTTGCATTTACCGCCCCAAGCTAATAGATGACAAATGAGAGCTTTTCCTCCTCTCACACATTTACAAGAGTGAAAACCCATCAAACCTGCACATTAACTTAACAAAAGCCTTTCCCGTTTGCACAAAAGGTAATCATTTGGTGATTAATTCTAACAATTCTGAATTAAAAAGAAATCAAACCAAGCTTTTGATAAGTTTTATACTCAGGCTTTGTAAATATCTTAGTTTTATATGATATAAAAAATTTGTTGGTGTGGTCTCTCACTCTGAACGCATGAAAGCTTTGTCCTCGGGTATGCTTATACATTCATTTTTTCATTTAGCTGACGCTTTGATCCAAAGCGACTTACAATTGCTTTACATGTCAGAGGTCGCACGCCTCTGGAGCAACTAAGGGTTAAGTGTCTTGCTCAGGGACACAATGGTGTGTCACAGTGGATTCGAACCCAGGTCTCTCACACCAAAGGCGAGTGTCTTATCCACTGCGCCATCACCACCACATTGACGTATGCATAACATGTGCCAATGTCTCATCAATTTAATTATTTCTATGTTGACATAGAAACAAGTCAACACTTTATACTTAAGCCTACCTTTGACCAGATGTAAGATTTAGTCATGGATGTACACTACGCCTAGATAGTGCAACAGGTGTAAATAGTATGTATTGTGGAGTGCATTTTACATCCAGAATAGTATTACGAGTTGGTGTATGCCCAGCTGGTGCAACCGGCCACAGGAGTCTAGACTTAAACAAGGCAAAATCAGTGGGTTATGCGTGAAAATTTTATAGACGTCTAACTATAGCCCAAAAACAAATGAAAGAAAACAAATACATAAAACCAAACACCTTATCACTGTTGACTTTGCTTACATAATGAAATATAGATCTCGCAAGTTATTTTGGCAAAAGCGACATAGACTTGAAGTGTCAGTCATAACCAGACTATTTTGAGTCTATATTTAAAGGAACATGACGACTTTTTGTGACTTTAGCTTATTCACCGTATCACCCAGAGTTAGATAAGTCCATACATACCCTTTTCATCTCCGTGCATGCCGTAACTCTGTCTGACGCACCCACCGCTAGCCTAGCTTAGCACAAAGACTGGAAGTGAATGGCTCCAGCTAGCATACTGCTCCCAATAGGTGACAAAATAACGCAAACATTTATTGTATGTTTTTTATATGTATTTATATGTTGTGAATTGTACAAATAACAAGGTCATATGAGACACAGACATCTTTTAACCGTATACATACTGGGAACTATATTCTCAGAAGGCGAAGAATATAGTCCGCCCAAGTAGCTTCGCCTTCTGAGAATATAGTTCCCAGTAGATGTCTGTGTCTCATATGACCTTGTTATTTGTACACGCTGTGACTATACAAATCACAACATATAAATAGGAAAATGTTGGTGTTATTTTGTCACCTATAGGGAGCAGTATGCTAGCTGGAGCCATTCACTTCCAGTCTTTGTGCTAAGCTAGGCTAGCGGTGGGTGCGTCAGACAGAGTTACAGGATGCACAGAGATGAAAAGGGTATGTATGGACTTATCTAACTCTGGGTGATACGGTGAATAAGCTAAAGTCACAAAAAGTCGTCATGTTCCTTTAACCTAGAAGGTAAAATGATGGCTATTGCTTGCTGGGTGGTGTTTATATTGAATTTTAATTGTTTCATGGTCTAAAAACTATAAGCTTGTTTCAAACAAATGTTTAACTTCCACTAAAATTGCTGTTTGTTTGACAATTTTCTGTGAACATCAATGATTATATAGTTATTTGCATTAAGTAGTTTCTTGTTTTTCAATCTCATTTTGGCTCGTGATCCACTAGTTGAGAACCACTGCTCCACAGCCCTAACACACTTTAGTTCAACTTATGTGTCATAGGCTTGTGATGGGTAAAAGTGTTTGCTTAACCCTGAAGCTATAGTATGCGTGGAGAAAGATGAGCACAGAAATTCGAGGATATCTGTTCTCTATTAGTATGTTTTAACTTAAGGCAAGCCTTCAATGTGAGGAAACAAAGGAACAAACGGGAAGGAAGACTAGTTTCCATTGCAGTTAGCTCTGCTACACATCAGAAATCTTAAAGCATTATTCTCATTTGACTTGTAAACATCTCAAAATGTATCTTGTGTCAAAGACGCACACATACACACACGCACCGCATGAAACCCATTGCGTACAGTACTGATACATTTTGAAGCATCAAAGTGAACCACATGGAGTTTGATACTAATTTTGTACTTTGGTCGTAAAGTTTGGCTCTCTGTTAATAGCTGAGAGGACAAAATTAGTATAAACACACAACCATGTTACTGACGTTCAGCCCCATAGTCAAGTGTAACCTTCATAAGCCCAATGCTTTCTAGTTTATCTTTATATAAACCCATTCATAGAAATTGGTGCACAGGTTCGATCAATTGAAATCTACAGTGGTTTAGTATTCGGACAAAGTTGCACCAATATCTTGATGTCATTGCATTAGATATCAAAAAGCATCTTTAAAGAAAAACAGTGCAGGCACACTTGCAAAACAATGAGATTTTGTGGATCATATTCATTGTTAATGTCATAAGCTAAAACATAATTGCTATTTTTAGCTATTTTTAATAAAATAGTTTTGATCCTCTTGACTCGTGCACCTGCTGAAGAACGATTTTTTCTGTTTTGCAAATTTTGTTTTTCTTTTTAATTAATGTCATAAGCTACGCATACGGTTACTCTGCTAGGGCATCTCAAGGCTTTAAACATCCAATAAAAACACTACTAGGTTAAAAGACATTGCGAAAAGGGCAAAACATAAAGGCAAAGTTAATTCAGAGGAAAGCTATAACAGCTATTTTTAATTTAACTTTCAATCAATTTCCTTGCCTAGCTAAGGGCTAAATAATTAAAAGTTTGCAAAATAAGCTTAGGAGTCAATATATTGGACGGCTATAAAATTAGACAGCGGGCATTTAAAAAAAAGTAAACATTTTCAATTTGGCAGTCACGATATCCATGTAAAAAAATATAATACGTTTTAATTACTCAAAATAGTCTCTATGAGAATGCAGATTTGTTCAGTTTAAAACTTCAAATAATTAATTCAATGTGCATTTTTCAATACAAACCCATTTATTGTTTCCTGCGGGTGTGATTCCTGCGTAAATACTTTCTTTGTAACTTTTATAATTGGTATATACTACAGAAAAAGACGTTTATTGGCTTTGTGAAGAAATGTTTACAATGAT
This sequence comes from Paramisgurnus dabryanus, assembly GCF_030506205.2. Classification (NCBI taxonomy): domain Eukaryota; kingdom Metazoa; phylum Chordata; class Actinopteri; order Cypriniformes; family Cobitidae; genus Paramisgurnus; species Paramisgurnus dabryanus. Next base: position 33,577,813 of record NC_133348.1, read on the forward strand.
TTTCATTTTGCATAAATGTTTTGCATATGAAACCGACCTTAGGTTTGCTAAAGGATAACTACTAGGCTCCAGCATAATTTATTTTGTATCCAATGCAATGACATTCAGACATTTTAGGTGTCTCTTAAGTGTCCAAAATCTTTTTTTACTTAAGCTTTTAGTCATTTTTTTGAGTTACACTGTGTTGTCATGGGGTGATGCTATGAGAGGAGAACCCTCGGTTGCAACTCAAAGAGGAGAGATACAAAGTTTTAGCAAGCACGATCACAACACAACCATCCCACCTGTGTGTCCGCCGTCACACTCCTCCAGGTCCTCGTCGTCACTGGAACATTCTGCCGAGGACACGATGTCATCCGTCGTCTGCGGAATCAGAGGCAAAACAAAAAGAGCAAATATTTAAATGATCCAACACCAGTGTTTGGAATAACGCCGTTTAAAATAACGGCGTTACGTAACGGCGTTCATTTTTCAGTAACGGGCTAATCTAATTAATTACTTTTCCCGCCGTTACAACGCCGTTAACGTTACCGGACGTTAAATGCGGTGCGTTACTATGCACTGACTTGATAAACTGTGTGATGCAAACGCAACCCTGGCTCACATAGCTAGTGAGGAGGTAGGTTAATAACGAGATAAGCGATTATGATTGGCTAAGGCAGAGTAATGTGTTTCATGGTAGCCAATCAGAGCCAGTGTTGTTATACATATGCCAGCGCACGCGCCTGCGGCGACACACACACAGGGCGAATTCCAACCGAAAGTGATGATCACTATGCCCTATTCCCTTCGAAGATCAAATCTCTTGATGTATAAACTCTAGAGAAAGTTGCGCAATGTTGTCTCATAGTGTGGCTAATTAAAATACACTTGGTGATAAAATACAGCGTCTTTTTCTGTTTATTTGGATTTTACATCCCCTTCACGAAGTGCCCTTCAAGGGCGCACAAACGGCATTTGGAATTTACCCACACACACGCAACAGCTAAACAGAGATTCGAGGTAGCAGAAGAGATATGGCGAGTCAGGAGGAGCAATGCGATGAAAAGTTGGCATAAATGTGCATGTAATGTGTACATTATGTCCGGGAGCGAAGACTTTGTCGACATCCGTTGTAAGCAACTCTAATTTAATGAATCATATTGTTAAACTGTTTACTTTTTTAATGAAGAAAACGAAATACAGCAGCCTATGCATGGGCGTCGGAAGCAAATGAAAAGTGGGTGGGTCCCCACATAACCCCCCCCCCCCCCCGAAAAATAAATTTACTGCAATAGATGACATTTTCATGTTTCCTTTTAATTAGCCTGAACATTTGCGTTTATTAAATTAAAGACAGTAGCCTATTACGGTCGAAATTCTGGTAATAGCCCTTTAAATATTTTGCAAATAATGACAGATGTCATGTTTCATTTATCTTTCTCTGTGTCATTTTTTTTCTCTACTCTGCTGACAGTAGGCTACAATGTTTATTTTTTATTTTGAGGAAATAAAAGGTAAGAAAAACGAATGAAGGTAAACTGATACAACTTTTGTATACCTTTTTAATTTGTTATACCCAATTTCTCTTTCTCTCTCTTAGAGAAATATAAATGTGAGATTCTGGAAATGAGATCACTTTATTTTATGGTATCCGTCGGGGAACAATGCTGTAAGAGTTTGAGCATGTGTACTTCTAAAACACAATCGATTAAACAGAGGTATGACTTTATGAATTATCTGCAAATGTACCTCGCAAATAATAACAATACGTGAGGACGTTCATGTCGCAAATGAAAAGTAATTGCAGGCTTCTGTAAAAAAAAACGTGAAAATTATCCAGCGATCGTGGGACCATAATAAAAATAAACTATTTTACAGCAGTAATAATATTTTAACGATTAGCCTACACTTTTAACGTTTGAAAGGAACCACATTTAGTGCTGTGTTAATTATCATTAAAAGCAAAACGGGATCTCTGTGCCTCCGCGACAGACGCAATTCTTCTGGCATCTCTCCTCATCATCTCCTCTTTTTTTCTTCTGTGTCTTGAACTTGGGGCTCGAGTCCGACCTAAGGTTTGAGCTGCCTTTAAGAACACCAAGCTAAGTTCGTTTACCGTTAATTATTAAGACTAAATGGGCAGGCAAACTCGTGAAACAATGAAAGTAAAATAATCCGCTATAATATGGTTTTACACGTCTATAGAAAATATACTATAAATAAAGCAGTTATTTTTAAAACATTTGGCAAAGGAGGTTTTTCAGCACTATGTTCGAACAGCAACTCAGCGTCCACTCTCACCCCCGCGAATTATGTTTTAGGGCGCACTCACATTATCCAAACCAAACCAAACCAAGCCCCAGCGCGATTGTCACCCCTCCCTACTCCCCCAGATGCACGCACTGTACTTGTATCGATCCGAGTCCGGGCGCGCTTTCGTCGTTAAGATGCGATTGTTTTGAAAAAAGCAGGAAGTAAAGCTCTCTCTTAACACTGGATCCCACCATATTGATAAGTCTGTGTTTTTTTTTCGGGGTCGTTTGGTGCGCGATTACAGACAGCCCTCTCACATGTCATCATATTGCTTAGTTCATCTGTCACGTGCGCAGCTCGGACATTCACGTAACCCCGCGGCGCGCATCAAAAGGTTTTTACGGAGGCAGATGAAGGTGAGTGGTCGCGCAACTGACGTCTTCACCTTTTGAATCGCGCTCAGGCGCGAATGCGCTCACACCACAGCCTTCCGCGCCTTAGCCCAAGTGAACCGCGCTCCGGCCCACCTCTGCAACCCGGCCGCGGCGCGAATAACCAATCCGCGCTCGGGCGCGGAACAGACCGATCACACTAGTCAAACAAACCAGGCTTTGGGGGTCAAACGCGCCCGAGCGCGGTTTGGTTTGGATAGTGTGAGTGCGCCCTAAAAGCTGAAACGGGTCCGCGGTGTAAAAAAAGCAAAGGTTAGGGATCCCTGCTCTAGTGGAATGGATTTGGACTAACAGCGCTTTGATAAGTGAACAGACAAATCCGCTAAATTAGAGAAAAAGTGGGTGGGTCCATTATCATTGGTCTTAAAAAGTGGGTGGGTCCTGTCCCACCCACGTATAATGGTTCCGACGCCCATGAGCCTATGTCTTCCAGACTATTTATTTCAGGTTGTTAGTTTGATTTATTTAATTTGCTACAGTTATTGCAAACACACTTTACTGTATATTATTTAACTGTTTACTTTTGAAGAAAATACCTGAAGTACAGAATGTCTACCAGACCAGTTGTCTGACATTGGGAGTTTGATTTATTTTAATTAAGAATACGACTACAGAGCAAACACACTTTTTGTTGTTTAAAAGTTAACTTTTTGTGAACAAAACACTTGGAAGTACAGGTTGTTTACTTGACCAGTTGTCTCAGGTTGAGAGAGTTTGATTTAATTTAGTTTGCTGAAGTTAAATGCACTTTATATGGTGTAACTTGTTTACTTTTCTTACAAAGATAATACTTGAAGTGTAGGATAAAACTCTTGCTGTCTGTTGACGTGCAATAAATATGGAAAGTTATGTATGAACACCTGTCTGTTCTACTCATTTCAACTGACATGTGAAAACTGCTAAACAAAAATACAAATTCTTTGACATATAGCAACTTTTTTTTAACCGTAACGCAAATAGTTACTTTCCCTGGTAACGAGTTACTTTTATTATAGAGTAATTCAGTTACTAACTCAGTTACTTTTTGGAACAAGTAGTGAGTAACTATAACTAATTACTTTTTTTAAGTAACGTTCCCAACACTGTCCAACACAGAGAGGATCATGGGTAAAAACAACGAAAACACAGGCATTATATTCGACTTCTCTCCCTCGTTTCTCGAGGGAAGCCGTCCGAGGACCGAAATGTCAGGTTTGTTTTTCTATCTGGGTTTATTTATGGCAGTCGACTCCTCATATATCTTCTACCATCTTCAGCTGCTCATGAGCCGTCACAGATCATCACTGTCTCGGGATGCTCGCCTTCTGCTGGCTCATCATCAGCACCTTCCAGTAGCCCACTATTCTGATTTATGGGCACCCTTGCCCCCGCCTTCTCGCTCTTTCCCGGCCTGGACTCACCGGCAGTGTTGTATTTCAGCGTCACGGGTGCGTTAATCAGAGTGGATCGGTGCTGGGATAAAATAAGCCCCGTCACAAAGCGAGGGTTATGAAATCATAGCACTGATTGAGTTTGCAGTGCCGGTTGAGAGGACCGGGTTCTAACTATTATTGAGTTTGACAGGCTAATGAAACAGTGCCCGGCTGGAGCCTACTAGGGTGGAGAAGATGCTGTCTGGTGGAGAAATCAATTTGTACTAATAGATTGGAGGGGGATGTATCATAAACTTCATTAACAGAGATTGCTGTCTTTGACTCTCTTTATTGATCTTGTATTACAGTATATAATCAATGAAAAATGGCATGTAAGTATGTTGTTTGGGATTCTGGTGTCCCCAACCAGTTTAGTTAGTCACAGATCTCCCTTAAGCATCTGGGTTAAGGGGTGGACTAAGAAAAACTTTGGAAGTAGTGATAAGCATTGAGGATCAAAGGTTAGGTTTTAATTGTGATGGTTGGCATTAGGAACTGTATTGAGGTTTATTTAAATTGGAACTGGGGTTAGGGCTTAGGTTATTACAAAACATATCAACTTTTGGGCTACAATCCTCAAAATACAGCTGCTACAATACAGTAGGATCTTCACCGTGATGCCATAGAAGAACCATTTGTGCAACTTTTGTGACATGTTCTTCAGATGTTGAAGGCTCATTGTGGAACAATAAAGCTAAAAGTGGTTCTTCTACGTCATTGTGGTGCACCTTTACTATTAGGTGTGGTTTTATGGGTATTTCTGATGTGGTATTGATGGACCACTGAGAGCAGAGGGTCTATATCTCCCATAGTTCTTCACTGTTTTTCACTGTAGTTTCGTGGAGTGTGAAATCACATCAGAGCCTGACAGATGTGTCTGTGCATGAATAGCCACAGAAGTGGTGTCAGAGGACAGGCGAGTCCAGTCTGTAACAGATCAGGAATGACTTAATGCCTGCACAGAGGACCAGAGAGACGCCGGTAATGTCCCATTTTTTTGTCTGTGACAGCATTTTGGATTGTCCACAAGGAGCTTCAGGTGCAGAGGAACAAAGCGTTATACTTGTATTGAAGTAAAGTGCACACTGAACAATTATACATCAAGAGAGCCGTTCGTTATGTGATAGACTTCAAAGTACAGCAGCGTTCAAACGGTTAAAAAACGCTTTACCGGAATGTTTCTAATTATCTAACCGTTTTAAATCTGATGGTGTATGCTTAAAGGTTTAAAATAATTTTTTTTAGAGAAAAACCTATGCCAATATAAATGTCTGGTTACACTTTATTTTGATAGTACACTTTAGACATTCTACTAACTATAAATAACTTTGCAACTACATGTCAACTAACTGTCATTAGAGTATCAGTAGACAAAAAGGGTTAGGGAAGAGACAGTACAGTATGTCTTTAAAGAAACACTCCACTTTTAAAAAAAATATGCTCATTTTCCAGCTCCCCTAGAGTTAAACATTTGATTCTTACCTTGTAATCCATTCAGCTGATCTCCGGGTCTGGCGCTACCACTTTTAGCATAGCTTAGCATAATCCATTGAATCTGATTAGACCATTAGCATCGCGTTAAAAATGACCAAAGAGTTTCGATATTTTTCCTATTTAAAACTTGACTCTTCTGTAGTTACATCATGTACTAAAACAGACAGAAAATTAAAAGTTGTGATTTTCTAGGCAGATATGGCTAGGAACTATACTCTCATTCTGGCGTAATAATCAAGGACTTTGGTGCCGAAACATGGCTGCAGGAGGCGTAGTGATATTAGCAGTGCCCGAAAATAGTCCCCTTGGTTACTTTCAATAGCAGGGGACTATTTTGGGCAGTGCGTCTTAGTACACGATGTAACTAAAGAAGAGTCAAGTTTTAAATAGGAAAAATATCGAAACTCTTTGCTTATTTTTAGCGCGATGCTAATGGTCTAATCTGATTCAATGGATTATGCTAAGCTATGCTAAAAGTGGTAGCGCCAGACCCAGAGATCAGCTGAATGGATTCCAAAACAGTAAAAATCAATTGTTTAACTCTAGGGGAGCTGGAAAATGAGCATATTTTCAAAAAAGTGGAATGTCCTTTTAAAATTGTATAGAGAATTATATTCTATAGAAAAATGATATAGATATATATTGCTGGATATATCACAATTCTTATATATAATATAAAGGAGACTGTAGACTATATAGATATAGGAGTCAGTTGGGTTTATCGAGGAGAAAGCTTGGGAATGAAATTGTACAATTGTAAATGTATTGAGAAATACAAAAACACAAAATAACAGTACAGCATGTTTGACAAAGATGAGTCTGTTTTGGTAGTGACATCAAATCTATGCTCCCTGGCGTACTTTACAAAAAATGATTTCACAGCTGGCTAAATCCAATTTCGTCACGAAATCTCCATGTCGTACAAAAAATTATTCTGGGAGCAAAATATTCCCTATTTTGAGGCGGAAATCATCGTGCGTGCATTTTCACTATCACTCACGGTACTGATGAAGACAAAGAGCCTAGTTTCGAGGGACCAGACACGAGCCGAATGTTCATAAAGTGATAAAAATTGTACAGCAGCGTGGCTCAGAGGTCAAGTCAACTTTGGTAGGCGTAATGGAGGCATCCCGGCAAGTAGCATGACCTCAGCAGTTCATGCCTGTGTGTGGTAAATATTCTCCTATATCTCTTCACACCAATGCCTGATAGAAGATCAGGATGATAAGTCTGTATTCTCAACACATTCAGACTGCAGGATGCATCTGTTTGAAATGTTAATTTTCACCACTACAATCTATCTGTAGGCATTCAGAAACAAATGCCCCCTCTCTCTCTTTCTCTACCATTTTGTCATTCCATTCCCAACGAGATAACCATCTCAGCTTCGGAAGTGTTCGCTTCGATCGGGTCACTTCTGATCTGCATTATCATGTCAGATCTCGGCTTTGACAGAGGGACAGAAGAAAAGCTTGTATTACACAGAATCTATGGCGTCAGGTCCTATCCTTGTCAACGACCTGCCACGAGTCTTTCTGTTCAAACCCGTCTTCTGGGACGGATGGAAGAAAAACCGAGATCGGAATGATATCGTCGTCTGGTTAATGTCACCTTGAGGTGAGCCATTGTATCGCAGATTTGCTCGAAGAGGACAAGCAACGTTTTTTCTTTACATTAAGCTGTGTGATATTTCAGGAATGTTTTTAACCAAACTGTTCATGAGCCCCATTCACATCTATAGTATTTTTTCTGTACGTTTGACATTGTTTTGCGCTGAGGAGACTGAACAACGTATAACGTCAGTAGCATAATACAACATGAAATGAATGCTGCCGCTGGATGCTGTTTTCACTGCGAGTGTGCATGTGGCTGTGACGTTATTGCTTGCACCACTGACAACAAAAGGATCGGCTCGGAATCGGAATATCATGAGACTGACCAGCCAGTTCCGGGTCCGGTCGATCATGCGTAAAATCGACAAATTTCGGTCTCTGGCCGGTTGATTGGTGCATCTTTATCAACAATGCTTCCTGTTTTCGTGATGAAAGAGTCCTTGGAAAATGCATGCAATTTCTATTTTGTGTGGAGATTTGAAAGAAAATCCTGCACAAAAACCAAACAAGATTTTTCAAGTCCCAGTTCATTCAGGACTCTCTCTCTCTCTCATTCAGACTCAAAACACAGCGACTCGTTCAGTGAAGGCCGTATTTATTCAGTACTTTTAACTAAAAGCGCAAATCCATTCACAAACAGGACATCACTAACCTTTGAGTGGCACATCAAATTCATTGTGATATTTACAATACTGTCTAATTGATCTGCTAATTCAAGATTTCTCCATTCAATTTAAAATAAATAAATAATAATAATAATAATAATAATAATAACTACTTCTAATAATAATAACAACAACAACAGTAATAATAATAATAAAATTTTACTTTTCTATTTAATAATAATAATAATCATAAATAACAATAACAATAACTACTACTACTAATTATAAATAACAATAATAACTAATAATAACTACTACTTCTAATAATAATAACAACAACAACAGTATTAATAATAATAATAATACTTTTACTTTTCTATTTTATAATAATAATAATAATAATAAATAACAATAACTACTACTACTACTACTACTACTACTACTACTACAGAACAATAATAACTAATTAATAACATGAACTACTTCTAATAATAATAATAATAATAACAACAACAGTAATAATAATAATAATACAATTTTACTTTTCTCTTTGATAATAATAATAATAAGTAATAAATAACTACTACTACTAATTATAAATAACAATAATAACTAATAATTATAACTACTTATAATAATAACAACAACAACAGTAATATTAATAATAATTTTACTTTTCTATTTTATAATAATAATAATAATAATAATAAATAACAATAACTACTACTACTACTACTACTACTAATAATAATAAATAACAATAATAACTAAAAATAATAACTACTTCTTATAATAAAAATAACAACAACAGTAATAATAATAATAATAATAATAATAATAATACAATTTTACTTTTCTATTTGATAATAATAATAATAATAATAATAATAATAATACAATTTTACTTTTCTATTTGATAATAATAATAATAATAATAACAATAACTACTACTACTAATTATAAATAACAATAATACTAATAATAATAACTACTTCTAATAATAATAACAACAACTGTAATAATAATAATAATTTTACTTTTCTATTTTATAATAATAATAATAATAATAAATAACAATAATAAATAATAATACTAACTACTTCTAATAACAACAACAACAACAACAACAGTAATAATGTCAAATATGTGCAGTCTTGCATTCATTGTTTAGTGTTCTATGTTAATCAGATGCCCACAATATGTATCTATGTCCACTTTTAGGTAGGGGAGTAAAAAATTAAGAGTCAAGCTTTGGGCGTGTTATACATTTGTGCACCTTCTCTGTACACATAGCACGCCTGCGACTCTCCTCAGCACACTCTAATTGTCCCGGGCCATTGCAGGCAGTTTCAAACAGGGCCATTTATCTTCCAGTGCGAAGGAAATGGTCTTTGGCCTTGATCTTTAATCACTCCCCTGCCGCAGTGTGCAAGGTCATCAGGGAGGTGGTGACAAACAGTCCTACAGAACTAGCCTACACAAGCTGAGACTCGCTGGCTAAAATTAGAGAGCGACAGAGACCCAACAGGATGTTTCAATTACAGCCCTGGATTAGGACAGGGAAAAAAATGAAGCCTCCAGTTACTGTGCGGCTTTGTGTGTAATGTAGACGCAGAGGGAAGACTGGACAGTGACCTAGCAGGGCGCGGAGAGGACCCGGGATCATTCGGATCGGGCCATCACAAGGAATTTATAGAAGTCTGTTGTCCCGGGAGAAGAGATTATATGGGATTTCGCTGCAAACGCTGAACTCTGGCCGATCGATTTGAGACAAATTTGTAAAGAGTAAAAGGGCAATGTCAGGACAAGCTGATGACTGTATGATTGTGAAACGCACAGAGGAATCAAGTGTACAAGTCACAGTTGAGATGACTGTGGGGTTATTTTATCCAAAATATTTTTGTACCCAAACTCTGTCCTGGAGGGCCAAGTCCTGCAGGGTTTAGCTTGTTAGTAATTTCAAAGTGAAATTACTCTGAGGTAAATATTTTGGCAAATACTAATCTTAACTTTAACCTAAATAAATAATGCATCAATAAATCGCTGCACTGACCAAAGCACACCATTTCCACTGATAATTAAAGTTGAATGAGATTAACTCACATGAACTTAACTGATCTCATGAGACAACTGATTAAGTTTTATTTATAAACAAGATTATTCAAGACCCAGTTTATTCAAGACTCTCTCTCTCTCTCTCTCTCTCTTTCTCTCTCTCATTTTGACTCATAAAAACAGCGACTTGCCATACTGTATTCATTCAGTACCTTTAAATAAAAGTGCAACTCCATTCACAAACTAAACACCACTAACCTTTGAGTCATCAAATTCATTGTGATATTTACAATACTGAATAATTTCACACTGCCAGCAAAATCATAATAATTATATGCAAAATGTTTAATATATTACATAGCCCTTGTGACCATAGCAGTACTCTCAATAATAGCAGTCATTTCAACAAAACTGGAACTACAGTATAGCAATAAAATGCATAGAGGACCATGCTCGCCCGGAAAGTCTGATTGCAGGAGACAGAGAAGCGTATTTCTCTTGCCTCCCTAAGACACGAAGACCACTGCAGACGCCACTGATATAAGTTAATGTCAAATTACACAAACCACAAGGCAAGTTACACACAGGGCCCTAGCTGGCTAGTTAGTAATTTAGAACCCCTAGACTGATTATTCACAGCTTTTTGTGTGTTGTGATGTTGTTTTAGTGCATTGTGTGGAGAGGGTGTATGGCAGGGAAGGCTTAGGGCCTAACAATACCTTGCAATGCACTATAAGTCACTTTGAATAAAAGTCTCTGTCAAATGCATAAATAAATGCATAGGTGTAAATAAAGAAAAAAATAAACATTTTGTTGTGACTGACATTGTATTAAACTGTTTTAAATCTCATCATTCAGATTGTTGGCAGTTTGTTTCTCTAGAGGGATGTCGGTCCAAAGCCGGCTAAGTTTAGTTTGGTGTCCCACAGGGCTCTATTTTAAGCCCCCTACTTTTTCTAGCATTTTTCCTCTTGGTCAGCTTACAGTGGGTCCTTAGGTCATAAGTTCCATTTTTACACAAACCACACTCAGATTTACATTCATGGCAAAGCCTTATGATAGTTCAGCTATTGGCGTTCTGGAACACAAACAATGGAATAAATAATTTAAATCAAATCAAGAGAACTAAATGAATTTAATTCTTATTCCTAGCTTTTACACACACTACAGCTTTATACCTATAAACAAGCAATTAATGATCTTATTTTTAATTTAAGTGTCCAACACTCAAAATACAGCCTGTCAATTCCTACAAACATGGAGTTCTCCAGAGAACATCTCCTTCATTAGCTTATTGAAGCTGACATCCGCGAGCTTCCGTCGGAGGGCCGAGTCATCGTCCAGACAGCAGCCACGCTCATACAATAAATCACTCTTGAGATGTTTCATTACAGCATCAGAAAGAGCCTGCTGTGTGTTTACCCAGCTCTTATTTACTCACTGTCATCCGCTGACTGGCTAGCGGGGCTAAATGTGAACAGCGCTGATCTGAATACAGATCTTGCAGGGTCTGAACTCTCAAAGGGGCTTTCATTGAACACATTGAGATTCTAGCCTTCACGTCTGCCAATCACATCTCCTCCCCTGCTGAGCCACAAAAAAGGCACTTGATGAAAAGGAGGGACATTTTCTATAATTATGAGAAGTAGTCATTTATTCATTACATTTCACATTCATCATATCATATTTCTTGTTACTTTTTGAATTTTATATCTTTATTAGTAAGAATGGGAGTCATCAGAGGGCCCCATTAAAATATATTATCACAATGTTTTAGCCAGAATATGGTGTTATTAACAAAAATTGCTTTCGATCCATTAACATTTTTAGTTTCATAAATATTAATTCATTTAAATAATAATAATTTAAATAAAATGTGTTACTGTTTGATGCTGGGTTTTGAACTAAAGAAGTTCAAAGAGATTTGGAAAGAAAAGTAACGTGAGCATTCTTGCACAGAAAGCAGAGCTAATAATCATATTTTCAGATTAAAATTTTACATAATAAAATATTGATACATGCAGTCCATCAATACATGGTCTCTATGCAAATTAAAGCAATACTGTGCTGTATTGATTTCCCCACATTTATTAAACAGGACAGTGAAAAGATGACAGGAAATCATATGGGTTAAGAGAGAGGGTAAGGACCACCTGTTGAGACTTGGATCGCCCCAAGCGCTATTATGCAACATGTTGAGATGCAGACTACTTAGCTATTGCTGCAGACTCATCCATATATTTTGAAAGTCTCACTGTGTGCTTTTTAATGTTGTTTATATGTCAATGTGCTGTTTTTAATATGTTTCAAGAAAGCCATGTGCAAATTCATCATTCAGCACCCTTGTGGAGTATTTTCTGAATAAAATTGGAGACAATCCCATATCCGTGGTTTAAAATCGCCTTGGTTTTAATGTAACAAACATGTGGCCAATCATATCAACACAGCTGAACGCGTGGATCAGTAGTTTGAGTCATAGATATAATGTATAGATTCTGCATAGACTCGGCGCTTAAACAACTGAAGTCGAGCTGTGGGATTGAGTAGAGGTGGGGACTAATTTGCATATTCAAAGATCCGCATATACTAAATGGGACAAGGGTGTAAAGGTTATATTCAAGCTATTTTAAAGCAGGAAGAAATTACTGTGACAGGTACAACTTTTACATATGCTATTATGATGCTCAAAGATGAGTTTTAAAACTAACTTTCGGAGTAGCTTGACTTTAGTTAAACTTTAAATTAAATTATACATAGGTTGCAGCTGAACCAGAAACCGCCTCTCCAACGCTGCAGTGGACACATGCTGTTGTCATCGCCCGGTGTAACACGTTTACATTAGCGCCAGTATTTGTTTATGTAATGCCTTTCATTAGCTTCTCAGTGTCAGAGGATCTGTGATAGATTAGGGGGATCGTGTGCGCTCATGGAACGCGAGGTAGTGCAGCTTCAGCAGGCCGCATGTTCACGCTCGTCCCCCGGATGCTTGCTTCTAATGAGCCCTTCGCCATGGGAGCCCCCATCCATCTGCCACTTCCATATAATTGGGACCACCAAGCATCCCAGGGCACTCGGCATCCATCTCTCTGTGTGCGGCACCAGAACAAGAGACTGGAGTCAAATTAACACATGAATCACAAACGAGCGTATCGACACTGCTGAGTTTGACCTTTACACCAATCTGATGTACCCGTACGTTCCCGTACTCTGCACCCATCTGCCGAGCTGAAGATCAGTGAGGTGTAGGCCTCAAGAGAGATAACATACAGTTCCCGCCGTGAGAAAAAAGTTCCCGTGAATCAGCAACAACCTGAGATCATGCTGTAACATGAAGACTACGGGTTCACATTAATGGTGATTCAAGACATTAGACGGAATCATCATCAGCAGAATTCATGCGCCAGTGACCAAAACAAATCCATAATCTATTGTGTTTTGCGGTACATTTAAGGCGTATAATGAAATACTTGTACTGTATTTTGGCCACATACTCATCTTCGCTCTTTGGTTTGACTATTTCCACAAGGCACAATGAAAGATTGAAATCACAGGGTCAGGCGTGGGACTTCATCAGTGCTTTTGACTAATAAAAATGTTTGTGTGCGATTCACTTTGTAAAAATTCATATATATTAACCACGGCATGAAATACAAATTCCCAGGCTAAATATCACTTGTAAGATTTTGCAAACTTGTGCTTACCTAAACTGAGAACATTCTGTTTAGTATTTAGCCCCAGATTTTAAATCTACAGAAGTTTAGACAAAACACATTCTTTCATTTGAAAAAGCTAGACAGAGATCAAAGCAACAGAATAGATGTCCCTAGACTGTTTTAAAAAGTTAAACTAGTTTAAAATTGACATGGCATCTTAGTAACATGGAGCTCATAGTGCGAGACTGAATAAACATCAAAATGTGTCGTGACGTCCAAAGGCACCCTGTCTCTCATCCTGACATCAAGCCTGATGCATCTTTACAAAGACAATTTTAAAAAAGCACAGACAGAATGCAGATGAAAGTTCTCACCATGCTAGAAGAGACATTTCTGTGTTTATTGCAAGTTATTGGATGTTCCTGTTTCTACGCTTGTTTTTGTTCCAGCACTCTCATCTCCTCACAATATACATGACAAATCACCTCGCTTCTTCTTCTATTTTCCCTTTCCTTTAGACCACACTTAAACGCCAAATAAAAACACATATCTTTTGTGTGGTTTTGGATGTATTAATTCCAGTAATTTGGAGGATATTTCTGTTCAATGGAAATGAAAATTCCTTATCGCTACTTCATTTGAGTGCAACGCTTTCACTTAAATGACTAGGTCCTAAACAGACGTACATTTGACGCAGTTCTGATGGATTATTTTCCTAATGCATCTAATGCTTGTAAGACTCGCGTGACTCACCCATCATTAAACAGCATAAGCATGGAGCGGAAATTACCGGAATCAGTCATTAAACCTGGAGTTAAACGATTAGAGATGACGTAAACTGCTCGCTGAGATCTGGAATCTGGTGTAATGGAAAACCAGACCAATACTTTTATACATTCTGTAACTGTCAGTAATGTGATTAAAGGCATCCACACATTAGAGTTTTATGCTTGGAACAAATTTATTCTATTAATAGGGATGCGTAAACATGTAGAGGAAAAAATGCCAGGGTTTTATGTAAAAAAATATATAATGCATATTAACTTCATAATAAATTCATATTTTCATTTACACAAATTAATAACTTTAAAAGATTACCCCTCTTTCATAAAAAAATCCCGATAAGTTACTCACCGCCATGTCATCCAAGATGTTTATGTCTTTCTTTGTTCAGTTTAGTTGTACAGCTTCAAAGGGCTCTAAACCATCCCAACCAAGGCATGAGGCCATGTCGCCACTTTATCTAGTAAAGTGATCGTCATTTTCACCAAAAAATAAAAAATATGTACTTTTAAACCACAACTTATGTGTGACGTGCCAGTGCGACCTTACGTATCACCCAATCACATCGAAAGGTCATGCGTTACATATATGAAACGCACACTTGAGGACCACTTTAAACAATAAACCCACACAAAGACATTAATCTGTGTTTATTTATCATACAGCAAGGTCGAGACGGTCCTTTCTCCATACTTGTAAACACTGAACCGATTGTTTCGCATACATCAAACTTTCGACGTGATTACGTAATATGTAAGGTCATGCTGGCGCATCACACAGCCAGTGCAAGATGAGAAGTTGTGTTTTAAAAGTACTTTTTTTGGCGAAAATGACGAACTTTTTGCTAGATTGTTTAGAGTCCTTTAAAGCTGCATTGAAACTGTACACTGTTGAGGTCCACTAAAGTCCACTGAATGTTGAATGTTTTCCTCAAAAAACTTAATTTCTTCTCAAGTGAACAAAGAAAAACATAAACATCTCGGATGACATTGGGGTGAGAAAATGATCAGATTTTTTATTAAAGTGGAATTTTCCTTTAATTCAACCTAAAATTAACCAAAATCGAAAACACTTAAGAATTGAAAGGGAGCAATTTAAAATTTGCCCTACCCATATATTAAACTGACACCTTAGGTTACACACACAAAAAAATAAATTTAACGCATTTCTATCGCTTAAATACTAAAGCAGTGTCCATGTTTACAGGGTGTTGAGGGGTTATGCATCACCAGGGGCGTAGCAGCCATTTTAAAAGTGGGGGGGACAGTATGGTAATGTGACCTAAGCTGCTGTTCATAATAATACATTCTAAATAGAATACCAATTGGCATTTTACAGCACCCTAGTGGCAATTTTGGGAACATGCCATGATAGCTTACATGAACCTATATTTGTGAAATCATACTCACAATTTAAAAATACTGCAGGACTTTGAAACCAATGTGAGACCATCTATAGCATACTTTATTTTTATGAAATAAAGATATTTTATGATAGTTACAATATTTCAGTTACACTACATTTGTATTTTGATGAATATACAGATTACATCTACACTAATTTTATACAACATACATTTTATGAAAATATAGCAATAAAACCTAAATCAATGTATTTACAAGTTTTTTATATTTTCAAGATGGAAGTAAGTTATTTAATCATACATGGCCGTGGGAAGTGGGGGTGCTGTGGGTGCTGCAGCACCCACTGTTGGCGAGAGGAAGATTTTTTTTAAGTAAAAATATTTTGCACAATTGATATATTACTTATGAATATTTTAGGAGATTATTTTTGACACACGTAGGTTATTACGTGTATTTTGGATTTTAATTTCATTACTGTCTGTGCCTACCCATCTCCGTGGCCTCATCCGAGCGCACTTTCTCCGCCTTGCGTCTTTTGAAGACATGGGTAAGCAGCACCATGACCCAGAATAGACTCACACACCTTTGGCTAATGCATGCCCACACAGAAATTCTGAACTGCCTGGGCATTCGTCCCCTAGCTCATGAGAGACTTTGGACTCTATTATACAACCGGCGCAATGCGCGACGCGAGTGTCTTTTGCTATAGTAAAGAGCGCGTTGATATTATGCGCATACAGTATTAACGGGATGACAACGCGGGTTTGCTTATCACATACATGAATGCGAAGCAGCACAAAAACGCTTTTTAATATGAAAAATTAAAGGATTAAAATGTAAAAGATTATTATTGAGTCTCTTGGACATAAATGATGACCGATTATGAGACGTTAGAAGGAGTAAATAGCTGCTTCATCTAAGTAAATAAATGCTTTACTTTAAACGAATGCATCTATTTTTTTTTATTTAAATGCTACCCCACGAATTTATTGTATATAATGACTATGTACCTGTGGATATGGTGAGATGAGAACGTTTGTAAATTCTTTATCTCTTGTTTGTAATAAAGAATAAAAATAAAGAATTTTTAGAGTACAAACCTTATATAAAGCCTAATATATTCTAAAAATGTAATTATACACCATGTATTTTTTTTATAAAAGTATACAATATCAGAACTAAACCCATTATTATTTTTGTTCCATTTATGAATTGTAAGTTAAAAAAAGACAGTAATAGTACTATTTAGTAAAAAAAGATCTATATAAAAATATACTAGGTATGTTACTGTGAGAATATTTTACCACTGTTAATCGACGTGTGATTTAAAAACGAAAGTAAAATATTTTCGTCCGCATGGATATTAAAAATTGTGAAGTTTAATTATTATTATGTTGTTATAATATTATATGTTGTATTAAAATATGTTCTATGTATGTATATCTGAAGTTATAATGAAAGTAATTTTCCCTGGGATTATTCAAAGTATTTCTGCTTCTGATTAATAGCGCATATATTTATCTGATAACTGATGATGTCTGTATGTTTCAGACCCTGGCTGTGTGCACTGAAGTGTATATGACAATAAAGTATTAAAACTCAATGTATTTATTTTTAAAATGTATTTTAAATAGGCCTATAGGCTCATAGGTTTTTTGTTAAAAAAAAATTATTTCACAGCACCCCCTGTTCAAAACATCAAAACTTCCAAACTTTTTACAATTAAACTAGATTATCTTTAATCCTGTTGCTCCATTACTTTAAACTTTGTTTTAAAGGGACACTTCACCCATTTGCATTAATCTTTGTATAGTTAGAACCCCAGTCATGTTTTTGAATGGTCATGCATAATTTTCTCAATTGCCGCTGATACAGGAGAAATACAGATTTCAGTGTTCCACTTCCTTCTTTCAATGATGTAAAAATCATCATTTTGCATCATTGAAAGAAGGAAGTCCAATATCTTTGTTGAGGGATTGAGACTACAAACACCCCTTTTCTCGGTCAAATAGGCACCAAATTCTAAATGTATGTTACATTTCGACTACAAATATGATCCACTTTCAATAAAGATGAATGTTTCTACGGGTGAAATGCTCCTTTAAATCTCTGATTAACTTTAATGTTTGATGAGTTCAAATAGATTTTCTACAATTAAATATGTGGCTAAATCATCAGAAACAGACACCGCGAGCGTGGTGGCACTATTCAAAGATGCGTTTATTATAACGTCTCAACAGAGTGAGTTTGACGGTTTAAAATATTACTTAACGCTACCAGTGACAGCTCCCGATGCTCGTATGCGCTTCTCCTCTGTCACGCGCTCCAGTCAGAAACTGAGAGCATGCAGTGAATAAACGGACACACGGCGGTGCTTCATGACAAATGCGTCGCGTCGGCACATCTTGTTCATTCATTATATCACAATAACTGAGCTTCGCAATATTTCCTGCCACATTGCTTCGTTAATCAATACAATTGATTGTTTTAATGATTGTCAAATGTTTTTATTTGAATAAGATCTTTAGATTACCGATGTATAGTGATTTATAATATAGGCTACAAAAAAATATATTACATTTGCCTGCATAAACTGTTTATTTTCTTTATGAAGGACAACGTCAACATTTGTTGCTGTTTAATTACACCGGCAGATTCATCAGCGCAGATGATGGGTTTAGCATAAATAAGTTTTAATCTATATTATAAGGTTTGTAAGCTGTGTTTAAATGTAAGTGGTGCAACACAACTCGAATTAAAATTAAACTGAGATAAACAAACCATATTTTAGCTCTAAACTCTGCTTATTTTAATCTGTGCAACCCACGCTGAATCCTGCGCAGCGTGAGGAGGTCCATAGTGTATTTTAACTACAGTAGGTTAAATCATAACATGAAAACTTTATCTCGTGATTTGTGTCATCACGACATACTGCAACATTATCTAACGTGTGTTTGAAAAAATGATGTAGGCTAATCGTCCTTTGCTTTTTTCTGGGGTGCATTTTATCCCAGACGGCGTAATAGCAAAAGTAAATGAACAAACGAAACTTCACAAGAGCAACAAGAGATTTGAAGCTCATGCAGACACGCTCTGTGATTGGCTGAATGTTAGTTCACTCAAATCTAAGTAACAAATCAGAGAACACTGTACATGACGCACTGCGCTGTTGCTCGCCAGAGCTCGCATCCGTCTCTCATTAAAAATTTATGACTTCTGGCCACTTTGACGCTTGGTGGCCTTGTGAACGCACAGTAAAAGTGGGGGGGTCGTGACCCCCCCGTCCCCCCCGGTTGCTACGCCCCTGTGCATCACAACCAAGCTACTGTACAAAACAAAAGGACAACAGCAAGCGAATACCTCTACTTTCAGACAAGCATGTCCCTGAGACACCCTGGTCGAGAAAAACGCTTACAGCCTAACTGCTACTACAAAAACTGAGTATGCCGCACAATTGCTTGCAGCTATTAGTATTGATGCTCCTATTATCTTTTTGTCAAGGGCATCGATTACACACTCTACAAAAACAGCTACCGCCACCGAACGACATGTGGTAGTGTGTGTATCTGTTGACATGCTCAGCGTGGTCTTCGGTCGTTGCTACAATGCCTCTCCTGCTTCTGTTGTCCCCTGGTGCGTAGAGGCATCATTGAGCAGACGGCAGCCTGGGGTGCAGTGAACAGACCTCATTGGAGATGAATGGCCACGACGGTGAATATATGCACGCCTCTATGCCTCCACCTTGCCATCACTAGATTCGCCCTCGTCTACTAGAGATCAAGTGTTAGGTAAGACCCCTCCCAGGAGTCCCATCATTAATTAAGCGTGAGATTGTTCCATCGCCCCTGCTTGGTTTTCTTCATCTATGGATGAAATACGATTACATGTCCCTCACCTCTAGGACCCTAGGGTGGCATGCACGGGTGGGGAGTCAAAATAGCACCCTGAACCGATCAGAACGACCCTACATCGGTCACAGCCTGGCCCCTTGAGAAACGAAAAACCTGCCAGCTTCTACGGGTACTTTTCTTGCCATCTATGTTGACAGCGAGGGAGCAGTAAAAGTGAAACCTATGGAAAATGAATTTGTGGGCACAGCATGAATCAAACTGCCTGAGGCTGTGGAAATTGATCTGCGAAAGCTTGTCTTACAAAAAGAAAAAAACGCTTTACAACAACACCGAAACAGAGCTCTTGTTGACAGGAGAACGCTCTCATAAAGGGCTTTTGATTACATATATAAAAGATATCGTTACTGAATAACTTAGGATCAGCAGTATTGCTTTAAATGTATGTCTAAGACTTCATAGATTAAATCAGAAATTTCTTGTTATTTGTTTTACCGTAGCACTATTATAATGGACTACAAAATCTGCAGCTTAAAAGACCTGTGAATCAACACTCCTAAGGGGCCGATCACACAGAACGTGTTAAAAACGTGAGGCGGACCCCACTGCCTTTATTTAATTGACACAGAGGCAGCTGTCCTGTCAATCAAATATTGAAGCTTGAGTGCTCTTTTGCTGTTAACTGTCATATTAGTAGAAAAAGAGGATGCTTGCTCAAACAAGCAGGAGACAGTGAGTAAGTGCAGTCTATGGTTGATCCAAGCCACTGTAAACTTCTGTCATCAGACGAAAGGGCCGCCTCTACCCACATTCGATTGGACAATTGAAAAAATGCGAATGACATTTAGAGTTGACTTTATTTCAACTTAAGGTGCACCGAGCACTCCTGCAAAAACAAGTGCCGTGTTTTTTGAAAACAATTAAAAAAAGACACCTGTCACTGCCAGAAATGCATTCTTTGTGATCCACGCCTAACCCTGGCACCAAGTTTGGACTTAACTGCAACAAGTTAACAATGATGAATAAACTGTACTGTCCATACTAAATATGACACAGCCAATCAGATGTTATGAGAAGCACATTATTGGACCAATATGATGTGGCACCATACCTGTCAACCCTCCCGTTTCCAAAGATTCCCCCGTATTTTGCCATCATTATATACGTAGACGCCTCACCTATTGGAGCTGATGTATCAACGCGGCCGCCATCTTGGATGGGTCCCCAGTTCGCCCCCTGCATTAATTTCTACTGAGTAAGGTTTATCCCCAACTACAATAATCATAAGTCCCGGAATTTTTACTGGATTTTCACATGGTTTGGTTACACGCAAGTAACGTTAGTTACGATGACATAATATTATAAATGGTAAAATAACCAAAATTATTGTTGTGAAAGGTAGTCCCATGCGATCTGGTATCAATATTGCGCTGGTTAATACAACCGTAAGCTGCACAAAATATGGCATACTTGCTCGCTCTCTGTTGACTCCAATTAACTCTGGTGCTAGCATAGAGTAAGGAGACCCAACCAATATGGCGGCGCCTTTGGCTCACGTTCCAGCACGTCATAAGGCATCTACGCAATAATGTCCCTGACTCAAACAACACTCGCTTATAAAACAAGAAGAAGAAAAGCTTCCCGATGCTGGTTGGAGGATGACAAGCCACGTGAAAAAGCTACAACCGTCACACACATTAGCGCACACGTCTGCACAAACTCGCAGATTTTTGGATGTGAAGGCTGATGCTTGTAGCGGGATGTGCATTTTTTGTAACTTTGCATGTAGGGAAGCTCTGCTGTTTGTGCTGCTTAACTCAGAAGGTGTTAAGGAACGCATGCATCTGTGACCTATGTGTATAACAAGTCACTTGCCAAGTCAATAGGTTTCCATTCAAGTCTGTGTGTGTATTTCCACTGACTGCGTTCCGAATCCGTCACAGCTCCGGCCATCCGCAGCCCTCCGGCACAAATACGTAGAGCTTCTATTTTGGCCGGATGCCGGACAGCTCCGCAGAGCGAAGCCATGACTTTATCGCATGATCATACCTGAATTCACGAGATCTCGTGTTGTGATCTGGGCTGGTAATATCCCAAAATGTCTTCTATTGAAACTACTGTTAACTTTTTTATTTTATATGCTAAATTATTCATCCACAAACAAAAATGGCTTAAATCCCCTCTGTATTTTCCATTTTTTCTTACTGAAATAAGATCCATTGTCTCATCTTGAAGACTTGGAATTCGAATTGTCTGAAATTGAACAATGATTTTCTTTTCCTGAATGTATTTGTACTCTTTATATTCGTTAATAAAAAAACGTCATAATGGGCGGAGACAGAACTAGATATTGCACGATCATCATGTGAATTTGCGAGACCTCATGGGTCCTCGTCACTTCAGCACGCAGCCGCTCTGCAACAAATATGGAACTGGTGGGTATTGGCGGAGTGCGGAGCCGCTCCGCAGTTGGTGGAAATCCTGCGTTAGGGGCTCGGTAATAAAATCTGCCAATGGAGTATGAACATTTTACATACATTTTTCTTGAAATAAATGTTTAAGAAAAAAGTAAACTTACAGTATTTCAAGATTTTTTTCTTACCCTATTGAGTTTTTATTTTTTTGCTTGTTTTAAGCACAAAATCACTTAAATGTGATATTTCTTTGTCTAAAAAGTAGACTTAATTTTCTTTTCATTTTGCTCATCAAGAAAATACATCTCAATTTAAGATTTTGTAGTTATTGAAAACAAGAAAAGAATATTAACGTGAAATACTAATTCCTTTGTGTAGTAGTGAAAACGGGGTGGGGGTTAGTGTTCGGGAAATGTCTCTTATTTTGAAATCCCAATGTTGACAGGTATGTGTGGCACACAGAAGGCACAGTTACAGATTACAATACAAACCACAGCAAGCAAAAAAACAGAAAGTGACAAAATGTCCTGTCCTGGTCCAAGACTATCCGGTTGTTAAGTCTGACATCATGCGCCGTTTCCATGTCCAACCTCTCACAGATGTCATGGAGAAATAACAAAAAATCATGGCTATAATACACTCGTATCATAATGAAAAACTACCAAAAACACCCGATCCTAATTTTTATCTCCATAACAAAAAATTTGAGATGACCAGACATTGATTTATGGACGTGGATTTTTTATGAATTATTAATATATTGCCCTCTTTGATTCTGGGAGCCTGAGACTGCAGTTTACACGTGAGTTTATACAATTTTTAGCTTAAATGTTTGCTATGAATAAAAATGCTCATACATAGTTGTTTAAATGTGGTGGCTTGGAGCTGAAAATGGTATTCTTTATGTCATGACTTAACAAGCGAATACTTCTACAGTATGCACAAAGGAGGACATAACATCATAAACCAAATATCTGAGCCTTTGTTTGAAACTTCCTAAAGAACTTATTATTGAAATATTTAATTTTAAAAACTGAACCTTCGCAATATTATTCTACCTTCATGAACTGCTCAGCTCATTTATTACATAACTATCTTTCCCAACTCTTGAGTTTTATGTCATGGCCCTCACACGAGGGCAAAGGGTTCGAATACAGCGTTTCAATGTTGTTCACCCCTTATCCTTTATGTATAGCTGGCAAAAAGGCAAATAAGAAAATCAAGTATTCACCCTCTTGCCTGTAAGTTTGGCTTATAGCTACGGAGGGGCTGGCGGCACACTGATGAAAGCATGCCACATTCGGCATTGACATGAGAGGTTATTATTTCGCTGTGGTTGATCTGTTTAAAGGTGAGAAGAAGATAAGTCTTCTTGGCCTGTCGGTGGGCGATACCCTGGGGAGAGTTATGGCTTTAATATGATGACTGCTGCTACTGCCTCCGGCATCAATGAAATGGTCAGTGTGATTACTTTCTTTGTGAACTAAAGACATTCATTGGCTCCATGTCAGACTGTGTTAAAGAAAGCATTCTTTTATTTAACATAGGGCACTAGGCATAAGCACAGATAGATTACCAAACAAGACAGCTTTGGTCAAAAATTAAAGATCTCAAAAAACAGCTTGTTTAGAAAGATCCTACCTGAATAGTTGGTGGTGAGCGCTGTTTCCGAGTGGTGGTGGTTGACAGGGTGGTGGTGGTCTCGATGAAGGTGGTGGACATCTCCGGGGGCATGGAGGTGGTGGTGCGTGACGGGCTTCTGCTAGTGGGCACGTCCCCCACCAACCTCACGCTGCCGTTTATCTTGATGTTGGCGTGACCTTCAGCTGCCATGTTGAGAACCTTCAGGCCGTTGTAATAGAGACCCGAGAGCTGGCCTTGATACGGCCGCTTTCGGTCATTACCGCCTATCGAGATGGCGGCTTGGGTGTTAAAAATCGTCAGCTGACGACCTGAGGGAAAGACGAGCGAGGATGGATGCTGTCAGAACGGTTCTCAGTCACTATTTAGCCATTTAATGAACTGCGTATCGAACACGTGAGCTTTTTTAAACCAACCAAGAGTAGCATTACTTTACTGCAGTTTCGCACCGATCTGTACCGTCTTCATTGTGAGACGCATTATCATGCAAATGTTTTGGAGCAAATTCCAAACGGCTTTTCATGAGTCAAACGGTTAGAAATAGAAATGGTGAAGAGTCAAATCACTGCAGGCTGATTAAAGCTGTTTCACATTTACAGACCTATACTGCAGTGGGAATATGGAGAAAAGCTCATACATATCAAAGAAATATCATGTTGATTCATGCATGTAGAACCACTAATGGGATTTCAAAGTGGCTTTAGACAGTGTTAAAGGGACTTTATAATCATCTTATGTAGTTTAGGCAATGACCTTTAAACGCATTTAATAATCCTATCGTTATAATGCAAAGGACTTTAATGGTAATTTTGATAAATGCTACACTCCGCCCTTTCATCTCTCTTAAAAGAAAATTTAGAGAGTTGTAGGTCGATTTCATCACCGCCCTAAAACGGCATCAGCAATTGAGTCAGCAAATACTCTGCCGCCAATCTGTTGCCTTTGGAAACGTGATGCATTGTGCGTTCGCTTTCCGCACTATAGGAGATCCAATGAAAAGTTGCAAGCCACTAACTTTAAAGAGTTTAAGTTGGATTCGAGTTAAGTTACCAGTCCCTTTAACTGGTCAATGAACTGATGGAATAACAAAAGAGTATCACAGTCCACATAACAAAATAATACTCAACGAAAATACTACGTAATGGGAGGGGTAAATTATGAAACAGTTTAGGTTAATTAGGGCTGAGGTTGATCAAAAATAGAACGAAACGGCATGACAGGGAGCATGTGAACGCAAACTAAAACCAACGAAAAAACATTCAAGGTTTCGTGAGGGTTACCTTTCTCATGTAGCCAATCTTCGACCGGCCGGGTATATTTGAACGGGATTTTCTTATTAGCCATTTGATAACGCTCAATGTCGCTGTTGCCTTTAAAGTTTGAAAGACATCTTAGCACATTTCACATTTATACACTGTTTAAGAAGGTTTAGCCCTGTTTAAAATGATTTAGCTCTTGTTATCATAGGCAGTTTAGGTTGCATGATTGCTAAGATTGACAGCATTTTTATCACTTAGTAACAGGTTAACACATACTGTAGCTATTATTACAATAATCACACAATACATTTAGATTCTGGGTCTCGTTCACTAACCGTGAACCGTATAAACGTGTGCGAATGCTTCCGGCATGATCACTGATGCACAATTCACATTTTTTATGTAACAAGATTGATCCATGATAGGTTTTACAGTATAAAGCTTAGCTTTTGATTTTTAAGAATGGCACACCTGGCCTTATTTGATTTAGCTAGATTTTGTTATCCGTGTTCTCAAGTGACATTAGCGCATCTTTAGGGTATGCAGGTATATGTTTGCCGTGCGTGATGAAGAGTTGTACATGAGAGCATGTGCAGGAGATCCTTATATACGTATAAATAGCTTGTGTATTTATCGTGCCAATTACTTATGCTAATGAAAAACTGTGGGCATGTGCTTTCTCATTAATCCAGATTCATCAACATCCGTACTAGGGTGTCAACAAAATTATGCGCGTACGCACCTGTTGTGAATCTTTGTGTTCGCGAGAACCCATTTCTATTGCATTATTAGTGAATGAGACCCATAATGACAATACACAGACAACCTTCAAAAGTGAAATCTATTCAGAAATTCATTTAAAACAGAAGAATTCCCACAGAGCTGCTGCAAGAGGACGATTTCAGCAAAGCAATCTTTAAAATAGGGTGTTACTCTTTTCCCACTGGACATCACATGCTTTTACATTTCAAGGGGCCGAGGAACACTTTACGGACTCTTTGTGAGCGAAAGACAGAAGGAGGATTGAATGGAAAAGCGAGAGAAAGAAATAAAAAGAGATAATGTGTAGAAGCTCTGAACCTGCTGGGAAATAAGGCTTGTGATGACACAGATTTGAGGCAGATACTGCATACAGATGAGATCATTACCAGCCTGGTGTGAAGCCTGCTGTTGCTGCCGTTTCTGGGGTCCCTGGAAGCCTGCGGAGACGCTGGGCCACTGGTATATTCTGACATTATATGGACTCGGTTGCATCTCTTTGTCTGATTGAAGTGAGATTGTAGGGCTGTTGAAGGGAATTTAACATCTGCCATCTTGGATGAGCTCATGTTGTACTGCACTTTATGCAGTGTATGCTTGAACTAGTTCATCAAATATTGGAGCTTTTCACCCTTCATTTGCATGAAAGTTGGTCCTATTGAGTAAAACTTTAACTTTTTATTTGCAAAGCGAGATCTTTAACCGAGCAGTTCACCAGACTCAACTTTTTCTGGATTATACGTTTTTGCCCTCCACTGAAGCCCCTAATTTAATTGTCTTTTGTTATCAATCACCGCTTTTTTCTCCAACATCAGGCACGGCACACCTACAAACCCTTCTCTTACCAGAATTTTAGGAATCGTGCTGATAGAATACACGCGGTGACGTTGCCACTCAGGATTGGTTACTTCTTCTCTCTGCAGCTGGTAAAGTGCATTATCACAGATCAGGTAAAAAGTAAAATAAATGTATAAATGATCATCCTCCATAACACTCGCTATTTACATTGCATACTGGCAACTGAAGACAAGTTGGTATGACAATCCAAAGGACGCTATGATCAGCACCACAGTGGAAAATGAACCCATAATTGTACCGGCTCGGTCAGATCGGCACCCAATGAAACGCTTACACAATAAGAGCGCTTTGATACGGTGGTGGAAAGGTGCCTTCAGTATTTGCATTTTCAACATTGCATCTTTATCTATGTTAAGCACTTTGCACTCTAAAAAAAAATGCTGGGTTATTTTCAACCATGCACTGGGTCAAAAAATGATGAGCCCAGACCGCTGGGTTGAAATTTAACCCATTCTGGTTAAATTTAGTCCTGGAAAAAGACTGGTTTATTCATACACAAGTTGATCCACACAAATTAATCCATACACGGGTTCGGGTATGGCAATTTGGCATCACCAATTCACCTAACTTGCATGTTTTTGGTCTGTGGGTAGAAACAATTTAAATGTAAATGAGCTGATCTCTGCACCAAATGGCAGTCCTGTGGTTGGATAGTGCAGATTAAGGGGCAGTATTATCCCCTTCTGACATCACAAGGGAAGCCAAATTTCAATGACCTATTTTTTACATGCTTGCAGAGAATGGTTTAACAATACTAAGTTACTGGGTTGATCTTTTTTACACTAGGTTGATAAAAGCACTGGGGACCCAATTATGGCACTTAAACATGAAAAAAAGTCAGATTTTCATAATATTTACTTAAAGGGCACCTTTGATGCAATGAAAAATTCTAGATTTTTGTTGTACCATGAAAATACTGGCATAAAGGTTTGAAATAATATGAATGTATGAGATATATTGGGGGGGTGGGGGGTAAACAGTTTTTTTAAAGTTCAAGGATATAATGCGTTTCCTCACTCCAAGCTGGGAAAAAATGATACCTTATAGAAAGGTCTCTGTAGATACAGTAATGGGAGAAAATACCCTACAGCGCATGAGAAAAAATGTAAAAAGGATTTCAAAAGAGCAAAGTTACTCAACACACTAAGCTAAATAAGCCACTGAGTCACAGCGAACATTTTCACAACTTCAGAAAAAGCCAAAGTCCAAAGAATGAAAGTGCTATTCAGAAACACAAAGCTTCCACAATGACGAGATGTTAAATGGACGAAGCCGGTGGCCATTTCAGGCCTTGCTTTTCTTGCTCTTTTCTATTTAAATAGGCAGAAAAGGGGCTTCAAAGCGGTCAGGTTAGTGCTGGCTAAGCAGGGGGGGACGTGGGCGAGGTAAAAGCAGGCGAGGGGGGGTTAATAAGTAGCTTGCAGGGCTGCTGACGTCTTTGATCCAAATGGGCGGCGAGTGCGAGCCCCGGAGATGGAGTGGCTCTACTGGATGGAGGCCTGGATGCAGCCGAGATCCAGAAGAGCTTGAGGGATTGACTCATTTTAGAGATCAGACGCTTGGCCAGCACTCTGTCTCTCTTGTGTTCCTGTGAACACATACACGATGGTCTTATAGTGCAGCATTTTAACCTCTAAACAAGGTTAAATCAAAATGGCCATTATCTTACGAAAATATATTCAGGTCAAATTTCACCCCAAAAGATAGATGCTATTTTTAAAACCATATATATCAACACAATTTAGCAATATTTTCCCACAATACTCATTACACAAAAAAGCGTATTTTAAGGGTGTTCATTTCATTTAAGTAACCCTCTGTTAGTGTTATTGTATGAAAGTCACATAATAACATTCCACTTGTGTGTTGCCATTTTTGTCCCTTCATTTCACCCTATTCAACATCTTGTGGGATGTGGCCAAGTCAAATCAAACTACAACTTGGGAACTGACAGCCAGTTCATCATTTCTGTACAGCCCAGTGCTGTACAGTACAACCCTGTAGTGCAATGTTTCCTTCTTCCTATTAGCTCAGAGCAACAGAAGCGCTCAATCAGTGGGACACATCCAACAAGCCAATAGTGTCTGTTTCTGCCCATAGATCTGCACGTGTAAGTTTCCCTCTAGAACAATATCTGAATCACTCCCCTCAGATGGCACCGCTTTAGTCAAAACAAATGCTGGCGTGGTGTCAGTACGTTCTCTGTCAGTGCCAATGATCTGCGGCAGGGGGACATCAACAGATGCTGAATGCATACAAACAATGCGAGAACAAATTTGGCTGCCAATTCATCATGGACCTGCAGAAGTCTGCAGTATAACGGAAAGTCCAGAATGGGAAGCGTTCATCCTCGGTGGAGCAAAATGTAACCTTGAAGGTTCTATGTCGGGAAAAATTTCTGCATAATGTGCTTTGTAAAACGAGAGGTCTTTCATTTATTGGATGCATAGCTTACTATGGAGTGTGCTCTGGTCTGTATTTCTGACTTTATTTAGGAAGGATGACATAAGACATGAATATTTTTAACCTGCATCTTCAGGTTTGTGGCATTAGCACGGCAGGAGAAATTGTGCCCCTCCGTTGCATAATTGTATTTCAGGAACCACAATGTGATTTGTCATGGTCTCTGTATCCAGCTGAGGTTTCCACTGAAGCATTTTCTCTCGCTGTTGCTTATTAGCAGGATATCTGTGTGTGAGCTCTGCACATCTTCTAAACATTACCACCATGTTTAGTGTTATTAGTAATGTAGCCAAATAAATTTAAGCTCACATACAAAACGCTGTTTCTGCTTATCTCATGTTAATCTTAAGTAAGTACCTTAAGTTAAGTTACATCCTTCAAATCTGCGAAGAGTCTTTAGTTTTATCAGATTTATAAAAGACAGATCAGCTCTACTGATTCTTTCCGAATAAATCCTGGAGGTTTACCCCAGGCGGAGCGAGTCACGAGCACAAAAAAACAAAAAAATTATCCCACTATCTCTGCATACAACTTATGATTCACTACATGTTCGTGTCATTTACATCACAAACACTTACTTGCCGATTGCCAACAAAACACAGACATTTGATGCAGTTTTACTTACCGCCTGCGATTCATGACCCAGTTGGGTTATATCCATTGTTTCCATAAGATTGGAGCCTTTGGAAAGCTAAACATTAATTCAGCTTAAATTTCCCTCATAAATAAAAAACACTTTCCTGGTGACGTTGATTTTGTGTCAGCTCTTGGTTGGTGTGTGTGCGCGCGCTATTCTGGTGCCCATATAAGGACTTCCACTGTACTTCCTGCACTGAAATTGCCCATAAAAGAAATAAAGCAAGATTATTACATATTAATCTTTTATGTTCAAACTTTCTGAAACTTGTACGAATCCTGGTGAAGTGCATTCAACACAGAAATAGTGTCATACGTCCAACTGCTTTTTTGATATTGCCTATTTTTAGCATGAGGAATCCAACTCTTTAACGGTGTTAATAAGTCAGAATGCATGAAAAAGCTTTAGACCCCTCCCCCTTAATGCATTACAACATGCTCATGTCAACATTAATTTTGACTTACATGCAGCATTTTTCTTAAATCAACATATATATTTTAGGTTACTCCAACTTAAAAAACTAAGTTAAACAACTTCAACTTGCTTTTATAAGTTATGTCAACTTATCACAGGTCAGAACTTAAAATAGAAGCTTGAATTGACTTCATGCTGCATTCTTTTTACAGTGCAGTAATCCAAAACAGGAACATGTTGTAGCTATGCTAACATTTTTCACGTTTGGTTAACCTAATATCTCACAGAAAATACATTTAAATTTGAACAATTAATCCTGGTCCAGACTGATTAGCAGTCGTTTTTTTGTAGGCAGGTGGTGCTGGGGAGCAC
Source organism: Paramisgurnus dabryanus (assembly GCF_030506205.2). Lineage (NCBI taxonomy): Eukaryota > Metazoa > Chordata > Actinopteri > Cypriniformes > Cobitidae > Paramisgurnus > Paramisgurnus dabryanus. The sequence continues at coordinate 33,608,144 of NC_133348.1, forward strand.
TTAATGGTTTGCTACAATTTCGCTATGCTTTTTACATCGCTGTTCATGATATTATTGCCAATTATATAGTGCCAAAATTCTGCATTTCTATAACTACTTCTTCCTTTAAGGGCCATTTCTATGTACTGTAAGATGGAAAGGTATGTCGAGTTTAATATGACATCTGTTATTTATGATATAAGTTGACTATATGTATAAAAATATACTATTTTAATAGATTATAATCTGTTTATGAGGTAAATGTACTGAGCACACAACGTACCACCCTAAAATAAACCTTATATAACTTTTATAAAAATTATAAACAAGGGTACTCTATATACGCGGTATCTACAAAAGTATATACAAGTTTGGTCCTCATATCAGAGATGTCCAAAATTATATTTTATATATAAAACTTCAGTAGTCGGCGTAGTGTGCTTCAAAAGGCGAGACGCAAGTTGTGCGACAGTGATTAACTTCATGCCTTCGTAAAAACCTTCTGATTCGCGCAGCACAGTTATGTAAACGTCTGAGCGGCATAAGCGATAGATCGACTAAGCAATATGAGTCCCAAGCGACTTAAAATAAAAGCCCCAAACTTAACATTACAATGGGCTGGAGTGTTGAAAGAGAGAACGTGTACTTCCTGTTTTCTTGCATCCTAATGACAAAAGTGTGCTCGGGCACAGATGGATAAAAGTCCAGTGGTGTGCGAGTAGGGGAGTTGGGACAATCGCTCGGGCACAGTTCAGTCTTGTTATGTATAATGTGAGTGTGCTCTTAATGTCTTGATTTTTAATTTCAGAACCACAACGCTTCTTAAGTACACAATGGTTCAGGGTTATAACTAAATGGTAATAAAATATGAAACAAGGTACAAGAAATAGAATTGAATAAAGACATTAGATCAGATACAAATAAAATGTACACGTAAAATAATTAATCAAGTTTAGAAATGTGCTTGCAATAATAATGACTGACAAGATTATAAAATCTCAAATAAATTAATTAGTTGAGGCAGACTGCAAATCTGTATCTCTGAAGTTGATTTCCCAAGCACCATGCTTCTGATAGAGGTGCTTAACAATGCAAATGTTCAGTCACAGACCATTTGTTGCAAAGTTTCATCCATGCAGTAGCTTGTACAATCATTATACAGAAAAGCTGTGTTTCAACTAAGACAGCAATATAGAAATCCTGGAGGGAACCAAATTGACAGGTTTGAGAATTGTATCCAATGAATCTTATCAGATCTTTGCCTAAACCTAAATGATTTCTACACGACAATTTCGGATGACATTAAAAGGAAGCCATGTCTCCCGTACGATCCTAAAGCAATTGTCACAGACAGAGCACAGCCTCAACTACTGCCACGTCACCTACAAGACAGCCAAGGAATTACCGAAAGCCTGATGGAAAGATAAAAGGGTTATTGAAGGTGGCAAAAAAGTTTCCAGTGACCCAAAGGAGGAGCGCGACCCTCCTGCTGCCCTTCCATTAGCTTTTCTGCCACCTGTTTCTTCAGAGTAAACACAGACACAACGACCAGAGTCCATCAACTGAATCTGTGCGCAATACGCTGTGACACAGGCAACTGGAGAACGCTCCTCTTAGCTCACACAGATGGAAAATGCGAATCATGATAGGAAATCAAAGCTTCGGATGAAATGATGAAACGCAGCGTGGATGACCTTGCAGAGCCCATTTGGATGTTGTCCAGCTCTGAATCTCTAAAAGGTTTGACATTAACAAACTGATTTGACGCTTTTGTGAACAAAGTCGTAAAAATTAACGGTATATGAGCGCTTGCAAGGTTAGGACACACAGACATCTAAAATGGATAGTTCGCAGAAAAATGAAAATTATTTCCTCATTTACTCAACCTGATGTTGTTGAGTTTCTTTATTCTGTTAAACACAAAGAAGTTTGATAAATAATAATAAGCACACAGTTGACGGCACCCATTGGCTTCCTTATGGAAAAACAAAGACTATAGTTTGTTTATCCGGGGTAGCAGTGGAGTTGTGCAGTTTCTATATGTAGGATGTAATACTACTCTATAGCTACTCAAGATTAAGATGAGATAAGAAGAAACACTGTGTTGTGTGAGCTTTAAAGTATACATTAGATATTTGCATTGGCTAAACTGAGAAATCATGGGTATGCGAAAGTGCTCAAGCCATGCAACGCATCTGTGCTGATAAGGGTTTATTGAGCAAGCCACGAGCACGGAGAATCACTGACGCGAAACATTTCAAGTGCAATTCAGTCGATGAGTCTGAATCCTAGCCTGTAATTACTCAAGAGATGGCACAGCCTTTAACGGAGAAACTCAAATCAATAATTGTCAAATTACAAGCACTGAATGTCCTCCATATTACTAGCATTTGAGCGTGTGTATGAGGACGACAAAGAGGCAGGGTGAAATAATGAGAAAAAGAGGAAATGACCAAATCTGCAACTGAAAAATGGCTGGAGAGATAAAAGACTAAATGTCATTACAGGCAGAGCCTTAATGAAAACTAGACTCAAATTCTCAGTTTGATTCAAAGATGTTTAACGGAGGCCAATATGTAGCGTCATTGATCGAATTGAGAGTGCAGATACATCTGGATGATCGATCGGTGTACTGTTGTCCAATGACGGTGTATATTTTACCAACATTAAGCTGCTGATCATACTGTAGATGGTGAATTTTTCTCAGGGAGAAATAAACAAGCATGAAAGGCTATGATTAAAAAAGCATCCTACCTTCCCACTTTGTGCATTGTGTAGTATGCATGAAAAAAAAAACTGCAAATATACCGTTTGGAATAATGCATGCCGCCTATACAGCGTGGCTATGACAGTGACAAATGGACTGGAAGCAGCAATAACCACAATTTTAACATATCTGCCCTGAGTGGAGATATATTTACACAAAATTCAATTAAAGGGACAAAACAAATCTATCTTTTTTTCAAGGCATGATAGCTGGACACTGCAGAGTCAAACATAAAACATGGCGAGCTCATGAGACAATGCAGCTTACTACTTCTTTTTTTAAAGGATTATTGCGACTATGTGTCATTTAAAAGAAGTAAACACTATAAACTGAACAGTGTGTATGAATGGGTTATGTAAGCTGGTAGGTTATGTATGATTTTGATGGTTTTCATTTTTTTCACAACCTCAACCTTAAAGGAACATGCCCATATTTTGGGAATTTAGCTTATTCACAGTATCCCCCCCAGAGTTAGATAAGTCCATACATACCTTTCTCATCTCCGTGTGTGCTGTAACTCTGTCTGACGCAGCCTCCGCTAGCTTAGCTTAGCACAAAGACTGGAAGTGAATGGCTCCAGCTAGCATACTGCTCCCATTAAGTGACAAAATAACACAAAGATTTTCCTATTTGTGTGTTGTGATTTGTATAGTCACAGCGTTTACAAATAACAAGGTGATATGAGCAGTGTTGGGAACGTTACTTAAAAAAAGTAATTAGTTATAGTTACTCACTACTTGTTCCAAAAAGTAACTGAGTTAGTAACTGAATTACTCTATAATAAAAGTAACTCGTTACCAGGGAAAGTAACTATTTGCGTTACGGTTAAAAAAAAGTTGCTATATGTCAAAGAATTTGTATTTTTTTTTAGCAGTTTTCACATGTCAGTTGAAATGAGTAGAACAGACAGGTGTTCGTACATAACTTTCCATATTTATTGCACGTCAACAGACAGCAAGAGTTTTATCCTACACTTCAAGTATTATCTTTGTAAGAAAAGTAAACAAGTTACACCATATAAAGTGCATTTAACTTCAGCAAACTAAATTAAATCAAACTCTCTCAACCTGAGACAACTGGTCAAGTAAACAACCTGTACTTCCAAGTGTTTTGTTCACAAAAAGTTAACTTTTAAACAACAAAAAGTGTGTTTGCTCTGTAGTCGTATTCTTAATTAAATAAATCAAACTCCCAATGTCAGACAACTGGTCTGGTAGACATTCTGTACTTCAGGTATTTTCTTCAAAAGTAAACAGTTAAATAATATACAGTAAAGTGTGTTTGCAATAACTGTAGCAAATTAAATAAATCAAACTAACAACCTGAAATAAATAGTCTGGAAGACATAGGCTGCTGTATTTCGTTTTCTTCATTAAAAAAGTAAACAGTTTAACAATATGATTCATTAAATTAGAGTTGCTTACAACGGATGTCGACAAAGTCTTCGCTCCCGGACATAATGTACACATTACATGCACATTTATGCCAACTTTTCATCGCATTGCTCCTCCTGACTCGCCATATCTCTTCTGCTACCGCGAATCTCTGTTTAGCTGTTGCGTGTGTGTGGGTAAATTCCAAATGCCGTTTGTGCGCCCTTGAAGGGCACTTCGCGAAGGGGATGTAAAATCCAAATAAACAGAAAAAGACGCTGTATTTTATCACCAAGTGTATTTTAATTAGCCACACTATGAGACAACATTGCGCAACTTTCTCTAGAGTTTATACATCAAGAGATTTGATCTTCGAAGGGAATAGGGCATAGTGATCATCACTTTCGGTTGGAATTCGCCCTGTGTGTGTGTGTGTCGCCGCAGGCGCGTGCGCTGGCATGTGTAAAACAACATTGGCTCTGATTGGCTACCATAAAACACATTACTCTGCCTTAGCCAATCATAATAGCTTATCTCGTTATTAACCTACCTCCTCACTAGCTATGTGAGCCAGGGTTGCGTTTGCATCACACAGTTTATCAAGTCAGTGCATAGTAACGCACCGCATTTAACGTCCGGTAACGTTAACGGCGTTGTAACGGCGGGAAAAGTAATTAATTAGATTAGCCCGTTACTGAAAAATGAACGTCGTTACGTAACGCCGTTATTTTAAACGGCGTTATTCCGAACACTGGATATGAGACACAGCCATCTTCTAAAAGTATACATACCGGGAACTATATTCTCAGAAGACGAAGCACTGCTACTTGGGCGGAGTGATTTGCACAACTCTGACCGAACTCTCTGCTCCTCACCAGGGGGCTTCTCGGGTGCTGCGAGCAAATCACTCCGCCCAAGTAGCAGTGCTTCGTCTTCTGAGAATATAGTTCCCGGTATGTATACTGTTAAAAGATCGCTGTGTCTCATATGACCTTGTTATTTGTACACGGTGTGACTATACAAACCACAACACATAAATAGAAAAATGTTTGTGTTATTTTGTCACTTATTAGGAGCAGTACGCTAGCTGGAGCCATTCACTTCCAGTCTTTGTGCTAAGCTAAGCTAGCGGGGGCTGCGTCAGACAGAGTTACAGCACGCACGGAGATGAGAAAGGCATGTATGGACTTATCTAACTCTGGGGGATACGATGAATAAATGGTAAATGGACTGCATTTATATAGCGCTTTTAACAGACCTATGGCCATCCAAAGCGCTTTACAATTAGCCTCACATTCACCCATTCACTCACACATTCATACACCGACGGCGGTGTCAGCCATGCAAGGCGCCAGCCAGCTCGTCGGGAGCAGCTGGGGTTAGGTGTCTTGCTCAAGGACATCTCGACACTTGGTCCGGTGGAGCCGGGGATTGAACCCCCAACCTTCCGGTTTGTAGACAACCTACATGAACCACTAGGCCACTGTCGCCCCAGAATAAGCTAAATTCCCAAAATGTGAGCATGTTCCTTTAATATAAATGCTACATAATTGACATCAGTCATCTTGTTAATCATGGAGCTCAACTAGTAAAGCATTGTGTTAGCAACGCAAATTTCACGGTGTTAATCCCACTGATATAATGTATATGATGAATAAACTGTACCTCGATATGGATAAAACCATCTTGCATAAATGTAAACTATATGTATTTATTTAGCTAATACTCTTGTCCAAAACAGCTAAGCCTAGCAACATAAATGTATAGAAAAAATAAAATAATGATACTCTATATTCTTTCAACTCATTTGTTGAATAAAAAAAATCTATTTTTGTCAGTTCACGAACACTGCTATCATTTCTGTATACTGTACATTATGCATTGAAAAAAGTACATAAACCGTTATGTGTTGAAAATGTCTCATGCAAATTAAATGAATACATAAATAAAAGTGATACTGTTTCACAGGAGCAATGAAATAAACAGTTTGCCCAAAAGGCAAATTCTGTCATCATTATTCACCCTATAGGGTTGCTCCTGAGCTGTATTATTTTGTGTGTTTTTTTAACACAAGGATGAGATGATGGTGATTGTAACTGTCAAGCTTCAACCGCATATAAATTGCCATGAAAGCAAGCAGTCCATATGATTTGTGTTCTGTTTTACAAGTCATTAGATAGCTTTGTGTGAAAAACAGACAGAAAACATTATTCACTCACATCTGTAATTTGACAAGTGTCTTTTTCATCTTCACATAGGCTCAGAGAAGCTTTGTGAACACATCTGACACCACAACAGGAAAAGCAGTGAAAGAAGTCTCCTGTACCCACACACCCCCACACTTTAAAAAACACTGATGGAGATGAAGGTATGACAGACAGATGGATAGATGTATTCAAAGACCAGTGGTAAAACTTTATTTTGATAGTCAATTTAACTATTAGTAACTTTGCAACTTCTTCAATTGTCAGTCATTAAAGTATTAAGCCGGCTTTTGTACAGCGTAGCAGCCTACGCAGGAACGCAAACCCTACTGCAAAGCCTGACCTGCACCTCTCCTAAAATCTAACTGCGCATCAATGCTACACAGACAGCATGTGCTGTGATTGGTCTGCTAGAACCCATCCCTCAAGTTAAACAATCTATGCTGCATTTCCTTGCATGCATTTTCACTTGTGGACTTGTTGACCAAATTAATGAGCTATATTTAACAACTCAGGTGGCAACAAAAGTCTGTTTATCCCCATCACTGCTGATGCTTCTCCAAAAAGGTTGACAATCCGCTGCTTCTTTGGCTTTTAACTCAATACTGTAACAGGCCCGTGAACACTGCCTACTAGTGTTCTGCATGTGTAAAGCACATAGAGGCGAACAATGAACAGAAGTGTAACTGAAAACTGCCTCATAGTCTATGGCGTACAGGCTACGGCGTAGGTCCTACGCAAAAGTATAAAGCCAGTGTTAGGGTGTGCTAATTATACCAAACCGTGCCCGAGCACAATTGTCCCCAGTCCCCCACAAGCTTACACTCACGTTACGTTTGTCGATCTGTGCCCCGAGCACTCTTTCATCATAGTTTTTATAAAAGAGAAAGTTTAAATACTGTCGCACCATAGAACAACGTTGTACACTTCATCGATAGCCACACCAATGAGACGCTCCCAGTAAACATCTGTTTGAAGCATATCTCTTCACTTTGGTGCACCTACAAGCAATTCAGGAGAACCAAACTTTTTAACTCCATTAACTGCTTTAAACAAAACTCTTGGATGTCTTTTAGAGAGTCTATGCCGCGGACTTTGCATATTTTTGAAAATCCAATGTTTATCTGATCATGTTAACTGGTCATTATTATTCACGTGAACACGACTGATTCTCTTCCTCAATGGAACGTCAGAGCTTTGTTTTCTAGGGACCAAACTAATCGCGACACTCCTGGAAATCCTGGAAATCCGGTTTATTTCAACCAATCAAAGACGACTTCGCACAGGATTTCCAGAAAAGTGTATGAAAAACATCAGACGTTTAGCCAACATTCTCTGGGCGTGACGTCTGAGGCTGAGACTAGGGTGCAACTAACTAAACCGTGCCCAGACACGTCATCTCATGTGCTCCTTTATAATCTTATTATAAACAAAACTGCACCCACGCGGATTCTGGAAAGAGAAATAACGGATAATAAGCAAACTTCAGACCCTGCGGGGAAAAAACCTACCAAGTGCAGAACTTTAAACACGTCACATGTCTATACAGGATTTTAACGGTATCTGTGTGAATGCATGCAATGAACCAAAAATTTAACTATCCTGAACTCATTTTCGGTGTATTTTCCATAATGTCTGTGTAAAAAGTGCTATAGGGTCATTTTTGCAGTTCTTTTAAAGGTGACATAGAATGATTGAACGGGGTATTTATCCTTGTTCTGTGATGTGACATGTAGACAATTTTTTTGGGGGGGTCTGTGATGCATTAGAAGCTTCCTAAAAACCTCTCTCAGATAGCTCTATTAGGGTGGGGGATTTTAAACAAGTGGTTTTGCACCTATTTGGCTCCCCCTACTGGCTTAACTTGCAATCTCATTACTGATTGGATGACTTTGCTGCCACTCAAAAAATGTAGCCAATTATTTTAAAGTGGAAGGGCAGTTAGATGCCTGTGATGTCATAAGCATCAGTTTTTCAGATTGGGCTGTTTTCTGGCTGACATTTCTAAAAGAGGAATTTCTATGAGACTGAGATGTTTAGCATGTCTAGCACTTTTTGTATGTTTGTGAATGTGGGTAGACTACCATTATTCAACAAAGACAAGGTAAAAATGGTTTTTCATTCTCTGTCCGCTTTAATGAAGTATGGTTTTTATGAACTCTTTTCAACTCTGTAAAATTAAAAAAGTCTAACACAGTGAAACAGACTAATAGACAGAGCTATGACAGACAGTGAGATTGCTACCCAGTCTCACGAGGTTTTGTGATATTGTCACGTAATTTTTTATTCTTTTTCCGTGATATCACGAATTTCTGCGTTTTTTTGTGATCGTATAACAAATTTCTGTTTTCGTGTGATTATCACGTATTGGTTACTCAACTGTTTTGTCCTATTTTCTTAATATTATTGCTTTGGTTTAGGGTTAGATTTGGTGCTTGCATTAGAATGTCACTTTATATAATGGTTTATACTATTTTTTCTGATTTATTTTTTTATATGTCGGATGGCGTGAGGGTTAGAGTTGGGTTTGGGTAAGGATGTCATTTTATGTAAATCTAACCCTAAACCGAAGCGACAATGGTAATAAAATAGGACAATACAGTTGAGTAACCAATACGTGATAATCACACAAAAACAGAAATTTGTTATACGATCACGAAAAAAGAATAAAAAAATGACATGACTATATAACGAAACTTCGTGAGACTTGGCTGGAGATTGATATGGATAGATGGATGGCATACAAATAGATTAAATAAGAAGGGTTTTTCATATGAGAATAATCCCATTAATTCTGTTAATATTTCCCAACACTGATTCTTGTTTAAAGAGTGTGCTCTAGTTAATATGACAATCTACGCTCGCTAGTTCACATCTCGTTAAAAATCAAATGCTCGGATATTTGATCAAAGCTGCTTTCTTCATCACAGAACAAGCTCATATTCTCTCCTGCATCCATGTTTCAATCTGTACACATCCTTAAAACTGTGTTAGAATAGCTCAGCATTTAAAAATACTGGCATAAGAAAAGTGCCCTAAATGAATGTTTCACATTGACTACATCATTATATCATTACATCATATATCTGAGATGATGCAAGATCACTAACAAAAGCCTCACTCCATCTGCTGGCATCATTATATGCAGGTTATTACTCTCAATATATAAACTTTACCGTAATATGAACAGATGATTTGGCTATATTTAGCTTTGAGACCCATAACAGGCAGCAAGGAAAACGGCGGGGTAACTTTGGCTCTTTCCCAATAACCATAACAGATTCAGTTTAAATTCAATTAACTTGTCGTAGCAGCATTAGCCGGCAGACTCCCGGCTGTCCCATACACTTGCGTTTTGGTCATTTTACAGCTCTCTCTCGACTAAAAGAGCTGCCTTTGAATACAGCTCGAGCAACCCTGACCAGACCTGCTTTTTAATTGGACGAGAAGTACAGGGCCAGATATCCTGTGAAGGGTGCCGAAGCAACAGAGACATCAAAGTGGGGGGACAGAGAGCCCAAATTAATTGAGTGTGAAGGGTTTTCGAGAGGAAGTTTTTTTTTTCGTAGCATGCAGGAAGTGCTCGGGCTCGTCCATCGAACCTCCGCTGCATATGATGAGCTCATTTGTATTCGTCCGTCACCGTTGACTTTCTGAGTCTGGGAGTCACAGATACACAGAGGTCTGGGCCTCGTTCTCCCAAAGCTCCTGTAGCTGCCACAATGCTGCCCGAAATCCGACCCTCTACGCGCCTTTCAAAAGCAGCTGGCCAGATGTCATCACGCTAATCGCAGGGACAAATGCGGTGGCCATTGTGAGCAGACCAGGTGCCCAGGTTTGATTACTCTCTCACATATGGACGCTGCAGAGGACAATTACGAAAGAAACACAGGCCAAGTCGATCGAGGGCTAAGTGGCATTTGCTTTCTTCTTCGCAGGGTTCTTTCTGTTCTTTTCGCCTTTTCTGCTCGCAGCAAGAAGGCGATCAGTGTTGTAATTACCAACACCTGTTCCCATTTTTGAGAATTTGCATGCCTTGAAACATGGAGATTATAAATTACATGGGCGGAAAATGTGCGAAAAATGATGGCGTTCTTTGCTTTACAACCCTTGAATTGCAGAGCAGGTGATATCCAGTGGGTTTGAAAGAATAGTTCACAAAAAAATGAAAATTTTACCCTTGCTGTATTTTCTCACCTTCATGTAGTTCCAAACCTGTCTGGTGTTTTTTGTTCATTGAAACATTAAAGGAACATACTGGTCGCTCTTTATTAAGCAGTACGACTAGACGTCACAAAAGTAGACCACATGACTGCTTTTGTGATTTGCAGTAACTAATTCATTAAAAAGATTTGATTCATTCATGAATTGGACATCACTCATTAAATTTAAGGGAATAGAGCAACCAGTGGATTATTGTGTGTTAATACAGGTTCAGAATGACACAAGGGTGAGTAAACATAATTTAATTTTAATTTTTACTTGAAATATTTCCCTAATTTACCAGAACTCTCTTCTCTTTGAGGAACTCTTTGACAACTCAATGTTACCTGATGGAAAGTGCTCGTTGATTGGCCAGTTGTCCACCTGTAAGGTGGCGTTCCCACCATTCCTTGTAAAACGCACCACATGATATTTCCCATCGTTGATGTCTGTGGTCATCTCTTTGACGCTGATGTCCACGGTGCCGATATTGAACGTTACGCACACCTTTCCTTCTTCCTGAAATAGAAACATCAAACAATTTCGTCAGAGGATTTGCACAGATTCAACACCGTGTCCGAGGACAAACGTGCTAGCCTAAATAACAGTAAAAGATTTCCGTGTTAAACTGTTCCACTTTTAGAAACCTCCGCAAAGATGCTGCCAAACGAGATGCAAATGTATTTGTATGCCAAGTTTGCTGCAATTTTAAATCCCGTTGATACGAAAGAGCTGCCAACAGAAATGTGGGACGATGACTAACACATTTCGCACCGACCCACGGCAAATAGACAGACAGATGCTCCTCCACCTTCCACATATGTATCCCATATGGTTCCTGTAGGGAGACTCTACTTCATTCGCTCATAGACATCAATAACTTGCTTTGGTGTCTTTTGCCTAGTAAACTAGCACGCAGGTCCCAAATGGTTGATGTCCTCGCAAAATTATGTTGATTCCTGGGACATTTCAGAAGTTTAAGCTCACAATTAGGATTAGCTGCTTCATTGTTTTTCACTTATCCATTCCTTCTGATTTTAGGGTTCAGTTATTGTTAGGGTTGGGGTTTGGGGCAGGTTTAGGTTTCATAAAAAAATTTTTGTCCTTGGCTCAACACAATATGTTGGCCTGAGGACATCTCTAAATTGGGAAAAATCAAGTCGAGCCGCTATCCACAAACCCCTTTTCATTTTCAAAGTTCATGCTCACATTAGCACATAGTCGTCATGAATTGGTTTCGAGACATGCCAGACTCGATGGAGTACATTTCTTTTCTCATGTCATTTGTTTTAATCCCCATCGGGACTCTTGTAGGTGTAATTACTTGTCCTCAAGGCATGGCACAGAGGAAGCCATTTTTCAAACAAAAGGAAAGGTAAATAAACACGTGGACGTTTCGTCCCGAACTGCGTGATGAATTAATCTGACACTGCGCACTCCAGCTTTCACCGTTTCTCAGCATTCTTTGAAGGCTCTCCATAGACTCCCAGCATGCTTCACTTTAAATGAACGTAACCCAAAACCTGCTGGTAAGAGCTCAACAATTAAACTGGAGATGTGTCGTCATGATTTTAATGAGCAGTGTATTATAAATGCTAATGGGATAGTTCACCCAAAAATGAAAATTCTGTCATCATTTACTCCTGAGCCCCGCTTACTTCCATAGTATTCTTTTTCCAACTATGGAAGTGAATGGGGCCCATGATTGGTTTGGTTACAAACATTCCTCATAATATCTTTATTCGAACTTTTATTCAATATATAATCTTTGAGCTGTGCGAGCTCATTGGCTGGCCGATCGCAATACTAGGAGCTATCAGCCTGCACCTCTAGAGTTTCATCATTGAGCTAGGTCATTTATTGACACTAACCTACTACTTGAAATGTGCACATCAGCAATAAAAAAAATCCTACTATTTTAAATAAGTATCTCATGAATATTTCATAAATGACATGACTGGACACTCCCAGAAGGTTACTAAACAACATCTGCCGGATCCAATTAGCATTCTTGTGCTCCACCTTCATTTCACACTGGGGCATCCATACAAGATATTTTTCACATTTAAAAAAACAGGCAAAAGCATGCACATCAATCTTAATAGGGTGCTCAACAAAAATGAACCTCATTGTATAAGAATGTAAAGTCAGCAACACCAAAGCTCCAAAAGTATTAAAAATGTTATTATTATTATTGCATGGTATAGAGGTGACGTTTCGAGCCCACAGGCTCTTCATCAGACCATTTAACACCACTGATATAACACTATTTACAGTCTACATGTATCTCCAAGTAATCAAGTATCACATGATCATACAAAATTTTCATAGGTCACAAGAACAGATTTTCCAATTAGAAAAACAAAAGACAAAAAAAGTAAAAAATAAAAATAAAATCTATATTTTACTTTATTTTTTAATTTTTTGTTATCGTTCTCATAGATTAATAATTTTAATACTTCTCTGTACTTCATGTACACCAGAGGGGAACGCGACTGCAGTACATTGTCATTTTTACTGGTACAGCTTTTGAAATTTTGCAATAAATAAGTTATTGTGCTTACACTTGTCTGTCGTTATGCTTTTATTTCTAACAGTAGATGATTTTAATAAACTTTTTTGTAGGAGTGTATTAGCGGCTTAAATGTCTTTTAACTCATTCTCTGCCATTGACAAGTTATCTCGTCAACTAAGAGAACACATTTGCCTGAAAAAACTGTTAAAAAAAAATCTGTAATACCGTGATCTCTCTTACCAAATTTATAAAAAACTGAAGCAAAACATTCATATGAATTTTACACTACGTGTATGTTTTAATAATCGTTTTGAATCGGATAAATTCCTTCACAAAAATGCTATTTCAGCTTTTTGCTAAAAATTTGTATTTTTGAAGAAAAATACCCAAAAAACAGAGAAACAAATTAAGAAAGGATTAAAATGTTTTTTGCCCGTTTTGTTCGTTTATATTTGGTTTGAAAGCAGAGGGTCTGTTCTTTAATTTGATATATTTGTATGTTTATTTTTTTTAGAAGAAAATTTTCCTGGAAGGCATTTTGTGAAACTCTTGTGAAAATCACACAATGCAGGCAACTTTTCAAAAAAGGCTGGTGGGGAATGAGTTAAATGCTATATTGTTACACATATTTTACACATCTACCCATTTCTGTCCACTTCATTGCATAAAATAAAAAGAATATTTTATATATAAAAAAAAAATGGTATAAAAAGTGTTTGGGTTTAGGGTAAGGTTTGGTGTAGGATTAGGGTGGAAACATAATCTGGATAAAATGATATACAGCAATCTTTATTGCTTGAAAGATTTGTAAATGTTCATCTACATTATACGCTTCACATCTATTTAAACTTACAAAAAAATATTTTTTTGTGTTTTTAAAAGTTACGCATTAATACTACTTTTTAACAGCGAGACCAGGCTGCAATGTCAGATGTCCTGGTGTCAGCCAACTGCACCCAAATAATTTATGCACAGTAATTTTCATTTGCAAATGCACAGTAGGGCCCTGACACAGCAACTTTACATTACAACAGCTCTGGGCCAGGCAAAACCAAAGATGTGCTAACTCGCATGCAGTAATGGCTGAGGGGGCAGCACCATCTGATCATTAGATATCCAACTTCAGACAGTTCCCATTGTGAAGCCTCAAACGATAACAAATGGGAGTGAGTCGGGAAGTTTCACTAGAGACTTTTCTGAAGAATCTCATGTCTTTCTTTCTCTTTCTACCTCTTCAATTTTAGCAACACCCTCCTCCCCAACTTGCAGTGCCAGGCCGTGTGATTGACATTTCCAATTACACTGCACTGGCCCAAAGCCCTTCATTGTCTTTTCAGAGCACTGGAATGCAAAGATAAATTGTAATAAAACAATTTCTGCCGATAACAACGACTGTCCATTGTTACGCGTTATTGCGGTCATTCCCCTTTCACGTAGCAGTATTAACACGTTACAGCAAGACGGCACACGAAAACGCACTTTTTTATTAAAAAGGGAACGACAGACAAGATTGATGTTTGTTGAACGATTCACTTTCTGTGATAAAAAACCTGATGCAGAGTTTCCCAGATGGCGACAAACATTTACAAGGTTATTGCTGAATTTCGCCGCGACTGAGAGCATAATGTCTGCCGTTGCTCCGCCGTGGGTGGTACCGGGGTAACCAAGAGTGATAAAAGTAATTTGAGTTGCAGCAGGGGCCTGTGCTGATGCAGAAGGGCTCTATCTCTCCCACATGTAATGTTCGCTGACACCAGTAATAAGCTACACAATCCAATTCCGTCCCTCCGATCAATGGCTCCAACACAAGTCAGCCCCAGGCATCAAATCTCTAGCAGAAAGCCTCTATCTCTGTGGCAGCCTGCAGACAGCAGCGTGGTGCCTTGATCTTTTGGCTGAAATATATGCAATAACCATCACCTTGGTAAACACAACGGCAGACCAATAATAGTTTCGCACCCTTCAGTGGCAAAAGTTTAGGCCGGTTTGGATCGCTTGGTCCGAACCCCATTTAATTCACGCTCCCCTGCAGTTCTGTCTTCACATTTAATTATTTGGATACAAACCAGTCATATGCGTCATCAACATGAGCGCTCGTGCCATCTGTTTACACTGTAGCTATGTAATGACCCAGATGTCAGCTTTTTTGTCTGATTTTCCTACCACAACGTCACACGGACAGAATGGAAACCACAGAACGGTTCATCACGATTCACATTGTGCAGGAAATGCAAAAGCTGCTCGCCCAAGGCAATGTGGCAGCGAGCGATATTGAGTCAAATGCGTTACATTGTTTTAGGCAAAATATACGTCATCAACACAAGTTTACTAATAGAAGTAATTTGAATTGCTGAATGCATACCAATAACCGGTCATAATGGGTGCATTTGCACATAGAAATTAGCATGCACATCAAGAAACCAATCATGAGTGCCCTTGAGTCTGCACAAAAAGTCTAAAATCTAAAATTTGTCATGAACTGTAGTCATCAACGTTAATATTGCTATAAAAGTCCAGATCTTCCCAGGGACTTGGAACTAAAAGTAAAAATACTTACCACGCGACCCCGACCATGACATCGAGTATTAAATGTACAACTGATCCTCGCGGATAGATTTACATAGGCCATCTACGTGACCTAGGAGGTAAATTTAGCGTGAGGTTAGAGCTCATCAAAACTGTATCGCCGAACATGCGGGAGATGAATCGATTGGACGAGATTGATGGCTTCCCGTTTGAGTCGAGGCCAAAGCACTGAGGGCCTCTTCCACCAGTCAGCCGTGAAACGCTAGAGTGATTTGGTGATATTTGGAGGGTGGCAGAGAACATTTGTAGCGTTTGGAAGTCTGCAGGGCTCTCATCGTTAGGAAAAGTGATGGCCCTGTCAGGACCCTCCTGCTAACTTAATTCCAACATTAATATCACAGCGTGAATGGAATGGGAAACACGCCTGAAAATTTAAAGTAGGGACGCGCTTGCAAAATCGCAGATAATGAGTATAAATGCGTCTCGCTACAGAGGCACCACGTAGCGCAGACACAAGTGTACATTAGAGGGCAGCATCATTCACTTTCCTACTTCTCACGAATATTAAAAACATATTTACCCTTTTTTTTTGTGGAGCACATTAAGGGACATTTCTAAAGAAAACTTTTGCAACTCTTGGCATCTGCAGCAGTTCATTGCCAACCTACAAAAAAGGAAAAGGCTGTGATATGGATTACGTATTCTCATTATCCAACGTTTACTTTACATTATCACCAGAATACATAAACAGAACACTTGGTCAAGCAAAAACCAATGCCTATTGATGTCAATGCAAAATTATTTTGTACCTGGGTAAGATGTAAGATTCAGTACCGGGCAATAAGTAATAATAAAATTAAAAATACACAAAATATCTCTCATAATACTACAGTGTGGCTTTTGAAACCTCATATACAATTTTTTTTTACTATTTGGAGCTTGAGAGATGCTTCAATGAACTGTAATTGTATGGGATGCATGTAAGCAGAGGCGTCGTTTCCGGAACAAGAATCAATAATCAAACATTAATAGCTATTACCACCCCTCCAATATTTATACAATGAGTAATGAAAACATATGAACAACTAACAATTCAACCCCCAATGTTTGAACCGATGTTTGAACCGGGTAATGATCCGAGTATTTACTAATTGGTTCACGGAAAACAATAATAACATACAGGTTTGAAATGACATTGTGGAAGCCTGCCCTTGGAAACAGTGACATGTTTTTACATAACACTTTTCACATGGGATCTTCTTTGCAAATGGTGAACCAACAATCCATCACAACACACCTGATATTATATGTGTGTAAATTGTAATAATTTGTAATAAATTGTAATAATTTATACCTTATTTTGATAGTCCAGTTTCCTCGTTTAAAAATGAAGTCTGTAAACACTGTGCTGTCTCAGGTAATATCCGGGAACACACGAAACTACCGAAACCGACTCAAAACAACAACCATACGTGACATAGCGGTGTCTGAGTAGGGTCGAGATATGGGGTGATGACATTATGGTTTCACAAAATATACAGATTGGCTGTTCACAGACTTGACTTCATGCTGAATGAGTGACTCCAGGCAAGCAGGCTCCTGATTGGTTAACGCGGTGCGAAAATCCGGCAAAGTTCAAATTTTCCAACTCGGGCGTAAGACACAAATTCGCGTGAAACGCAAAATGCACAAAAGCACCATTCGCGCGTACCGTGCACGGAGCTCAATTCGTGCCATTCGCGCGAACTAGACGCACAAATGAGGCGGAAACGCGTCTACTGCGCTACATGCCTCATCCGCGCCGCGGGACCCCCAGACGCGTGTCAACGCGTCTTCACATTGACTTAACATTGAAATCACTCGCGCTTGCCGCCTCTACGCGGCTGGTGTAAACGCAGCATAAAACACCTGATCTGTGGATACGATATAATATTTCTATAATATATAAGTATAGACAGTTTCATCAGATGCATGGGCATTGTCACAGTTACACATCTGGCATGAACTTAACTTCCCATCTCTGTTTAATGGTCTGACTAGCGGCTGAACTGAACTCTGGAACAAACAATGTTTTGGTTTCCTAAAGACAAGGGAAGACGGTGATCATGGATCACTGCTATGTGAAGAAAGGTTTGGCAGCCGATCCTTGGGTAACATTGTATGCATTAATTTACAAAGTAACGTTAGCTCAATGTCGTTTTTTAAGTGTTTTAGCTATTATTTGAACTAAGGTCATTGACTCTTTTGTTATTGATTATTTTTGGAAGCTTGCCGGAAGTAACGTTTCTTCCATGAAAGACGTTTGTTTATGTTGTTACTGCTAAAACCGTCTATACAGCTAAATGCGTCTTCATATTGACGAGTTGTAATACTTTAACCACTGATAGCTGACAAGAAGTTGCAAAGTTACTTATAGTTGGTAAAATGTCTTTGAAGTGGACTATCAAAATAAAGTGTTACCACTTTACAGTAATAATATGGCTGCTTTGCTAAATATTTATTAATTATGCCAAAGCCCTTCCTTCACATATCATTATACACATCTTCAGACCTCCTCAGCCTCAGACGGTCTGTGCAATCCTCAATTATGTCAATTGCCTATTAATTTCAGGAGTGCTGTAAGGCACATTCTTATTAGCACATACTGCTAAGTAGAGAAAATGCCAATACATATTCATTCATAGTCGTCTCTTCATTAACTCAATCCCAAAACGAGTTGAAAAACAGGCAGAAATATTCATACTAGTTTACCTAATTCCTAAACCCAATAGAGACATGAAGAAAGTTGTGTTTTATGCTTGAAAATTAATTACATGAAGTGTTAATGTGCATGGAAAACAGTGGCAAAATCTTCGGATTTGGAAGGCCTTTTGAGCCATTTAATTCTCATCTGTCATCAAGCTAGTTTTTTTCCAAACCTAAGTGTTTGCAGACTCAGTTATTGTCAGATGTATTCCTTGATGCTTAAAAGAAAAGTCTTAACTCTTTCAAAACCCCCCATCAATCCCTGAACAGCACCAATAAAAAGGAATTTAATATAATTACATTTATTAGCCAATCAAATTGCAAACTGTTATGGTGGGTGTGGCCATGCATTTAGGTACAGTTCAATACAGGTTCCCAAAAGGTTCTTTGTCTGGCTTTATGGTTCCATAAAGAACTTTGTAGTAGTCGGATCTGAAAAATCTACAGAATATAAAATGGTAAAGACAGAACTGGTTCTGACTGAAAGGATCTTTGGGGATACAAAAAAGGCTCTTCCATAGCAGGGTTTTCTCAATAGGTGGCCCGCGAGGCACATCCGGCCCATGAGAGAAAAATGTTTGGGAGGCTTAACAAAATCATTGTCAAGGATTGCTATGACAATAGCCCCAAAGTTAAAGCTGTGGATTCGGTTAGAGAGCCACAATGCATGCACAAAAAATTCAGTTTTTTTGCCGTCTTGATCGGACATATAAACAAAATCTTAGCAAGTATTCTTGTAAAAAACAAACAATTGAATTGAACACACTTTTAATCTCACTTCGGTTTTTGTTTTTATTAAAATGCAAAAATTTGTTTTTATTTTATACAAAAATTTGTTTTTGCAACAACCCAAAAATCAAATGCTGGAAAAATCCAGCAGTGATGCTGTTAAAGTTACTGTAACACAGGGTAATTCAAATATTATTGTCAAGGATATGACAACATGGTAAATGGACTGCATTTATATAGACCCATGGTCATCCAAAACGCTTTACATATTGCCTTACATTCACCCATTCATACACCGACGGCGGTGTCAGCCATGCAAGGCACCATCCAGCTCGGACTCGCATGTCCAGCAACATGCGCATACAAAATTTTGTTCTTTTTCATCTTTCCCGACCACAAAAATCATCTCAGCAAGTTTTCTTGTAAAAACAATTATTTGGGACTTGAAGTGAAAAGAATCATTTGAGAAAGAAATTAGATTTTTGACGTGGCTCAGTGCAGAACTCATTATTGAAGTGTCAGTACTGTCAATGTGAACCTGCTGTCTCTGTCATTAATGTTAATCAAACAACAGAAGACAAAAAGAAAATCACTTTTGTAGCCTTAAAATATTCATTATATTAAATTTAATTAAACAAGGAATACATTGTTCTTATTTCATTAATGACTTGTTTTTTAATGTTTGCGGCTAGTAGCCTACATATACTTAAAAAGAACTTAAAATTCACTTTACGTATTAAATGGAAAGCAAAGTTTTATACACACCACCCCAAATTTTTTTCTGACCAGATCTATGACTGACAAAAACATAATATGATCCAAACAGTGAGTTTTGTGACCCATTGAACCACTATTAATGGTGAGTAGATCCAGTGGAGATGAGCAGGAATAGTTGGCTTGCATAGAAATCCAGAACATGTGGTCATTGGCCCTTCGCTTTGTGTTGTTTTCAAAATTTGGACCCTGTTCTATGGCATAACAATGATTATTAAATTTCAATATTTGATCACCTGATGTTTATACAATCTACTGAGGATGAGCATTTTGTTGGGGATTTTTCTTCCTGTTTAAGTATTTAAAACAGATGTTTTGGTAATGATGTAATGTATGGTGTATGGCCAGGACTTAATATGCACAGGCTACCACTGTGAAACAGAGAGGCGGATGAAAACTGAATGTGGACTTAACCACTATTGTGAAGGGTAACGGGTTTGACTCGCTCTTCCCTCAAAGTCAAACAGCCAAGCTTCACTTTGATCTTCTTTTCTACTCTGGGACCGAGTTATTAAATATTTACCTCGCATTGCCTGTTGTTCGTATTGCATGCAAACGGAGAAAAACTCTTTTGCAAACGCTTATTATTTTTGGCACATTGCAAACCTAACTAGAGTATGACTTTAATATTTTCCTTATTATTTGTCAACTGCAAATATGAGATATTCTCATAATCAAGTGTCATAGTGACATAATTAATATCATAATTATTTAATATGCATGTCTATAATTGAACATTGTTTTTATTTGCAATCTTTTCCAATTGTAAACTATGGGTTTAAAAAAAACATGGGTTATTGGGTAAAAAAAGGTTTGTCCTTGCCGATGCGTTAAATTAACCCAGAAACTGTTTATATGTGACTCAACAATGGGTTAAACCAACCCAGCATTTTGTGTTGAAACAACCCATAAAGGTTCAATTACAACCCAGTGGGTTGGATTTGGCACTTGTTGACCCAATGCTATGTTGAAAATAACCCAGCATTTTTTACAGTGTATACCTAGACATAACAATTTGAGTTTTAGATCAAATAGGAAAAAGTTTTAGATTTGTATTATTTGCCTAGCCCCTCTTGATGAAAGCATACATTTGAGCTGGCATGGGATTTAGAAACTCGTGCAAATCCTAATGATCCATTTTATCACAGCGGGATCTGTGGATGTTGCACAGAGCATCTTGTTTGCCTCAAGAAAAGAAAATCTGATCATTTTTATATTGAGCAGATAAACAGATGCGACCCCATACTCACTTAGGTGTATTTCATAGTAAAACTTAAATATACACAGAGAAATTCAAATGTGCACTTATTTTAAATTCCTCATCAGATATGGATGCCTGTGCATATACTGTATGTACAAAGAGAAACAGAAATGTGAGAGAGGGAATGTTACAATCTCTGAAGGAGTTACAGTATAAAAGTAATAAGTTGATTATTCAAATATTCATATTGTTTGTGTAGCAGTCAAAATTGAGACAGCAGGATAAAGTTCAAAAACAAGGTGATTTATTTTTATTTAAAAGTGAAAGTTTGTGGTGCCAAGTGACAGATAATAACTAATTTACACTATCTAACTAAACACAAACCTTTTTGTAATTTCGTTTAATACCTTAAAAGTAGAGCATTGCGTTACCTTCGCAAAGGTCATGGGTTTGCATGGTAATGCAATGTGTTTACGCGAATTATGTTTCAAAAAACACATTATGTTTCACATATCGTACATTATTGTTGTTATTCTATGCCCCGCCTATCTGAAACGTGATCCAGTGATCCCGCTTTCCAGTGGGTTGGTGAATACCTTAAGCATGTGACAGAAATATAACAGCTTACCATATTTTAAATATCAGCTCCCTAAGCACAGCATCTCCACGACATGGCGGCAGCGGTAACAATATTACAGAGAAAATAAAAGTTATGCCTTCTTTATTTGTGGCATTTGGGCTGTGTTATGCAAATCTTTCCACACAGTGGTTTGGATATGTGGGGGCATTTTAGGAAGCCTTCACTTTTAAAAAGTATATCTCTTTGGGATCTTTGCGACTTTATAGATCTTCTATATGCAGGAACAGCTTTAAACCCTCCAAAGACAAAGGGAAACATGAAATCACATCATACGACCATTTTAAAACGTCAAGATTTTTAGAACAATAAAAAGAATTCGATGGCGTCTAAACATCACGTGGCTTAAAAAAAAAACGGCATCCCAAACTGAGTGCCCCAAGATGGCAGCAAGCAGGCTGTGTAATTCTAGAAGGGACACACATCAGCCACTGCCATTGGGATGCTAACAGATAGCTTTCCCCGGGTATGACACAGCACCTTGAAAGCAATCACCTGTGCACACGAATCCCAGCACAGCCCATGGACGGATGATAAGATATATTGAATTCTGTATTATAGTTCCACTGCAGTCCAACTAACTCACTGATGCCCTTTGAGTTCACTTGAGACATTTCAATTACCCTCTCAAACAAATCAAGGCATGTATACAGCGATGATTTATGAGCTGCCCGTAACACATTCAAGTGTTGAGAACAGACTAAACGATTGGACTTCACTTTGAGAACAGGACCACAGAAACGGAGCAGTAATGACCTCCAGCTGAGGTTTCACTAGACACGGTCTCTGTCTCGCTCAATATAAATCAATCAATGTCATGTCAACAACCAGCCCACTGACAGTTTTGAAAGCATTCTGTACAATAATAAAAATGGATATTGTTTGATGAAATAAGTTTAATATGGCAAAAGTTATGGCCAATTTTGAAGTTGCTCAGATGCAAAACACGGGGCGTAAGCGTTGATGCTTCCCATTCACTTTTAATGGGTGAAGTCAAGCGTTGGCGAACTGAATTGTGTATCCGTCTGCGCTGCGTCAGTGCCGTTGCTCGCGGCAGAAGTTTAAAATTTTTTTTACTTTTCAAGCGGTAACGGGAGCGTCAGCCAATCAGATTGCCTTATGCAAATAACCTAGGCAGAGTCAGCCAATTACGTTTATGGAAGACCGGAGTATGTGCTGCGGCCACTGTGATTGGCTCTTGGCCATGCTTCAGACAAGCCTTCCGTCAAGCGTTAATGCTTTCGCCCTGTGTGAATGCGCCGTAAGTGCATCTGACATGTTTTCTTCTAAATGAGCAGAATTTGCTTCTATCAGACTCTTATGTTTAGTTTCAGTAATTTCACTTTAATGGAAATAGAAAAGGTTGGTAATTTTCAGTAATTGAAATTTTCACAAATGTCACTTAAGTCAGTTCATTGCTACCAAGTAAGACTGTCTTTCGCTGCCAGTCCCTTTAAGGCAGTGGTCTTTACTATTTTTTCATGAGAGCCACACTGATAGGTCAAAATCAATAGGAGAGCCACATTTACCGCAAAGTATCAAAAGTTAGGTCAAATCAACATATTTTTTTGTGTTACTTTAACTTAAAAAATGAAGCTAAACAATTTCAACTTGATTTTATAAATTATGTAAACTTTTTTTTTAAAGTTAAACTTTTAAATAGTAGGTTGAATTTTAAATAGTAGGTTGAATTGACTTGCGAAACCAAGTTGTTTAAACTTCATACTGCATATTTTTTTTTACAGTGACAATATGCAATGCAATAAATACAAAAGGGGGCAAATTCTTCTTCTTTATTATTTACCAGTCAAACTTGTAACTGAGACAAGATGATTTCCCTTAATGACAAAAAACAGAATTTCCATAATACCAAGTATTCTTATAATGTGCGTATGCAGTGCCCTCGAACCACTAGGGGGCCACATTTCTTTTAATTTTATGTTTTTTTTTCGTAGTTAGCATCCAGAGCATAAAAGATAGAAAAAGCGCATTCCTGCATGATCATATCACCATATTATTTACTGTTATGCGAGCCACAAATTAAAGCTTGTTGGTATTTACCAAAGACGCGCAGTGGATCATTAGCGTTGAAAAGGTGTGGTCTGGTAATTTTTGCAACTGAGTTTATTGCATATGCATTTCTAATAGTTAGGAGGAGATTATTTAAATGATTTACGCAACCTGATTTACTAATGTTTGCACGTGTGTTATAACTGGTATTTGTGCAATTATTTAACGCCGAAAAAAGCATGTCCACTCCGCAGATATTACCACTCCCATCTGCGCTTTTTGGAATTGCTCTCTCATCTTATTTGATCTATTTAATAAATCTGGCCCTAAATCTTTTAGAGACAAATAATTAAAGATGCAACTGAATACATTGCAAATGATAAAAGTCAAAATTAGGGGGCGCTGTGTTGCAGTCCAAGTAGGATAAAAGTTTTAATGTGGTCTGCAGTCGTTTCCCAATCCCACCTTATCTCTTACCACACTCTTCACTGTCCTTACTGAAAATATTTTGATCAATGATTGTACGCAGAAAGTTAATGGTACCTATTAACTTCAATAGTATTTGTTTTTCCTACTGTGGAAGTCAATGGGTACCGTCAACTGTTTACTTACTATCATTTAACAAATTATCTTTTTTTGCATTCAACAGATAAAGAAATGCATACAGGTTTAGAACAATGTAATGGTAAATAAACAATGACACAATTTTCATTTTTGGGTGAACTGTCCCTTTGATATCATTCTGATTTTTGACATAATTTAGTGCCTATTCATATTTTTAAAGAATTGTCTACTAAACAAAGAAACACTAAATATAGTTTGAAATTTTTATTCCAGCTGTCGCTGAAAGCTATGGGTGTAATTTTTGGAAAGGGGGTTTGCTGAAGGAATTGCTTGCGTATTAGACATCTAATGAATGAGACATAAACAGGCTGGAGGAAACATTATGTACAGACGTCTATGTAACAATTTATCTATTTGTGTTTTGACAGCTTGAACAAGGTTGGACAACATATACAGAAATAACATGAAGAAATAAATAAGCTTAATGATATATCAGTTTGAGCTAGAACACCAACCTAATCTACCCACTTTGTTCATTTTTAAAGTGCAAAAGTCTTTATCTGTAACTTGTGTCTGTATGTTGTCATACCCACGGCATTATTTTATCACTTGTCAACCAGTGTGTGGCCAGTGCTTCATCTAAACATCCTTTAAACAAAATCAATTTACTTGAAAAGCTAACTTTAACAATTCTTTTCCGAGACTATATCTCTACAGTTTAAGTTTTTTTTATCTCTCCACACTGTCAAATATCTTTTTTTCTTGTTTTAAATATAAACCCTGCTAAACTTTGTTAGATTTATGCTTTGAAGTGCTCGGCTGGGGTTCATTAAAAAAAGCAAAAGTAAATGTAATATTCACTGGGAAGTACAGAGCTGTGAAAGTCCATTAGGGATTTGGTTAATGAAATTGAAACAGCTTTGTAATCTAATTGGAATCCAAGCTGTAGGTATTTAATTTAAATGTGTTTGCGAATTAAAGCAATTTCAATTTGGACCCGAGTTAAAACTGTGCTACATAAATTAATCCGAACAAAATCTATTCTCTGTTTCTTTATTTTCCTAATGTAGGGTAAACAGAGCATTAAAGCATTTTCGAATCAGACATTTGTTGTTTCATAAAAGCATACTGATATGCAGATGAAAGAGACGAAATATAAAAACACAGGCTCGTACGGCTGCATAACCTATGCTGTGTAAAGTTCAGCAAGCACTGATGATGGACAGCGAGCTTTGAGTTGCCATGGTAACGTGTTTCTAAGTTTTGCCTCTCCTCCTCTGGCAGAAAGCATGAACAATGAACAATTCACCATCACCTGCTCCTGAAAGTTAAATGAGCAATATGACAGAAGCATTACAGTTAATCTGAGGCTATCCAGGTGGAAAACTTTCAGAAACAACCTGCTACTGATGGGCAATGCGCAAAAGTCACGATGTGGGGAGGCAGTGACAGGCAAAGGACAAACAAGAAAGGGAAGAGATAAAGTGGAAATAACAAGCAGATCTAGACCTCGATCCAGCCACAGCTGCCTGCCTAGACACACGCTTTGGTTCCTTTAAATGTCAAGATCAGAACCACACACTAAGGATTGTTGATATATCACATTTTTAGCACTTTAATACATACTTTTGTTGGAAAATAACTTTTAACAACATCCTGAATTTCACTGAATTTATTGGAGCTTTAATTTTTCATTTTAATTGTTATTTTTTTCTCTCCTAATACAAAATTTAAGTTACAATGTTATGAAAAAAGGGACATTTGAAAAAAGATTTGGTTTATAGATTGATGCTCTCAGAAAAATGAAAATTCTGTCATCATTTACTCATCCTCATGTTGTTACAAACCTGTATGAGATTTTTTATTTTGATGAACACAAATGAAGATATTTTGATAAATGATGGTAAGCACACAGCTGATTGTACCCATTAACTTCCATAGTAGGAAAAACAAATATGATGGAAGTATTTAAATGATAAATGAGGGTTAGGGTTAACGCACACAGTTAACGGTAGCCACTGAATTCAATCATATTTGTTTTTCCTACTATGGAAGTCAATGGTTACAAATGGCAGCATTGTTGTTGTGGAGTATCATCACATAAAATTCATAATCAAAGCCGACCAATGAGGTGGTGACCTTAACCTTACGTATTAAGATTTGTTATCTTTAAGTTCGCTAATAAAATGCCAGTGTGAAAGCTAAGCGAACTAGGACTTAATATACTTCTTTCTTTTTTGGTCTAGACCAAAAGAACCAAAAAAACGAACTACAAGTATGAACATGCCCTAAAAATAAATGTACATAAAGGTTCTTTTCAGCGATGCCATACAAGAACTATTTATACCTGGTATTAAGATGTGTTTTGGTCAATCGGATCACAAGTGGACGATGCTAAAGACAGGTGCAAACGTGGTGTAAAATATTTTGAGCTCGTCCACTTTCGACCAAATTCAGAGGTCGAAAATGCATTCTACTGGTTTGCTTTTATAGTGTAGCATGTGGTCGAATCTGTTCAAGCAGCCACAAACACCGCCTACTCTCCGCCTATAGAGGGTTTTCACGACGCGTCATCAGAGCGGAGGTCGCCATATTGGAGGCACTCTGCATCACAACAGAGCACAGGCACTGATGTATATCCCGAACGTCTTCATGGAAAATTGTTAAATATTGCTGGGTTTGAGGTTGTATCAATAGGACAGATCGAGAAAAACATTTGGAATATTATCGTATTTCAAAAGTTATTAAAAACCAGGGAAAGGAATGCAAGAAATTATCAGAGGAGGCGCTTGTGGCTGGCAAAGCTCAGGAAAAATAGTATTGTATTAGAAATATGATTGAAGTACATAAAGTATAAAACAAGTATGCTTCTACTTGTGCTTTATTTAAAGAGTATTTAATATGTACTTTTTAAAAGTATACTTTTAGTGTATGCACAAAATGTACTTAAACACAACTAAAATTTGCGCTGCAATGGCTTGTGTGTTTTATTGCTTATAACAAGTTAATATTGTAATAATATTTTTAATAGTAAATGGTAAAAACAATTATTGCTTTTATTGTGTGCTTTTTTATTGTAAAGCCCTTTGGTAGGACACTGGCTATTTTAAATTAGCTTTATAAATAAAGCTGACAATGACAAAATGGGCTCGGCGGGATGCAAATGAAGGAAGAATCGCCGGGTCGTCACGAATCCAAGAAGAGGGAGCTAACTCGTAGGGATCTGCATTGCCTATAAATTGCAAGTTCTCGAAATACAAGTCCTTCCCTATATGCCTTTGCATCTTAGACGCATTTTCTGTTGTTTAGACATCTCTAAATTCACTTAAAGTATCTGAAGCGCACAATACTCCATTGTACTGCGTTCAGTTCTTTACACCGAGTGCCTCCACAATGGCCGCGCATCCGGGTTACCGCCCAGAACGTGACGTCGGTGAAAACCCTCTATTGATCTGATATGATGTACAGAACATAATGTTTTTCCATTGGACATAACTTTTAGCACAATCTTTAGGCTTTCATTTTGCAAATGTTTGAAAGTGGCGCGAGCTTACTTTATCAGTTGCTTTATCAAATATCAGAGAAAGCTCTTACATATACATGTACAAAACTTGTTTCCTAAAACACAAGCAGCGGACTCTAATGCCAGGTATAAAAAGACTCTTCATGTAACCATTTAGCCAAAAATGGTTCTCCTATGCATCATGAAGAACCTTTATTTTTAAGAAAGTAGGGTCATTTTAAAATGAATGATATACGCTGTCGTGGAAAAATTTTTGAGACTAGAGAGCACTCCATGTTTCTTTTCTGAATTTACTATTAATGGTATGTTTTTTAAAAAATTATCATTAAAGGGACACAAGGCAGCATTTTTATGTTAATAAATCATCTTCGCAAGTCGGTATATTGTTAAATGACTCATTACCGGACGAATGAAGACTCTCTCGCCCGCCCCTACTGTCTGTAGGAAGAATACCCCACTTGCAAGTTCGCTGTATCCGACCCGGTGTCCTTCAGTCGCGCAAAGTCTCAGATATTGCAAGAAGCAGGATCACTTTGCGGCAAACAACACAGAGGCAACACAGACGAATTACGTTTTCCCTTTGCTTGTCTTTATATATTTATTTATTTATTTATAATTCTATTATTCTCATGCCCACTCTCCCAATAAAAAACAAAACACGAAAGCAGTAGTTTGCCTCGTTCATATCGGTCGTTCACGGTAAAAATACTATTACATGACAACAAAATAAAAATAAAAAAATCAGTTGTAAAGGAAATATTACTTACCTAACATAACTGGATTGGAAATAAGATGATAAACTTTGTTCCGAGGGGGGACGGACAACAGTTCGTTTTTACGACAGTGTGTTTGAAAGCATTTACTTTCAGACACTAGGGGGAGCTCGTAGAGAAATATTACGCAGACTTGCCTGGTTTCCCTTTAAGTTTCATTCTGTTAACTACTGACACCATTCCTACCAAATTTCTAATAAAATAATGTTTTTATTTGCATTTACAGTGTTTGAATTTGCAAATTGAAACAGGACAAAAAGGTCAAAATAACAAAGATGCAATGTTTTTAGATCAATGAAAACAATTTCATTTTGAAACAGCACAACACTAATGTTTTGTGTTTATTTTAGCATCAATTGAATAATGAATATTTGATATGATTACCCACATCTTTTATGTGTTTTGGCATGCTCTCAGTCTTTTACATGGCTGTTTTGTGACTTTTGAGGTTTGCTTTTGTTGAAATTCAAAAGACACTGGACTGAAATGACCACAATACTAATAAATAGTTGAATAAAGGCAAAACTGCAGAGGTATTTTATTTTTTTCCACATCTTTCCATACAGTAGTGTATTGATCTTCTTACTGGTTTAGACTAGTATACAGCGACTATGTGGTGTTTTTATGATAGCTGGATAACTACAGAAGTCTTGGTGACATTGTCTTTTGTGGACCAGCATTTTTTCGAGGGAACTATCCACCAGCAGGACCAGCACAAACCAGCATTGAGTTCCTGCTGGTCTAAACAGGTTGTTTTTTAGCAGGGTACAAGAAAAGTTTAATTCCAAATTAAAGCTGATGTTTTGCAGGTGGGAACCTGAAACCTGCTGCATTGTAAGAAAGCTTTTCAGCCATTGAGGCTTACTGAGATGTTCGAAGTGCTGACGAAGCACAAACACGGCCCTTTTCATTCTCCAGATTTGCTTGCCAAAGCATCAAAAGACTGCAGACACAGGCAGCTGTCTGGCCAGTACAAATCTGAATTAAACTTCAGCGAAATAAACAAGTCTTTGAGAAAGGGCCAGTAATGTAATGGAGGAAAGTGCTGCGAAAACCAGTCGGTGAGATAAATGGTTCCTTGCTGTCTAAACAAGATGAGAAAATCTTTCATGGAGAAGTCCTCCTGTGATTTGTGGTGGTTTCTTTGTCTCGGGTCACAGCGCACTAATGCGCACTTATTTCTCATATCCAGACCCTCTAGACTAGAGTATGCACATCAAAAGCATGCTTCGCAGTGAGACCCCATTACCGTATGAAGATATCATATTTCCGCGCGTGCAACCGTCCTCCCTGCTGCGTTGATGAGCGTGGCCAATATGCTTCACCTTAATCAATGGATCCCCGTCTAGTTTTTAGCAATGATCAATGGCGAGAGAAGAAAATGAATCTTAAATGAAGCAATGATTAAAATACAAGGTTGTAGATGAAAACCATCAAAAAAAGGGTTGATGACTTGTAATGCAGAAGAACGGCATGCTGTGAAGAAGCACGGAAGAGTTTTTAATGTGGCCCACCCCCCTAAAAAAAAAACACCCCCTGGCTTTCCATCAGAGAAAACGGAGATGACATGTGGCCAACCTGCCAGATGTTCCCAGGGCAAGATGGATAGAGAAAGATCGCTCTCACTATCTGTGATAGAAGGGGGGAAGAATAAGAATAGGTAAAATGGTTGGATGAATAGCGGGGAGAATCTAGGTCGCCTGTCTACTTGGAATAGCATTACGGCATGATCATTGTGAGTGGCCTAGATTTTGGTGCACTGGACATTTTAAAAGCGAGCAGTCTCTGAAACTTGACTTTAATATGGTACGCTCGCTCTTCCTGTCATATAACTGGGCATTGAATCAAAAGATCACAGGGCGAAGATCAAAATTAAATCACAGATTGAACCTATAGCGATATCTGTCAACTGTTATAGTGTGGGCATTTGAAGTGTAAAGTAAAGCACGTTTTTATCTTTGACTGGCGATTTTTACAGAGCTCATTGCCATTCTTCTTCATAGCACCCGAAATGGGGTTACAATACAGGATTAAGGGGCAGATTCACTCAAATTGAATTTCACCAGTTTAAAGCACTGTTTATTTGCTTTGTTTTAGCATCTGATTTACTAAAGGAATTATGTAAATCAAGCAATGGAGCAAATGCACCGAGAAAATGTGTGCTGAATGTAATTTGCATAGTACAGATCATGAACTTGAAGGTTCACAGGCACTATAGACCGTGGAAGATGCATTAGACTGCTGTGATTTTTGGGACTATTGCGATCCAAACAATCTTATCCAATGCTGAAAGTAATACAAACACCATCATTTAATCATCATTTGTGGTGATCAATAGAAAAATGTAAATGAAAATGATTTTGTGTAACTTCAGCAGGAAAACAGCTCTGAGAGGTTTCTAAATAATAATAAAGAGTAGTAAAGAGAATTGCATTTTAACTGACGCTCCTGGGTACTTTATTAAGTGATAAATTGAGTCATAATAATCTACAGTACCACCACATAAATTGAATTTATTCATTTAAAGTGCCAAAGAATGCATGTAAATAATGTGTTTCATTTTTCTCTGATATCTACATAGAAGGTATGTGACTTTATTACAGGCTTAAGTGCAAAAATGATCCAGAAACGTTTTTACATGTTCATTTACAACCCTAGGATCTGCCTTTAGAATGAAATCGTCTATTATTACCTTATGAATATTAATGTTGAGCTCTGCACTGATTGGCTGTTTCACAGAGCAGCTCCTTCAGTAGCTCTGTGTGTGTAAACAGACCTTATGCTTGAGTCTGTATCAGACGAAGATACAGAATTTCAGGAATTATCAATTAAGTTTTTCAATATGGATCTGCAGAATATAACTGTAACATCAATAGTAGAGCGCTAGCATATAGCGCCAACTCATCCGTCACAATTTTGTTTTTAACAACATTGTAATTAATTTAATGTATAATTTAACATTAGGGGCGTACATCTTGACTGTAACGTCACAGTTGGTGTTATGTTGAGATTGGTCTGTTTCCAGCGGTCTTTTGTATGCAAGATTCACATAAGAAGCAGGAAACAATCGCGTTTAAGGTTTATGACATGTCTTCCCCATGTACACAACTCTTATTATTCATATGCTTAGGTAAATACAGATGTACATTCTATGGCGCCTTTAACTGATTCCCTTTGCATTACAAAAAAAAAAAGAAAGTAAAAAAATCAACAACAAGAGATTCATGAGCTTTTTGTGTAAATGAGCAGAAAAGTGCCAATATCCACAAGTCGGTCCATTTTTCCAACCCAGGCTCACTCGCCACATGAACCTCTGGCTACTTTCAGCATAACCTAAAATATGTTGCTCCAGGTATATATCCCTGATTCCCTGTATCTTGATTTTTCTCTGTTGATGTAAGATTTTTAAAAGCTACGAAGCAGACACATACACAAATTAAGACATGTTCGTGTTTGCTAAGTACATTTGTGCACAAGTGTGCGTCATGCCTAAGTGACTTACAATGTCATTGCGGATAGCCTCTTATGGAACGGCTGAAAAGGGGGGCATATTTGTTCCTCAGACATTGCACAATAAATGTAACACTTGAATATAACATTATAAATAGTGAATGAAAAGTGAGACTCGAACGAATGTCTTGTAGTGAACTAATCGTTTACAGTATTTATATCGTAATTTGGTCAGAAAAGTCAAGATTGTGAGGCAAAGAAATCGTTTTGGATTAAAAGGCTTGGATATTCCATTTCCTTGGACTTTTGGGGATTTATGAACAATTTGTTTTGGACAATTTCACAGAAGCGGATAAAGGGAAGATTTTGAAGGTAAGTACATATCCTAAATCAGCACCGCCCGGTTCAGGTAACTAACAACTAGATTACAGTTTTATGACTGCTATAAATCATATTATGTTTTGTTTGTGCACTTAATGGAATCCTGAGAGTCTCCGATTTCAAACGATGTGCCGCATGACGTATCTTTTGAAGATTTAATGCATCAAAGTTACAATGATGTTTATACAGCCTCATGTGCAAGGGAGAGGTGTGCTGTGTGTACGGCACAGTGATCCTTATCAGGTTCAATTTTAATAGAACAGCCTACTAACAGATACAGATGTATTCTGATCATTCATTACAGTCACTTTTGTTAAGTCAACACTATGCGTCCTGTAAACAACCAGTTGCTGACAAACCTCGGCCTAACACGGTCAATCCTGAGAGTAATGACATCAGATGTTAATCCCTTACAGTCAAACAAGCATGAGCTAAAGTATGTACAATATAAAATAATGTTCAATATCTGCTTTGTAACCCCAAATGAACTCGCATCAAAATGGAAAAATGCGCCTCCATTGCCTCTAGTGGAAAGATGAAACAATATGTACCAGGAGAAACATGTTTCGGTTTATGCAGAAATGTAGGCAGGTGAACGTAATTCCAATGAGCCTTTGTAGCATTATTCGTTACACACATTCAACTTAAGTAGCTTCACCATCACAGTGCCCCTTGTGACAACGCTGAGAATTAAACTGTACTTGTCTTGCTTTCCATTTATGCAATTAAATATTGGATGTTTTAGGCCTTGCGTACTATAGATTGTGAGGTGCTTTGATGAGAATCATTGTAATAAGTAAATTAAATAAATGTGAACTGTGAAAAACACTGGTCTCTCCGACTCCATTTACAGAGATGATATACCCAAAGATAATCTCCAAATCCACAAAATATGCCTTCAAGTACAACAATGAACTACATGTTTATAAATAACAAGTCATTTGGCTGCTTCTCTGGCATCTATTCAACTCTTCTGCCACACACAGAAGGAGCGCTTTATAACTGTCATTCGAGACGATATTGAAATCTTTCCCTTTCATATTCAGTTAAATATAGACCAAAATGTGTGACCACGCTTGCACATACGTAATATTTTGATGTTACGCCTCAGAAAAACAGTGCGAGGTTTATGCCACAAGGATTCTTTGAAAATGTGTTAATAAAGATGACAGAAACATTGTTTTTTCCTTCCAGGATTTTCACAGCATTCTTTCTCTTCAAATGAAGGTTTCGTAAGGGACTTTCTACCTTAGGAAAATGGTTCCTCACGCAATTGTTTTCTTAAACAGTATTTTTTGTAGAAATTTTACAATTTTAAACAGAATTTGGGTTTTTATACCCACATTCGACTTCTCTTCAAGTCATCAAATGTACTGAAACCTATTTTTCTGCAAGTAAATAACTGGGTATCTGAATCAAAATAATAAAGTGCTTTACTATTTTTTCTTCCTTTATTGTAAAATAGTAAATTCAATAATACATGGAAAACAACAATAATTATATTTTAGCATTAGAAAACTAAAGAGTTTACACACAGTGCTGGATTAACCATTACATAAACAAATGATTTTGGTAATCATCAATATGTATGATTGATGATGACAAAAAAAATGTATGATTATCATAAAAAACAATAGCAAATTCCCACCCCTAACCCTAACGTCACAGGAGTCAAGGCAAATCATAAAAAATTACAAATGTGGTTGTACAAATTAATAAGAATTAGCCACCTCGTAAAATATGCACAAATTGCCATGAGATTGCATTGCACAAACATTACGATGGGTGATGCTTTAATACATTTGTGCACTGTAATGTATATAAAAACTTTTAAGAAAAAGTGTGACAATATTCAGTATTTAGATATATCAAGACAGTCAGAAAAAAAATGCTAAAATTTATACCTCCAGTTGTTCATAAAAATAGTACCTCAGAGGTACATATTGGCACTTCCCCAGCACAAAAAATTTTTTGTACTAAAACTATAGAAAATAGATAATAAGAATAAAAATAACATTTAAAACAACTAAACATTTTTAGGTATTAAAGCTAATCCAATTTTCTGTCCAGGAGCAAAGACCTAAGATTGTTTCATGCAGTCACATAAGTAACCATTGTCCCTGAGGAAGATCTGAGACCAGAAACCCCCATGCAAAAAACACAAAATGTCCACAAACCCACTCTGATAAACATTAACCTCCTTCATCCCCTGACATACTGTCTGTTTGTAGTATTTCAAAGGCAACATCCACAAGGCTTATGTCAGCCTTTAGTTACACAACACAATAAAGCACCTTCAAGGCAGACAGAATAGCAGCTTCTGTGACAGGCAGTTCTTCAGAGACATGAAGGTACTGAAATCTCAGAGTGGACTGCGAGTCTTAATGAGTCTCCGGGTTGATGGGTACTCTGAGGAGTTGTGAAACACAAAGAGAGAGAGAGAAGCTCACAGGCCTGTATGTCAGGTATGTGCGAACTCACGTGGCGTGACTGACGGCTGCTGCTGGGCCCAGAATGCATTGCACGGGGAATTTAGTTGAATGACGCTCTGAGATGTCCAGATTATTCCTCGGCCTGACTGTCAAAATCAGCCAGGAGATGCGTTTGATTTTGAGCGTACCCCAGGAACAAACTGTACGGAATGATGAATGAATAAAAGATGACCTGTTGTGTCGCACAATATATCTCTGGACGTCAAAAGGGTGCTACGACATTCGAAACATTGTCCGTTATTCTACGACATCTAAAAGGAATAGAGTCTCGTCCATATAACCCATGCACTATTGTTTTATAGCTTTAACTCATTCCCCGCCAGCCTTTTTTTGAAAAGTTGCCCACCAGCATTTTTTGTGATTTTCATTTGGCTTCCAGTAAAATGTTCTTCTAAAAATCTATAAACATACATATATATTAAATAAAAGAACAGACCCTCTGCTTTTAAACAAACAATAAACAAACAATCAAACAAAACAGGAAAAAAACTCTTAAATATGGGTATTTTTCTTCAAAAAATATTTCTTTTTTTAAGCAAAAAGATGAAATAATTGCATTTTTGTGAAGGAATTTTGTTAGAGATAAGATTCAGAAAGATCAAAACATACACAGAGTTTTTTATAAATTGGATAGTGGATAATCGCGCTATTACAGATAACCATAAAAGCTTAAGAGGAACACTTTTTTTCATGCAAACGTTTTCTCTTAATGCCTTCCAAAAATGTTTCTTTTTTAAATATATAAACATAATATCCAGAAAAACATGGGAAGGTTTCTTCAAAAACAAAATTTTCAGCAAAAAGCTGAGATAATTAAATTTTTGTGAAGGACTATTGATAGAGATCAGATGCAGAGCAATCTTTAAATCATACACGGATGCTGCGTCCGAAACCGCCTACTTCATGCTGTATAGTACGCGAAAAGCAGTAGGCGAGGCGAGTAGTATGTCCGAATACATAGTATTCGAAAAACAGTATGCGAAAAGTACCCGGATGACCTACTTCTTCGGGCTAGATTTTGCAGTGTGCATACGATGGACACTTCACTATCCCATGATGCCCCGGGAGAGGAGTTATCCAACAAAGAAGAAGAGGCAGCATGCGGCTGTTTTTGCGCTGAAATGACATGACGTGATGACAACGTATGTCACGTGATGTAGCAACATGGCGGATGTAGTACATCTGAATTTTTTCATTCATACTACCAGGATTCATACTATACAGTACCTTACGTTTTTAACGGCAAATAAGTAGATACTTCATCTTATTCAGTACCTACTATACAGTATGCGGTTTCGGACGCAGCCAGAGTTCTTTCTCTTTCACGTGAGGCGCTACTGCCGAAAATTCTCGTCATTGGCAGGGAAGCGTTTTCTCTGAATTGACGAGCTAACTTGTCAACGGCGGGGAAAGAGTTAAGTCTGAAGCAGACTAAAATTCGTTCACATTTGAAAGCGAAAATGCAAAAATGTATCCAAAACACTTTTAGCCAGCTCTATCGCACAGCCTTCATTTGTGTCAAATTGTCACGACAAAAGTAATTTATCTATCCTCACTGAAATTTGAAACTGAAAACACAATGCAACACAATAACATGACTACTTGCGAACACTAATGTGGTCTATAATATCAAAACAATATGCAATTAACATTATTTGTTATTGGTTCACTGATGGTCTTCTGACTAATGATGTGTGCATACATGTTTCATATGAACATTGATAAATAATAATGCTTAAAAAAAACCTGCAAATTACTTGTGCAGTTAATAGTCCCACATAGACTCAATTTACATAAATATTGATGTGTTATTAAAAAAAACTGAACAAAAGAGTTAAGTGTTAAATAAATAAATATAGCAATGTTAACTTTCTCTTAAATCATAATATGTTAACTTTGGCAGGTCTACTTTTCTATAAATATATAAAGATATTCTTGCCAATATGGTTTGCATACAACAGAATACTTGGCAATGAAGCAATGCTAAAATACACTTAGGGTATTTATTTATGTTGCTCGATTGCATTTTTAGATCTGTTAGACACATCATCAGGTTACTTTACTCCCACATACTGAAACGTTGCAGTAAACCTTTGTTTCACAGGCACCAGCACTAACATGCTTTACTAGTCAGGTGATTTGTTGTGAAATGTTTCGGTGAAGAGGAGAAACAGTGAATTGGTCTCGGTCTGTGTTTACCTGCCATTCCAACAGATATGCGCTTGAACTGGAATACTTTAAAAACTGTGAATTGTCGGAGCACGCCGTACATATTAATGTTCGGAATATTTCTTCTCCCGTGTCTGGATTTCAATAGATTCCTGTGGACTCTCATTTTAAGTGGCGTTTCGGGAACTAGGCGTCCGTGGCAGATTGTAAACACAAATAACCATAAACAAGCGAGCTGCCTTGTTTCGGATCTGAAGTATGTCATAAAGCCAAGTGCAAATAGTCCAAAGAAACCCAACAACTAAACATCTGACACAAAGTCTTGTCACGGCTGTTCGGGACACGAATTCAAATTATCACGGAAGGGATGTCTCACAGCGTACAATGTCACGGAAAAGTGTTTGACATTCGGAATTTTACACCAGAGAAACTGTATCGTCTTACAATAGCGAGATTTGTCTAGAGGATAAGGACAAAATTAATAAGACAAGCTGTATGATAATATTCTCCACAGAAATCCAAAGCATCTGCTCTGCCAGTTTCGTTTGATCTCTCTGCTCTATTTTGTTGGAGAGAAAGAAACTTCTCGCTGTTCGAGACAGCAGGAGCTTAATCCTAAATGGATACATTCAGCGGGAGTCAATCTCTCTCCCTGCTGACGTTATCGACGTTTTTCCTTTCTCCCAGGAGATTTATTTCCCAGCACTGAGGTTTATCACATGAATGAGCAACACTTTCTTTTAAGTTTTTAAATTTGAGAGTTTGCTAATGTTCAAAGTTCATGTCATTTGCTAATGCTAATCGATGTGTTAAATGTACAGTTTTATATCATTTATACTTGCAATCTGTAACTTTTTAGGGTTAAAAAGTACGTTAAAATCTGTGCCAAAACTATATTGCAATGTTATGTTTCAAAGTGAGATGGCGACAGAGAGGCAAAAGAAACAGCTTTTAAAGGAAAACACCACCGTTTTTTCAATATTTTATAATTTTCTTACCTCAAATTAGATTAATTAATACATACACAGCAAAATCACCAGTGTTAAATTTTCAGGGATGGTGTTAAATACACAGTGTTGATGCTGTTTTAACACTATCTGGTAATAAAATAACACTGCCATTGCTAGGCCAGTGTTATATTCACGACAGTGTCAGTGTAAAACAAGGGTGTTATCAGATTTCACTCTGAGCGGTGTAAATCAAGCCACGCCTCCACTAAACATATCCTGTCAGGGATTTTACCGCCATTTTCTTTCACCGGAGGACTGAAGAGATCAGGTAAATCAGTCTCATAATATTCACATGGTTTGGCTAAATTAAACTGTTATTTCTCTGTCTGACTCTACGCAGCCATATGCCAAAAAACCTAAATAAGATATTTTTCCCATTTTATTTCCCCTTTGTTCGTTATTTGGTTCAGTTTAATCAGAGCTACCTTGTGTTACGTTGTTGCCTTGTTAGTTTAGTATAAAGTTAAACTGCTAGCTAAAAGTTTAAAACCAAGAAGGATACTATTAACAGGAGATATGAACGAAATTGAACCATGATAAAACGCGACATGCACTACAAATTGAAGGTATGAAATTAAGTTAAATGAAAGCTCGTTTATTCACCATATGATGCTCGTTATGAGGTAATCATATAGGCTAGATACCGTGAGTTAACGAGGTCGTTTACATGCACGTGAGTGCACGGATATCGGTTAATTATTCAAATTACTGAAAAACACGGAGAAAACCGCAACCGCATCGTCATGTGTTTTTCTAAGATGTAACTTATGCAAACAGGGGAAATATCGCCAAACCAACAATTAATTTTACCAAAACCTCACAATATATCATCATTTGTATGCACAGATTGCTGGATTGGATGCATTGTGTGTTGTAAGCTTTTCGTGGCGCTAGATGTCAGACAGATGCAAATGGCAAATACATACAAAAGTGTAAAACGTGTAAGGCTAACGTGAACGTTTGTTTTTTTTCTGTCATTATAGATGCTAGTTTGGTGAAAGTTCACACTGAGTGCTTCAAATCATTCAGACGAGATGCTGTTTTTAGGGCAGTTTATTAAAGAAGACCTGACATGGATGACTTCCAATGAGAAACGACTGCTAATACTTATATAAATTCATTACAGAAGGTAAGTTTATATATTTATACATATAAATCATTTTATTTGACATAACTGAACAGTTAACCAATCTTTTTAGTATATGTAGTTTTGTACATATTATGGTTATTATTAATCTGGAAAGAAACTCACATGACCTGCTGCCAACTTTAATAAAATATTATCTTCTCATACATCGTTTTGCTATTGATGTCATATTAAATAGCAATCAAATTGATTACTATTTTGAAAATGTATAAATGAAGATTCATATTGTCTTGAGTGCTGTTTTTAATATAAAAAGAATGTTGAGTTTTCAGAGTCTTTATTGTCATTTTTTGTGATAGGACCCTACCAGACTATATTTGAATACGGCATACCCATGAATTCTGGAACTGTTATTCCTTAACCCAGTTTGGAGGATAAGAGCTTACCAACTAGTTACAGTATGTGAGTACACACAGTACATTTGTACTGTACACTGTCTCTAACATGATTTATTATACTGAGATGATTTTGATTCAAATAACGGTTAAAACTGCACCCTTTTTGGTATTTTCTTGACTCTTTTTGTCTTTGAAAATCTGCAGAAATATGCTGAGGTGATGTATTGCAAAATAGCCAACATACAACAATATGGATGACCCTCTGTCTGGTCAACAGGAGTTTAAATATGGTAAGTGTACATGGGTTTGCTACTTTTACGGTTTTAAAGTTTAACTGTATACTCATGGTGTTTCAATTCTGTTTTGCTAGGATGGGACAGTGATGTGGCAGCTCTTCCCTGGCTCATTCACCTCTTGCCTTTCATTTGTGAAAGGAAGAAAGAAGAAAGACTGGAGAGGGTCAATGTGCAACTGAAGCTACTGATTGTGCTATGTAAGTTTTTTTAGTATTTTGTTCTAGTTATTTATTCAGCAGTTAGTTTGCTTGCATTGTTCACCCCATGTAAATGCATACAAGTTCATAAATACACATCAAATACATTCATAAAATACACTCTTTTAAAACACTTAGGTGATCAGCATCAATCCATGCTTTGAGGTGGATGAATCAGCACAGCCCTGCCTGCACTGTGTTGGGAACAGAAGTTGCATCCAGAATTTTTGCATCATTCTGGACCAAAAAGCCATTCCCTCCATGATGAAGACCACTGATGCAGCCTTCCACTACATCATGAGTAAAACAACTACAGAACTAAATACCAGGTTGGAACGTATTTAAGAAAAATGAAACGTCTTTTGAATTGAAATGTCTGTTTTGTTATGGAAAAATCTTTAGTATTGTGAAGGATAAGCATTTCTGCCTGCCAGTAAGGTAATTGCAGTGTATTTTAATGTTCAAGTTTTGAGTAGGGTGGCTAATTTTTTTTACTCATTTGATATATTAAAGACCTTATAATAAGTGTTTTTCATGTCCCTGCGCTGTGGTATAAGATAACTTTCATTATTCCATACTGTATTCTGTATTCTAATTGTAGCTGAGGTATTTAAATAAGCAGTATTAAATGCAAAGTGTTGTGTGTATCAATGTAAATATTAAATGTGATGTACTTTAATAAAAAGAGGTTTTGCAATATTTCTTGTCATTGGTCTTTTATAGAAACAACCCATTAGCAACAAAAGTGGCTATTAATCAGTATTTTAACACTTAACATTGTTGAATTCACATTACACTGGTGTTGACCTTAAATTAGGAGTGTTAATTTTTAACACTGTATTTCTGTGCCAACACCAGTGTAGTGTGGAAACAACAATGAATAGTGTTGAACAAAGTGTAAAATTTAACAATATTGAGTGTTAAATTAACATATAATGAGTGTTGTTAAATTAACACTACACTTTTGACTAAATTAACACAGTGTAGTGTGGACACATATACACACTTTTCAAGTGTTAAATTTGACACCCTGGGTGTTATTTTAACACCAGTGATTTTGCTGTGTACCTATCTTTTTTCAATGCGTGCACTTAATCTTTCTACAGCGTGTCATGAATGTGTTAGCATTTAGCTTAGCCCCATTCATTACTTAGGATCCAAACAGGGATGAATTTAGAAGCCACCAAACACTTCCATGTTTTCCCTATTTAAAAAATCTTACATGAGTACTTACACGAGTAAGTATGGTGGCATAAAAAAAAACGTGACAATTTTTTAAGCGGATAAAAAAATGAGAACTATATTGTATTGCGGAAGAGCACTGCGCAGTAACATCATCACTCCTGACTCCTCCCCCTCGCGCTCAAACTTCAGTCAATATTACTGCGCCCGAGGTCAAAGTGCTGCAAACTAAGGGGCCAGTCACACCAATAGCGTTTATGGCAGTTGTAGGCGCCTTTTTTGAATGATATTCTATGGGCAGGGCGCGTTTGCGCGCTGTTTATGCGCGCCGAGCGCCTTGCGGTTTTTTGCCGCCTGCCGCGCACGCGTTTTTGAAGGAGCGCTGAGAGCGGAGAAGCGCCCGACGTCATTCGTGTCTTTCCATTGTCCAATCGAATGAGGGGAGAGGCGGGCCTTACGTTGTGGTGAGGGAAGTTTACAGTTGCTTTGAAGAACCGGACTCCACTCGCTCACTCTCTCCTGCATGTTTGTGCACCTCTCATCCTCAAACAAGGCCAGAGCAAGCGTCCTCTTTTTAAAGTTTCTGCTGATATGACAGTTAACAGCAAAAGAGCGCTCATGCTTCAATATTTGATTGACAAGACAGCTGACTTGGTGGTTGCTTAGCAATATGAAAAGCCGCGTCGCACTGCTCTTTTTTTTAAAAAGGCAGTGCGTCGCGCCTTGCGTTTGCAAGCGTTTAAAGCGCTTTTGGTGTGACTGAAGCCTAAGTGCTCTTCCGCCATACAATATAGTTCTCATTTTTTATCTTAAAAAATCCCCACATTTTATAACATTGTTTTTATTGTTTATTAATCAGTAAGGGGTAAGCTTGTACTCAATTATAAATGTAGACAATAGCTATGTTTTCATTCTCCATTTTTATGCGCATTTTTAATTATTGCATCAGAAACAAGTGATGATAAAGACAAATTTTGGATAAAAATCCCTTAATTCGCAAATGTTTTTAATACTTTGTTAGTTTTGTGCGAAAAAGAGACTATGTGAACAACGTGAGATGATAATGCATTTGTCGAATAAATGTTGATTTAAAACATCGGTACATGAGCGAAAAGCGCCAGCTGTCCCAAAGCGGTTCTCTAGCAAAACCATCAAATTTAAGCTTTTCGATGTAAGCACATGAAGTTCTTAGCCACAGATTCATCGTAACGATTCTGGCTTCTGGCATTAACAGTTCAGGTTAGCATCCTGTTTTGTTGGTTACTAGGCTACCTACTATTGGTTACTAGGTTACCCATGCCACCATTATCCACTCAGAGAACTAGATGGAAACGCATGTAATTGGCGTATGTTTTCTGGGGCATTTTGCAAGCGTTGTAAAGATTTACTTTACGTTTAGACGGAAACCCAGCTTATGACTGAAACCAGATTGGTTTTCCAAACAGTCCACCAAACAGCTAATCCAAGCTAATCTTCTCACTATTGGTTTCACTACTGCTATCATACAACCCATTATCACGAAATTACGTACCTATAGTCATATAATTTTGAGTGTTTTCCGTGACACTGACACGTTTTTCCACCTTTTTGCGTGAAAATGTCACGTATTTTTTTTTTTACGTGTCACCGTCACGTATTTGTTACTCAACAGTTTTGTCCTATTTTCTTACCATTGTCGCTTCGGTTTAGGGTTAGATTTACATAAAATGACATCCTTAACCAAACCCAACTCTAACCCTAATGCCAGGCGACATAGTTTAAAAATCATAAAATATAAAAAAATAAATTATGAAAAAAGGTATAAACCAATACTTAAAGTGACTTCCCAACGCAAACACCAAATCTAACACTAAACCAATCAATGGTTTGAAAATAGGACAAAACAGTAACAAATACGTGACAGTGACATATAAACAAAAAAATGTGTC
Organism: Paramisgurnus dabryanus; assembly: GCF_030506205.2. Classification (NCBI taxonomy): domain Eukaryota; kingdom Metazoa; phylum Chordata; class Actinopteri; order Cypriniformes; family Cobitidae; genus Paramisgurnus; species Paramisgurnus dabryanus. The sequence goes on from NC_133348.1 coordinate 33,651,257, forward strand.
AGTGTCACGGAAAACACTCACAAAATTACGTGACTATAGGTACATTATTTTGTGATACAGGGTTGTATCATAAATAATGTCAGGTTATAGAAAATCTAATTATTATTAGAATTATTCATGTAACAATACCTATAATAATAAATGACATACATAGAAGGAATGCAATCATTCCTGAATTTGAGAAATGGTGGAAACGGGAAAAAATCTGATATAAAAAAGATCTGTTCATGAAAGAGAGCTGTATATTAATTCTGATATTAATGTATTAACAACCACTCAACTTGGGGAAAAGATGGATGAAAAGAAGTATGAGATTTCTTCAAGGTCAAGATAATCAGTTTTTTGTTTCATTCTGAAAACACAGTCCGTCTCTATGTTTCGCTTCTTGCCCTTCAGCACATTCACCGAAACACACATGCAAACGCACCTACAAATCTAACAATCTTAGGCTAAAACAGGAAACATGCAGAAGACAAACACACCAGTCCCAAATGGAAAGATGTCAAAGAATGAAAACAAGGCTGTCGTATTTTTTCTTTGTTTAAATCTATGAAATATACATCAAGAAGCAGAGTTGTGTCCAAAGCCCAGGGACAGCAGCCCATTAAATGCAACTGTTTGTCTGTTTTCATCCGTCTCTTCTGTTTATTCTGGCTGTGTGTTTGCATTGACTTAAAGTGCGTTTTGCAGGTAAAATTTTTCCACGAATTTGGGCAATTTGCTTGTTGATAATAAACATTTAAATTGTTATCCATTGTATTTTATGTTGTTGGTTATCATAAAACGGAATAAAAACGAAAAAGTACAGCGGTTTGCAAGGATTCTCCTTTCCCCCTCAACACACTGCATGACGTCACGTTGGGGAGAGAATTTGCCTTAAGAGCATTGAGAGTGACTAGAGAGATGAGTAAAGTACAATATTCAGATTATATCAATGCAAATTATAGATAAATACATAGATATAGATAGACTAGATAGACAGAACGACAGATAGATAGATAGATAGATAGATAGACAGACAGACAGATAGATAGATAGACAGACAGACAGACAGATAGATGGGCTAGTATAGAGAGATAGGCAGAAAGCCAGATAGCCTTAGCATAACTTCGTGTAGAAAGTAAACAAACAATTAACATACTCGTGCATGCTGGTTTGAGGGGGACCATAATCCTGCTGAAATGGGTGTATGCGATCTTCAGCACAAACGAATTCAGGCAGCATGACTCAAATCCTGGAAGCTGAGTGAGGCGTCACGTCGTCACATCTGGTCGCGAGGTAAGAGCCTCGAACACCGATCAAAACGCACACATTTCCCTACAGCCAGTAGCGGAGTTTCAGTCGGGAGAGTCGGGACTTTCCCGGTTGGCCGGTCTGATAATAGTTATACATTGGGAGTTATATTAGCAACACCGTCTGTCGGTCTGATGTGCGGCCGGTTCCCGCAGCCCGCTGGTCAAACTATGCAGCCTCTCTGCTCAACAAATATAAAAGTGCTCAACCCGTTCGGCCGGTCCAATCATGTCCAGGATTTATAAAAATACGGGGATCAGTGATTGGTTTCTAGCCTGTCATCCTTTGATGTAAAAAGCCGCCGAACGCCTGTTTATTGCAGTATGCGGTTGGATTCAAGCCCGCTGCAGCTGCTGACCGCTGCTTCTGTGTATAAAATGATCGTGTGATTCGTTATGATCGCATAAACAATATAACAAAACTTCCTTTTATTTCACATAAAAATATATTTTAGATATTATATGATAGACTAGTAAGTGTGGATTAAGGATGTTTAAAACTCTCTAGCCTGGTGGTCAGGACATGAATGGATTGAATCAGCAGATTTGCAAAGTTTTATTTATCTCCACATATATCATAAATAATAATTAGCAGGGTAACTTTGCAGTATACCACATTATATATTTCCTATTATGTATATATGATTTCCATATTATAAACGTAAGTATTAATAAAACGGCAATAAATGTCTCATCTATTTCTATGGCTCTGGCTGAGGCTTTCATCAACTTCTACCCAACGTGACGTCATCGCCGAATTGCTTAAAAAAAAACGTTAATACCAAAAACATTAAAAAAAGGGTCTTTAAGACCTTTTTTGAGACATTTTAAAAATGATATACATATCTTGAGTGATTTATGTACCCATTAATCAACAGTGGTGGTTAACCTGCAACACGCCCTTTAATAATCATTTCAACAGCCTTCAGAACTGTAGCGAATGATTGACAGGCCACATTTCACCTCTCTGCTCACGCATCATGTTCTGAGCATCGGATTGTGGGATCTGGAATTCCCATGACACACATGAAGAGAGCTTTAGGTCTCACAGGGCAGGAAAATGAACACAGGGAAGTGTTTATGGAAATTCCATAGCTGTTTCTAAGCTTGAGATCAATAGGTCATCATCACGCTGTTGAAAGCTATATGGACACATTATAGATTCATGCATGTATTGATTATAACATACTAATAGAACTGAGACAAGTTTGAGAAGCTTTTGACATTCAAGTGGTACTTTTTCATATGATTTACTCAAATAAGTACTTTATAGTAGTGAATGAAGACCAATCCATACAGATACAGTTGGCATCTACAACCCAAAATTTACTGTACATATTATGAAACCTTTAGAGGCTTATCAGCTTTAACTAATGACCACAAGAACCACAACAATGGCGTCTTATACGACAACATTATATTCTTTGCCAACCCTAAAGATCCAGAAAATCATTATACGCCGGTAAGAGAAAACTTGCCTTTGAATTTGTACCCATCTAAACTGTAAAAAATAAAGTGTTAAGGATCAGGCGGTTAAAAGGGTTCATAGAGTATCTGAGATTATTGAAATGTTCAGCACTCACCGCTGTACAGTTTTCTTTGTCTGTGGCGTCTCTTTGGTTACAGGGTTGTGATTATAGTCCATTAACCTGTCCATGAATGTTATTTTATAGAACTGAGAGGTCAGGGTTTGACTGGTTAGCATGAGCAGTTAACCCCTGCTGATAAATGCCTTGGCTACATGGGGTCAAAAATAATCTTTTTACAGCGATGGTAATTTTTAAAAGGCTGTAGTCTGACAGAAACTGTTGACTTGCTAGTGGTGGATTGTTTAGAGGGCTCTTAAAAGTATGAATTTAAAAAATATATTTTTCTCTGTCTGCTAGGTCTTCCAGAGTTTTTTTTTTGTGATAGTTGCCGGGCAAAAATCCTTGATCTTGCGGCACGTTTTCTTAAAAAATGCAATGGAATATGCGGGATATTTATGCAGTTTTATGCAATGAAATTGTGTGAACTTGCAAAAATTGAGTGAACTGTTTTCAGCTTTTGCAGCTTTTCAATGATGTTCACGTCACATAATCACATCACTTCATAACGTTCCCATGGTAACCTTGTGTGAGGTAAATGCAAAATTTTTTTACTTTCTAAGATATATGTGATTTTTGTTAGGAAAATCTTTGGATTATGAAATAATGCAAGCCCCGCATATTTTGCACACGGAAATCTCCAATTTATGAGGTTAATGTGCGGCATATTTGAAAAAATGTGTCCCCTGCATAAATTGCGGACTTATCCGTTAAATCACGTGTTTGAATAATTGAGTTTTTCTGGAGGGACTGTCTGCTACTGTACATCACAATTTACAATCGTCATCAAGGTTGGGACTGTTTTCATTCTTGTGTTTGTTAGTCCTGAATTTCCATTCCAATTTATGTCATATCCTATTTATTTCTTTGAAAACTTTTAGCTTAATCATACAGGAAAATGTAAATTGAAACTTTGTGTGAATTTGTACAATGTAAATCACGCAAAGACAAAGCTGAACCCCTAACCCATCACTAAACCCAATGTCACCGGCCACTGGTGAACGAACGAGAAAATGTGTGTATTTTTATGTAAAGTGTGGTATAAGTACATTAACTTATGTTTTAAAACACACTGAAACACGTTGACAGGACTAATATGTTAATTATATACATATTAACAGTTATACAGACATACAAATTTGTACATACTGTATTCCTATTCATAAATATTTAAATCGGTGTTATTGGCGTTTCTTACTCATATTAATGACATATTTTCCGTCGTATTTTCTGACTTATTTATTTCAGACAGTTTACTCATTTACATAATGAAATGTTGATGACTTTCAAAGAATTACACAATATTAAACAAGACAACACCTTAAAACCTTAAAATGGTGAACATTTCTGTCATCTTTTCACCATTTACTTCTTTTAAATGCTATATTGTTACCAATTTTTTTCTACAAATTTCTGTCTGTTTTTTATGGTACAGTATATATGAAAGATCAGAAAATGTTTCACGTTTAGCTATAAAAACGTAATGATGTTGTACTGGTCTCGAGACTGATTTCTGCTTTCCCGGACTCGTCTCGGACTTGTTCCTTCACAGACCGGCCTTGACTCGGACTCTGTCTCGACCCTTCAAAGACTCTGTCTTGACTTGGACTCTGCATAGGTGGTCTCGTCCCCATCACTATTAAAACGTAATAATGCTATGCTTAAATATTGCAAATACGTTTGCATTCTATGCTTCAGTATTTATTTAACGTACAAAAAGTATATGTTTTTGAAAGTTACGTATATACTACGTATTAACAATGAGAACAGGCTTCACTGCAATAATAAACGTTATCTCGTAACTCATATTCATAGTAATAAAAGTGCACAATCTTGTTATAGTCCAATATCTTTGGTATCATAGACGTTTCTTTGTCTGATTCATTCATAAATACAGACTGGCCACTTCAATGTTCCTTTTATTAATATAAAGTATTTAAAAATCTTTTGTGAAGTTACAGGCCTCAAACGAGCAGTTATTTGATTAAAAGAGACAGACTTAGTGTGAACACGGTGAAAGATAAAGACATAATGGCTTTATTAGACGAGAGCAGATGTCTCACTGTCCTAGCGGTCGTGTTCAGAGGCCACATGGTGATACATTAATTTGATTTAATGTTTTGCGGCGCAGGTATGACAGACAGGTCAACAGAAAGGTGAAGAAGGGTACAATGTCATATAACAGAAATATCTCTGGAATATATTAAATAAAATCACATGTGTCATCTGCCACACTAATGGATTAAAGTGAAACAAAACGTACACCTTTGTGCCTAAAAAGTGCATATTAACTCAGAGGTACCAAATGTATACATACAGTACTGTGCAAAAAATCTTAGGCCAACATGCCACCATTAGATTGGTTGTTTTTGCAATGTTATAGTGATCATATATAATTATTTCTCCGTCTCTTTATTAAAATATAACCAGAAAATACACAGCCAATTTGTATGGAGTATTAAAAACTGTACAGTATAAGCTGACGTGTTCAGTGTAAATTGCTCCACTTGAGCAATAGCAGGCAACTGCAGGATCTCTTAATGAAATGTAATCCTGATTTCTAATTCTAAATGAATGACTTCAGGACTTCAGTCTCCTCAGAAAAGCTCAAGATGTGTTTAGTGCCACACTTAATACTGACTAATGCCTGAAGAAGACATAAAAGCTGTGTCTCGTTTCACAGGTTGTCCCCTCTATAGGTCGCATTCTAAGGTTGCATAAGTCATTGAGGCCGTCTCATTTCAGAAATGTAAGTAGGACTCTCTGAAGGCTACTTTGAATTCTTTCACAATAATTTGGAGGATACATAAGGTGTATTTTTTGCTAATGCAGATAGCCCATAATTCTCTGCGTTGACATCAACAACCTTATATTTGGAGAAATAAATGGAGGCGGCGGCAGATGTACATACAAATGAAGATGTGGTGTATAAATGTAAGTAGTTCAAGCTTGGTTTTGTTTTAAAAAAAAGTTGTATTCCCTTTAACTCCTCAAGCATTACCCCAAATAAAACAAACAAACGTATTTTCGTGTGAAATTTCTTTCCAAATTTATACAAAAATAGTATTTACTCATTTACAGCACAACGCCGCTGCCGCGAATGTGTTAGCATAGCAACGTGATACTTCCTGTTTCCTTTCCTGCCCATGTGTCCTATAGATATGTATATAAAGGCTAGATGGCTCAAGGCGGAGTCAGCTGTGTCGTCACTTGGCGGCCATCTTAGGTCAGTGCTGCCATAGTGCTGCTCCCTGCTGCTGTGGACGGAAGGTGAGTGACATACGCCAACTAAAATGCTCGTTACTTGCTGAATTCTTGACGGATTTACAAACGGTTTGGTTTTTTACAAACGTTATTAACGTGGCTATAATTCTGGATGCTTTAACATGTTTCATGAATTTTTTATTTATTTTTAGTATACGTATCCAGTGTCATAGGTACATCTTTGACGTTTATAATAAACCAATCCGTTTGAAAATCGGTAAAAAATTAAGCAAGTTATGGTCATTTAAAAGTACCTGCATCATTAAAACTCAATGCTACGAGTGAGCGAGCGCCCTGTCCTAAGATGGCCGCCAAAATGCGGACGTTCCACTCAATTGGCCATCAGCGCGGACGAGCCATCTAGCCTTTATATACATATCTATGATGTGTCCTATGAAGGACGTCTCATTTAATTCTGGTTAAGGACTCTCTGTAGACCACATCCTTCAGAGGATGAGTCCCCGTGAGGATACAACCTTCGAAATGAAATGAAATGAGACACAACTATTGTTTAGTAATTCTAAAAGCCTTAAGCCACACTATCCAATCATGGCACTGTCATTTTGTGCAGAGATAAGCTCATTTGCATTTAAAAGGACACACCCAAAAACGGCACATTGTGTCTATGTACTTAAGGTGGATATTGTTTATATATCTGCCTATAATAGATCCTTCATCTAACCATTCTTCTATTAAGCATCAATGCATATAAATACATTTTTAAATGGCTGCACAATTAAGATGACAAAAATCATAATAGTGAGTTATTTCCCCTGATATTGTATTAATCATTTTGTTGAATAGTATTTACAATGTTTACATTTCATTATCATTGTATACAAGAATATCAGCTGACGTCACTCACTTGTCTTCCGCCATTTTGAGGACCTGAAGTGGTCGCAAAAGAACTAGTAACTATGCCTTCAATATGTTGTGAGCATCAAATCGCTATTTTTACAACACTAAGAAGGCTCAACACAACATTATATTTTGCTCGAAGTATCGCCTGTGTCTCTACACGTGAACTCGAGCATTGAGAACATTGTTTGTGAACACAGAGTTAACCAAAAAGAAGGTTTTGAACAAATGTCTTTGGATGATTTGGCGTCCGCTCGCCGCCTTCTTCCCAGTGAAAATGTATCGATCTCCAATTGCGACGTAAGGAGGGAGGAGAGTAAAGACTGATAGCTCCTAAAGCATAGTTCCATAAGAAAGCACGGATAATTCGTTGTTTTGTCGCAAGTGAAAAACAATATTGACCTTCAAGTTGAAAAAGACGCCTCATTTGAGATTAATTCATTCGCATTCGGAAATCGATAAAGTTACTTTGATGCCTCTAAAACACTCTTTGTTTAATATCTTAACCAAAACATCAAACATCATCAAAACTTTTCACAAATTCACAGGAGATCTTCTGACAGTAAGAGAAAAAGACCAAAATCACAGATTGCTCGGCCCTGTAGAAATATGTAAAGTAGCTGCGTTACAATTAACCCCACGTTACTTTGTGCGAGGTTTGCAACCAACCAAGACTGCAAATTGCAACCAACGGCTCAGTCCACAGCTCACCCCTCCCTTTTAAAACGCATAGAGAAGCTACGGTAGCTGCCACAGGACAAACACGTCAACTGAGCCAACATAGTGGTGAAAGTTTGTCTGTTTAGGGCTACTGTAGAAACATGACTTCCATGTAAGGTCAATAAAAACGGCTCAGTTTTAAAAAATTTTATGAATTTATCTTCCATTTTAATTGGATAAAACTGACTTGATGCAAACTGTGCCATTTGCGTGCCAGTAGATTAATCCACAGTACCGACTGTTAGTGTTGGATCAAACTTCTTATATTCCAAATCCATCGTCAAATTTCAAATCAGACATATGTGCTAATATTCCTGTTTACAGCGACTGTGAAATTGACTTGGAGTTTAAGCTCTTTCAACGCCTCATTAGCCCAGCAATGGAACAACTCATTAAGACTTGATTTTCCTCTGGGACGCGACAATGAAAAAGGAGGGAATGCAAGTAAATTAAAATTCTGAATCTCAAAATAAGCAACACCATACTTGTTTTGTTTAGAGGGATATTGATTGGGCAATTACAAGCATACAAAAATATGGGAAATATAAAAGAATGGGAGACATGAACAAGAAATTAATCAGGATTTCAAAGGTCACACACACAAAAAGCAGCAGTCGGTAACTTTTGTCTTTTTCGCCGCCATCTCTGTTTGAAACTCAAAATTGCAAGATACTTGAACTAAGATCAAATGAAATTACAGGAGAAATCGTACCCAATAGCAAATGTGATCCTGGACCACAAAACCAGCCATAAGGGTATTTTTTTGATATTAAGATGTATCTGAAAGCTGAATAAATAAACATTAAAGTTATCCAAATCAAGTCCTTGGCAACACATATTACTAATGATAAATACATTTTTGATTACAAAATAGCTTCTTTGAACATGATCTTTACTTATTCTCCTAATGTTTTTTGGCTTAAAAAATAGATAAATTTGACCTATACAATATACCTGTGCAACTTATGGCTGGTTTTGTGGTTCAAGGTCACAAATCATTAAAGGATTAGTCCATTTTTTTATAAAAAAAAAAATCCAGATAATTTACTCACCACCATGTCATCCAAAATGTTGATGTCTTTCTTTGTTCAGTCGTGAAGAAATTATTATTTTTTTTTTTTTGAGGAAAACATTCCAGGATTTTTCTCATGTTAATGGACTTTATGGGACCCCAACACTTAATACTTAACTCAACACTTAACAGTTTTTTTCAATGGAGTTTCTAAAGGACTCTAAACGATCCCAAACGAGACATAAGGGTCTTATCTAGCGAAACGATTGTCATTTTTCACAAGAAAAATAAAAAATATGCACTTTTATACCACAACTTCTCATCTATCTCTGGTCCTGTGTTGCGCCAGCGCGACCTCACGTAATTGCGTAATGCCGTGGAAAGGTCACGTGTTAGATATATGAAATGCACATTTAAGGACAATTTTAAACTATAAACTGACACAAAGACATGAATTAGTATCTTTTCACATACAACAACGTCAGAACAGTCCTCTTTCTCCACACTTGTAAACACTGGAGTGATAGTTTTGCATACATCATCCGTGACCTCTTGACGTGATGATGTTTTGCGTGAGGTCACGCTGGCGCATCATAGGACCGGAGCTAGACGAGAAGTCGTGGTTTAAAAGTGCATTTTTTTTTCGTGTCAAAAATGACAATCGTTTCGCTAGATAAGACCCTTATGCCTCGTTTGGGATCGTTTAGAGTCCTTTGAAACTCCGTTGAAAAAAACTGTTAAGTGTTGAGTTAAGTGTTGGGGTCCATTAAAGTCCATTAAAATAAGAAAAATCCTGGAATGTTTTCCTCAAAAATCATAATTTCCTCTCGCCTGAACAAAGAAAGACATAAACATTTTGGATGACATGGTGGTGAGTAAATTACCTGGATTTTTTTAAAGAAAATGAACTAATCCTTTAATATAAGCTTAAATCAAGGTAACATAAAGAAATCAGCTCCGGGCTGGATCCGCACTGAAACGAATCCAGTGCGGATCTGGTCCTGAGTCGTCTGTTGTCTGGGAAATAACTGATTTTGGTTTATTTTTTACCTAAAATAGTTACAAAATGCAGCTTTAAGTTAAAAACTTTGGTTATTTATCAGAGCGACAATGACTATTCAAGTAATTGAACAATTCAGGAAGTGACATAAATTACACCTGTCACTTAAAATTGTAAGAGCTCACAATCTGTTGCCAGTTTACTAACAACTAAGTTCCCTTGTTGTTCAATGTTAACGGTTTCTTTTAATGCTTCAATAATCAGTTGACTGAAACATTCAATGATGCGATGTTCTGTAGGAAACATTAGCTGTTAAAAACATCTCACTGTTGAATCCCAGAATGTCCCAATTTTCCTGAGTTTCACGTCAGTGAGTTAATTTGGACTGAAGCCTCTCAGCGGGATGTTGTTAATCTTAAGCGTGTATGTGTGTGTAGATGAGTGTATGGTCTCATGGTGCACATAAGCTCATAGTGCTGGGCCAATCAAAACTCCTCCTCTCTGAATTGATGTGATATTGAGTGTTGTATTTCCTGCTGTAAGCTCTTGAGTGGGATTTGATGATATTATTAGGCAGCTCTTCATCGTTTAGGCTGAAAAACAGTGCGAGCAACGGTAACCCGATTATAATTTCTACATGGATGAACTTCGAATCGATCTCATCACTCAAAACAAAATACACATCACAAACCGGCAGACGTGTCTCTATGTGTTTCCTACAGAAGAAATATTCTGTTAAATTAATCCATCACTTCATTAAAAGCTCACCAAACTAGGTAGATAAGGTAAACAGGTTATGTAACGTTTCCTCATCCTCTAAAACTATCAACAAAACATAAAATCAGGGCACTCTCTTCATCTCTTGCAATGCATCTGAGGCAGTTGCATGTCGAGCTAAACACATCAGTATTTCAAATGAAACACACATCCTGAGCACCTACGGTACACCGGGGGTCAAAAGCACGTCTCTCATCTTAGTGAGCTATAGCCTCTTTCACCTCCCTTTAAAGTGAGATGCCTGGCTGCTGTTCCCCTGAACAGATGGTCTGTGAGCACATTACCTCTCCACAGAGACTTTAAGGAGAAAAAGACTTTCAATCTATTCAAGTCTGGCTTTGTTTCAGACATCATCACCATTTTCTTGTATCAGCAGAATCCCCCTACAAACACATCCGTGGATTCCAACAACTTTACATTAGCGTCTGACTTTGTTGCGCTTGGGGTCGCAGTATAAACCAAGAGCAAGGATCTTATTATAATGAATGCATTTCATTATCATTCACCTCAACAGTAAATAATGCACAAAACAGCATTCGTCTGCACTATTCGCTGCCGGAAAAAACTGCTTAAACCCACCGAAGCTGGTTCGCTGGTCTTATTTGGTCTCCCAGTCTGTTTAAGCTGATCTGGTTTGCTGGCTTAAGAGGAGATTTGAGTATGGATGGGAGAATACTAGATCATTTAAAAACACAAGGTTTGCTCAGGTTAAGAGATCAACTTGGCCAGTTAAAACCAGCAAACCATCTTAGTGTGCTTTCAGTTTGTTTATAGCGGATATTTTCATGTACAAACTCGAATATCTTTAAACATGATCTCGATTATTCATTATTAGAATAAATGAGATTGGCCATCAAAAGCAAATGCTTTAAAAGACTTTTCAAACTAACCAATGAACACAAAAGAGGCAAATAAACAGACTTAACCAGTGTTCAAATTATGCCAAAGGTTATGGGGGTCCATACCTGTCAACCCTCCCGTTTTTCCTGGGATTGTCCCGTTTTTTTTTACCATTCTATCCCTCCATTATCCTGTTTCAATAACTTCCCGTATTTCTTCCGTATTTTTAAACTTTCTATAAAAAAATCCCACTGGCTGTATTTGATGTTTGCTTATATTCACATCCGGTAAAGCAGGCGGCAGTATATCTGTAACATATCACTCAAGCGACACCCGTTAATAAAACGACAAGAAGAATAGCGGTCGAAGAAGAAGAAAAATGTTCAATGCATGTGTTCCTGGATCATCATTTTTGTTGGTTTTAATCAAAGAAACCACACATTACCCTTAACTCAAATCCTACACATTTTTTACCTGTCAAATTAGTGTGAAAAAATAGTTTAACCTAGTGGAAAAAGTTTGAGAACCACATCCTAAATCTCTCCATTTCACCAGAAAACAGCATGAGGCACACTTGAGAGTTTCACTGTAAAAAAAGTCCGTAAAAATTTCAATGTTATTGCAGCTGGGTTGCCGGTAATTTACCGTAGATTTACATTTATGTTATTTACTGGCAAGAGTTTGTTCAAAGTTAAATAAATTTTAAATATTAACAAGTCTTTATCTTTACAGAATAAAACTATACAAAAACAGCCTCATGCAAAGCATTCTGGGAACCAGAAATCATCATCAACCTTTTTCTGTTTTTTGCTTCAGATTTTGTTTCCCATAATGTTTTGCTTGATGCTGTTTTTTAGTTTTACTCTGTAAAGACAAAGACTTGTAAATGTTAAATGTTCATTTAACTTTGAACAAAATGTTGCCAGTAAATAACATAAATTTAAATCTACGGTAAATTACCGGCAACTCAGCTGCAATTTTTACGGATTTTTTTTTACAGTGTTACATTTATTTGAAACAAAAATCATTTGTTTTTTTATTGCGAAACTGTGGCAGCCCAACATGAGATTTGTAAATATAAGTATTTTAATTAAACTATTTTAATTTGAATAAAAAACAGGGGACCCCGCTAATTTATATTTTTGTGTTTTAAAGGGGGTCACACAATGCTCACCCCTGCCCCCCTCAATTCAAACACTTTCCTTAGCTCTTTTATGAGTATGTTAATATGTTTAACAACATATGAATGTAAAATAAATATAATAAAGTCTGTACTATATAAACTAACTTGTTTGAAAAGCACTGGATGGCATTTCGTAGCTCAGATGTTAAAATAAAAAAAAGTCTATCTCATGGACATGCTGTGTGTCTCTCGCATATTTGCAACATGGCCCTGCTGCCATGACACGATGTGAAACAGAAAATATGCTTTGAAAGCCACATGGCATTGTATTATGAAAGATTGGACTTACGATATGAAGCATAATGTAGTCTCCGAGTCTGGGAGCGCTGTCGATGCGAACCAGAATCCCATCCTTAATGGTGGTGCTGAAGCCCACTGCCAGTCTATCGGTTCGAGTGCTCGGTCTCTCATTATTGGGCCATGTGTATGTGATAAGTCCTCCGCCTTTTCCAAATATGTACATCGCTCCAGCTATAGGGAAAAAAAGAGAATTACTGTAAACATATTGGATATTACTACATTTAGTAATGCTATTAGTATGAATAAGGGACAGTACAACGATCAATATGACCGCTCTGATGACAGAAGTCCCGCCTTCCAGTTAAAAGAACCAATCGTTAATCAATAAAGACTCTTGAAGATTCTCTAGAGAAGGGGCTCTGTACAGAGTCGTGTGAGTGGCATGTCAACCTGTGCACATACGCAGTAGCTGAAACAACTTTGGAAAATGTGTTTGAGCTTTGTAAAAGAAAAGTTATGGTACAGACAACGTCAGATGTAATTGTTGGTACAAAATATGCTTTTTAATTGTGATTTCAGAGATATCTGTTTTTCCCCATTCAAGTCTTGCATGACTGAAATACTGTAAATGCCCAGAGGAGTTGCAAACATGGCCACCTAGTAGAGCGACTTTAGAAAGAACTGAGTGAACAATAAATCAAGTTTTACTTATGAATCCATTTATAATGTAACCGACAGCTGTTAGGGTTTTGATAAAAGAAGTCACTGTAATTTGTCAATACAAAAAACTCAGTTTGGTACTTTTGTATGACTGATAAGTGACTGCTTTCAAGTGCTTGTGGCTTACTAAAAGATAACTACTGCACTGTATATGTAAGGGGCTGGACACACCAAAACTTTTAAACGCGGCTGAAAACGCCTTGAGGACGCCGAATTCCAGCTGTTTTTCAGCTGAGTGCCAGCTTTCTTCAGCTGAGCACTTTGGTAGCTGTGATACTTCAGCTGCGAGCCGGTTGGTTGCTGTGGTAATGTCCCGCCCCTCCTCCACTGTGATTGGGCAGCCGTGTGAGAACTGACATTGACGAGCGGAGCTTTTCTCCCAAAGTTGAATCTCTTTCAACTCTAGACTCTCAGCGCCGAGCACGTGAAAACCGCTGAGCGCCGGTTTTCAGCGCGGAAAAAACCCGCTAGCTGCTGGCTTATTTGAAAAACGCTGAGCTTCCATTGGAAACAATTGAAAACATGCGCCGACCGCGGGCGTAAAAGTTTTGGTGTACACAACCCCTAAGAGTGGTCAAGTGTGATTCTTGCAGTTAATGTAAACACAGCGAGTCAAGTGAAAGCAACCAAGCAAGAGACAAAATTGAATGCATGTCAAGATACGTATCTGTAATTTAGGCCTTGGAGTCTAAATGCAGTCAAACATAGATAAGAATCAAATAAACATGTCAAATAAAAACATATTACAACAAAAAACAGACGCTGTACAGTAAATTACGGACTTAATTTCTGACAGTTTAAAAACAATATTAATAAATCTAATAATCACATATTTAAACTATCATAGTAATTCAAGCACTTCAATTTTCCATTGGTTATTTATTCAGTTTCAAAATTAATTTACTGCAGGTACTGGAACAATTTCGTGCACTAATTGATTCATTTTATTCTTGGGTTTTCTTTTGTTCTGTTGCTTGTGAAATCTTTGTTCCTTGTTTTATTACTGAATAATTACTTGTCTTGAATCATTAATTGAAACATTTTGTGCTTACATAGTGCTTACACATCGAAACAAGCCACTGTTGAAAATTAATTTAATGATATTAAGCCAAATGCATGAGTTTTCAAAAAAAAATTGTTAGCTGAACCTTCTTGAACTTAATGATTTACTTAAAGTACCCCTTGAGATTTTAAGTAAATATTTCAATAATGGTTCACCCAAAAAATCCTGTCATCATTTACTCACCCTTAAGTTGTTACAGACCTGTATACATTTCTTTGTTCACACAAAGTAAGATATTTTGGGCAATGTTTGTAACCAAAGCATTTATGAGCACATTTGAGCACGTGTTTTATTCCTACTATGGAAGTCAATGGTGCTTCCGTTTACTGCTTGCTTAAAAATATCTTCCTTTGTCTTCAGTAGAACAAAGCACTGTATACGGGTTTGGAACAACTCGAGGGTGTAAGGAAGACGAGGAGTCGAGGATACAAATAACATTAAAGGTTTACTAAAGGTTAAACACAATGACATGGCATACAGATGGACTTAACATAAACAATAACCGACAAAGGAAGGAACTAAAGAGGGAGTATAAATACACAGGGTGATGAGGGAGCTAAACAGGCGCAGGTGGGAGCAAACTAATCAAGACAAATGAAGACAGGTGAGACGTCCGAAGTGTGACAGAGGGTATAATGACAGAAGTATAATTTTGGGGTGAACTATTCCTTTAATGATACATTTGGATGTTTAAGTTCAAAAACATTAATTTTTCCTTTTGCTTTATTTTATTTTATGGGTTGTCTCAGTTCATTTTAGCAATGACAATCACAGGGATATTTAAACAGTTAGCACTATAGATTTCGTGTTCTAGTTTTTTTTTACAGTATTTTACATAGTTTTTGTTATTAGTACCTGTTATTGGACCTTTATCTGGTAATTTTCTTTAATTGCTGTTTCTGTCCATTTTGCATGAGTTCTCAGTTTTCTGATATGTAAGTGTTGTGTAATGATCACGTGATATGCAGATTAAACAAATAAAATATATATTTTTGGTCGTATTTTATAAAGTTATTCATTTATAATTACGAAACATTTGCATATACAGTGGAATAATTAGTAAAAAAGACCAATAAAACTATACATGTATGACTTAGTTTTGTGCTGATTATAGTTTATTTTCAGAGCTCACACAATTTTATTGTTTTATTGAGAAATGCAATCTTTAAATACACACTGCAAGCCATACATTTGACAGAAATATATAACTATTGTATAATAAAATCTACTTTTAAAATGATCAAAATAATTATTCTTAAGTAACATAATCACACTTAAAATGTATTTTTTTGTTTTTATTTTATTATTTCAGAAAATATAAATGATTACATTTTATGAATTTATTTAATTAAACAGCTGTTGAAATTTTAAGTAGAATGTAATTATCCATTAAAGTAAATGAAACGTGAAAATAGAGAAAACAGAAAAATTAAAACAGAAAAATCAATAAATGTGTATATAACTATATAACTGATTTAAAAAAAAAATAACATTAAATGGTATTCATAAGGGCCCCATGTATGGAGGACCACAAGAGTCATGCAAAATGTAATAAAGAACTTAAATATTTAATAACTACCTGGACAATAAAAATAGCAATTAATAGATTTGTTTAAAAATTCAAAATAGTCAAATAGACAAAGTTACAAAAAAAATCATTATGTAACATTTTATTAGGCAATAAAATGTGAGATTATAAAAAAGTGTAGAAATGAAATATTAATCCATTAATAAATAGTTCAAATTAATATAACAATTTACAAAAACAACATAAAACATTCAATAAGTTCATCATTTTAAATTGCATTTACAAATTCTTAATTAGATAATGGAATTTCAAAATGTATTTCAAAAAGCGATTTAAAAAGAGAAATAAATAACTGGATTTATAAATTGAACTACAAATACAGGTTTAAATGAGGCATTTAAAAGGGCATTTCCGTTTAACATTTCTGTTTTCATTTTCCCGATGGTTCTCCTTATTCTTTTCGCTATTCGATTAGCTTTTTGCTTTAGCCTCTCTATTTAGCTTTTCCGTGACTCTTTGGGTCCTCATCTGAGATCAATAAATCTGCGCATGACGTACAATCAGAGCCAATCAGCAAGCTTGTTACATCCTCCTGGCCATAGCTAATTTGCATTTCTCATTTGACCATTTGCAAGGACCCAAAGAGTCAAGGAAAAGTCAAATAGAGGGGCTAAAACGAACAGCAAATCGAATAGCGAAAAGAACCATCGGGAAATGAAAACGTCTGGTGGAGCACAAACTTCTGCGTTGCGGTTTAATTGTCTTTCTGAAAGAAAGCTAAATCAGGCCACCAAAAAAGAAAGTAAAGACAGGAGAAGAAAAAAGAATGTGGGGAAACGATTTGT
Organism: Paramisgurnus dabryanus; assembly: GCF_030506205.2. NCBI lineage: Eukaryota > Metazoa > Chordata > Actinopteri > Cypriniformes > Cobitidae > Paramisgurnus > Paramisgurnus dabryanus. The sequence continues at coordinate 33,668,185 of NC_133348.1, forward strand.
GACTGACTTCTTATCAAAGAAAGGTGAGCTCAAACTAGAACACGAAATCTATAGTGCTAAACTGTTTAAATATCCCTGTGATTGTCATTGCTAAAATGAACTGAGACAACCCATAAAATCAAATAAAGCAAAATAAAATATGACTGAATCAAGTCTTGTTTGGTTATCATACAGTTTGTTCATGTGATTAGAAAACTAAGATAAAAAATGGGGGGGCATCAGGACTGCCTATGCATAGGGCCCGGGACCTTGTGCTATGCCCCTGTTGATATTGTTGCTGATTACTGATTATTGTGATTAAAATCACAGTGAAAACCCACTTTACTCTTTACTGGATTTAGGTACACTGGTCTAGTATGAAATTCCTGTTTTCTCTTTCTGAAGACATTTTGTTAATCCCATAAATAAGTAATTGGAAGTTGGTCCAAGACCACTGCTAAACCTCCAGTGAGGAAACTAAATGAGTGAAAATCTTTTTAATACTCATTTTAGTGACCTCATTTTCATGACGACTCTTAGACCTTGGCTGAAGTGTCCAGCCCTTGAGTCGAGCTCTGGGATCATCGCTTGGCCCTCAAGCATCTTAAACGGGCTCTATCCAGGGAAAAGCTCCAAGAGCTGCCAAAAAACCCCCGTAAGACTCACAATCCTCATCCATTATACATGAGCCTGCAACCAGAGAACAAAAGCGGGCAGAGAAATAAAATCGAACAACCTTTACCCACTTTAATTTGACAAACGGTGGCCGTTAAAGGGCAAAGAAAATAAGGCAGACGCTGCCTCTTCAGGAAGTGTTATCATTAAGGCTTCAGATCACACCCGACGACAAAGATAAAACGATCGCCTAAATTCCAGCAAGTTCCTTTGAATCACGGTAATTACCGCTCGCAATTCAGCAACATTTCACTAATGTCTGGACATGCATTTAATCAATTGCATCCAGGTCTCAGAAGCAGAGGAATTGAAACATCACAGTCTATCAAAATCGAATGCAGAAATCATGCTGTTCACGTAGTAACAGCAAACTCTGTGGCGAACCTAAATAGCAAAGACACTGCCTCACAGCAGCATTCATGCAACCTTAAACAAAACATACGTTTTATGCATAGTCAAGCATATGTGCAACTTGGCAGGTTTGACAAGCATGGCATACTCAGTCAGGTTTTTCTGTATGCTCATTGAAGTATAATCCACTTTTAATGTGTACGCGAGGGTCCGTCATCAGAAGAGTGTCCGTCATCACAATGTTGCGCATGCGGTTACAGGATAACGTAGTATGTAGTCCAGGAGATGCAATGCATTTTGTTGCAATGTGCATGCGTAAAACGTCTGTGAATAAGTACGAGTCAAATAAACTATACTTTGCAAGGCTATGCGTTATGCGCGTACGTTCGTGTACACGTAAAAACAGGCTATGCTCTGGGCTTCAGTCTATCGATGCACCTGGAATAGTTTGCAAATACAGTATAGGTGTATCTATAAGGTAAACATGTACGCATTATTAGTGTTTTTCTACACAAATATATTTGCTATCTGCCATCCTCTTCAGGTCAGGAGTAGTAAAGGCAAGCTATCATAGTGTACTTGTATTGGTCGCCTGTGTATTAGTATTTCCCAGAACTCTGGCCTATTTATGTCCACAGGGTGTAATTATATTAAAAACTCATTAAATCTAATACATTTTAGCAGCATTAATAAGTATAAACAAAAACAAGCCTAGACTTTTATTATGGCTGCTCTTACTAATAATTTTATCAGATTTTATTTATTGGGTTTTGTGGTACAATATCTGTGTTTTGATGTTGTCCTTCACCAGAGTTTTCACATGTCGTGCCATATCTTCAACATTATTTATCACAAAATAATAAAAAAATATATGCATATGAATTAAATGTTACATCAACTAATAAATTACATGCACAGATGAAGCATATATATGCATTTTGTACTTTATTTTGCTTAATTTCTACCTTTCCCATGGTTTAGCTGTCATTACCAACACGCTCTGCATAAAAGGGACAGTTTTTTCATCAAAAGTTTATTTGGTAGCCATGGTAACCTAATGACAGTGGAGCACATGGATTTCAAGCTGCAAGACTGATGCCTTGAAGTTCAGAAATGTAAATAAATCTACTCTTCATTTTTTGAGTTGGGCATGTACACTTATAATGCATCATTACCATATGTGTTGTATTTTTGTATTTTTACACAGTTTTGAAATATTTTTATCACTTTAATAGTTAAAATGGTGCACATTACATGTAGAAAGCTAGCTACACTTGCTTAGTCAACATCTTAGCTAGTAGGGCTAGTTTTTTTTTTTACAAAAATGTCATTACCAGAACTTCACATATTTTTGCCAATAAATAAAGCATTCAATATTACAAAAGCATCCTACAATTATACATTTCTGACAATGTTGGACATTCTAAATGATCACTAGTATAAAGTTTTGATATATGGCATTCACTTAAAGCAACACTATGTAGTTTTTTTACCTTTAAATAATGTCTCTAAAATTATTTCAGTGATAGAACAACTTTTAACTGGACAAATTGTACTGTTGCTGCAACCTGAGCAGCCTCCTAGCTGCTACAAGCACACTCTGAAAGTGGCGGTGGAGGGTAGGAAACACAGCTCCGCCCCTCCCCCTGCCTGCATAAGAGTGTCTGATACCAGGCGCTGTTAAGCTTTTCAACCACATGGGGGAGCTGTAAGTCATTTTTACATGGAAACTACATAGTGTTGCTTTAAATAAGCTTATTTTCCAAGCAAGGGTAGATTGATGAATCAGAAATTTAGATATGTAAATGACTACAATTCGTCTTGCAAGTAAATATCTCATTAAGTTCAAGATAAATCAGATTCCATGTGAAATCACAAAATGTTTTAAAAGCACTGATTTATCATTTACGATTAATTTTTTACATATTCGATGATGTGATGGTAAAGACACATTTACTTGACATAGTTAAGAAAATGGCAAAAAAATCATAAATTCCCTATCTTATGGTCTCAACCAAGCTCATAACGTCACTCCTGACTTAAGGACTGATAATTTGATGTATAGGCGGTTTCATCGGACGCACGTGCGCTGACGTGATACACGTCTGGATCAGAACTTTACTTCTGGTTTTGTGTTTTAATGGTCTGACTAGTTCCTAAACTGATCTCTTGAACAAATGCCTCATCGGACATTTTGGTTTCCTAGGTAATCTATGTGTTGTTTTTTTGCTTGTTATATAAATAAACTACGTTTAAAGAACTTTGTTGTTATTTATTCTTAGCGGAGTTAACCGGAAGTTACGTGCAGACCACGACAGCCGCTTGTTTATGTTGTTACTGCTAAAACCATCTATACCAATTAGTCGAATTTGGAAAATTTTAATTTTCAAAATTGTGGCAACCTAATTTGAGAAATACCTGTAAATGGTAGAACTAAAACACTTTAATGTGCAAGACCAAACACTACAGCATAAAACCAAACTACGCTTAAAGCTTCAGTAGTGACACATAGGGTGGTTTGTATATCGTTGAATTGTGGTTTTGGCACTATGCTATTAAAAAATCTTGGACAAAATTCTCAGTTTTGTTTTATTACCTTTTTTTAGTCCTCCACCTTGAATCAATTTTATTACTGAGCGTGTTCATAAGCACACTACAATTGCCTTCCCAAACAAGGTATCACAGTGGCTGGAATTAAGAACTTGAATGCTGCCTCACTAGGAACAGAGCAATAAATATGATCGAAAAAGCCGCTGAGGACCAAAATGACAGAAGAAATGTCTGTGCAGTTTTCAGAAGCACAGGTGCACCAGTAGTTTTATTGCAGTCCTTGGCTTTCCCCCCACCATTGGGTTGTCATTAAGACTGCACCATCTCGTTTGCACATCTGGGTTGAGGACCCAGCTGGTTAATATTCCTTAAGGGGAAAAGACATCAGGCCAAGCGGGTGGGTTGAGTCCCGGGAGACAGAAAGACATATGGGAGGGAGATCAAAGAGAATGTACTGCATATATACAAGACCTGCGCTGGGTCAACTCACCTTGTCCCGAACTAATGTGTCTACGCTGGGTCATCGCTCTCTTTTATTAGATAAATAACATGCTTGAGGCGCAGAGTAAATTCCTGACCCATGGGAAACTAAACGTCAGTGTACTACCATAGTCGTAGTTCTTGTGAGATTCCAGCTGAATCTTATAGGAGTTGTCCTCATGCTTTCACAATGCCATAGGATGCCATGACATACTCCATCTCCACTGCACCCCAGGGAGCCAATTATCCCACTCAGTGGATTTGGTAAGTAACAAGAGACAGCATTCAATCTTTACAACACCTCATTTATAATGGACCCCGCATGGGTAGGCTTAGCAAATGCCTGCGTACAGAAAAAAAGCTGTTTACTGAATTTAATCGCATCAAGCGATTGCATGTCCATTTAAATGCCACAGAATTGGCAGGTAAACCGTGAGTTATTCGCAGGGCCAGTGCTGATAGACCGAGGCAGTGTTTTGCATTTAAGCGCTGGTGTTAAGAAAAAGGCTAAAAGGAAGCGAGATTGTAATTATGCCACAAATGGACTGTTTTTAATGAATACTCAAAGCTTTTGAAAGTCTGGCGTTTTATGTATGAATTCATTATGGGTAAATTGTGTCTTCTGGAGCAACGCGTACCACAGTTTGCGTCTCCTTAATGGAATTTCGAGGCCGGTGAAAACTTCATTAGAAAACTTCATTACAGAAACACGTTGATAAAGAGCGATGCGTGGCAAACTGTTTCAATTCAGCATACTTATAAACAAAACAAGGCTTGATTTGCTTTCTTAACAATAGGTTTGCTCAACACATGTAAAACGATAAATACGTTGTTAACAGACAAATAATTGCCTTTGCCATTAATCCATCTACGAAGGAGTTTTGGGAGGGTCTGAATTGTATTAACTCCTGTAATGACCACAGCAATTGATGACATAATCGGTGCCCAAATCACAAGAAACCTCAGTAAAATGTTTATGAGAAACTCTCCCTGCAACACTATATTTCAGGAGGAAAAAGCTGTTGAAACATCTGCAAACTTAATATATGATGCTGTTCGTGTTACACTATTTCAATCCTAAAATCACAAACCACCCAATCAATGCGGACCAAATTGTAGGTGTAAAGCTAACAGCCTAACATGAATGGAAAATGTACAATTTAACAAGGAAAACTGTAAAATCAGATTGCTCAGCCCATTGCACTTTGTGAATATAAAGCAAATAGGCTATGTAATGGATGTAATTTACTGTAGATATGCGCATGCGGCAGACACTTTACACAAAGGGACTTACAGTAGAGCTGAGCGATCTGATGATTTTATATCGATCTTGAATCTTCTGTGTTATCAACAATAAGTACAGGACACAAGTAAACACAGCTAATAAAGCAGAATGTGCATACTAACATACAGAACGCACATAAACATTGTTTTACATGTTCTTGTTAAGGAAACCCAAACATGTCTCAATGGTCAGATGAAAGTCGGTTCTTTAATTAAAGGCTTTCATCCGCAGCACAAACGCTGCAGGGACACGGATAAAAGTGTGCAAAGCAACCAGGTTTTTTAAGAGCTTTGCATTTTTTGTCAGCCAATAATCTCATGAGGTCCTTAAATATACACTGTTTAAAATATCTGTAGAAATTGTTTGCCAGTCATTTATTGTAGGCTTACATGTATTTTATTTACTGGCAACAGTTTGTTCAGAGATAAATGAACATTAAACAAGTCTTTGTGCTCATTTATCAACGCAAATGTCTTTTGCTAGTTTCCACCCTGCGCAATTATAATTTTCATGTTTAGCGCCACGTTGTTTAAATAGCAAATGCATTTGCACCCCTTTTTGCGCCCACAGGTGTTCAGGTCTAAAAAAACGAGGTGTGTTCAAGCGCATTGTTGGCGCGTTGCTATTTTGAGGCAACTAAAATAGACTACGCCATTGACCAACAAAAACCTGCTCTAAAGTCAATGGCGTGATATGTGTTTTGTTATTTAAAGAGCGCTTTAGTAATATGCGCCTATAAACGGGACGACAACGCAGGTTTGCTTATCACATACATGAATGCGCAGCAGCACAAAAAAGCTTTTAAATATGAAAGATTAAAAGATTGAATGTAAAAGATTATTATTGAGTCTCTTTGACATAAATGAGGACCGATTATGAGACGTTAGAAGGCACAAAGAGCTGCTTCACCTGCAGCCTGGTTATTAAATAAATGCTTTGCTTTAAACAAATGCAATAAACTAACAATCTGTTTTTAAATGTTTTTTTTAAATGCTACCTCACGGATTTATTGTATATGATGACTCTGTACCTGTGGATATGATGGGATGAGAAACTTTTTTAAGTAATGCTTAAAAAAAACTGACGCTGTCCAAGTGCTGAAACATGCGGAGAGCCGTTTGTAAATTCTTTATCTCCTGTTTGTTACAAATAAAGTATTTATAGAGTACAAACCTTTTCTTACATACTTGTAAATTATTTTTTGATGATATTGGATAGCCATACATTTAAAGCAATTAAAAGCCTTGACCCACCCACTTTTCATTTGCTTACGACGCCCATGCATACCGTGTTGCACAAAACATATTCAGTGATGCTCACCACACAACCATGAACATGAAACTATTATCAGGATCAAAAAATAAACATGTTTTTTTTTTTTTGTAAAAGTTAAGAGAAGTCGTCTTTTATCAGATGCCTCCCAATGCCTTCCTCGCTCACAGGCTCTGGCTACACAAACATATTGGTTTTAAGTATTAACCCCAAATCAAGTTTATTTCATAACTGGCAAAAAGTCTAAGCTTAATTGTATTTAATGAGGACTATGCATGAAATAAAGATGGGAAAAAGAACAGAGGTAAGAATGAATTAAGTCTTTTGCCTCAAGTAAATTTACCTTGTTTAATAGATGCTGATCTGTTGACCAAGCTATTTGTAATCACTTTTCTACTTTCTCGATTGTGTAATTATGTGGCCAACAGCCAAGATTTATAAATCACATGCAAAGCTAGTTTCTAATTTTCCACTTATGCCTGTAAGAATTTAGCAGTCTGACAAATGATACTCATGAGAAACCTTGATTGTTACTTTTCTTTAATTCACCGTTTACAGATTTAAATCGACAAAACTGTGACTCACAAGTGAAAACTGCATATGAAATGACTGCTCCAGAATTGCTCCATCCTTGCAGTTTCCTGCCTACTGTACATGCCCAGCTGCCTTGTAAGGTAACACCCTAAATCAAATGTACCCTGAAAAGTGACTGATTTGGAACGCCCCACATAATCAGCAACACTGTGCTTTATAGCAATAGTGCTCTTCAATAGCTTAGAGGAGACTCGGATCACGATTACATTTAATAGACATTTTGCATTTTCTTCCAGTCCTTTGTCTCTCCCTTTGTATTTTTTTGTAACACCTTCTCCAGAAAGTAAATATACTTGCGATGGTGCCTTATAATTTGGCCCAAAATCACAGAAGGTATTTAATGCATTTATTCACTTAGCAGATGCTATTATCTAAAGGGACTTACAGTGCATTACACGAAATACATTATTTTGATCAGAATGTGTGTTTTCTAGGTTCAAACCTATGACTTTATGCATATGGCATAAACCTTTACATAGTGAGCATGCCCAAAACGCCTAATATGTAGTAGTAGTTAAATGTAATATGTAGACAGTACTTAGCTTACTAGGCTTACTAGGCTACAGTAGCATTCCTTGCATAAAAATGGATCTTGACCTTGAACCAGTAATGTTTTTCCTTTTCTCAGAAAATAATAAATAGATGCTGTGCAGAAATCATATAGACATAAAGGATGCTGGTTGACAGCATGAACATGAATGCAGAAACAAACTAAACACAGATTTTCCCTAAAAAATGATCCTTATTTTAGTGTTTCTTCCCTCTAGACATTTGAGGATATTTTTGAATGAACAGATAATAATATCATTTCCATTAGGCTACATTACTGCAAATGTTGTTTTGTTTTATTCAAGTGTTTTGATTCATTTTAATAGCATGAGGTTAATAAATGACTAAGGACATTTAAAGCAACGTCTTCATGTTTACTGAACCAGGCCATGTAGTGTCTCTCCTTCATTGAAATGGCTTTGGATGGAAATGGGTAGCAACAGAAAGAGTATAAAAATTAATGCTGCCTCACGATTAGTCGCGACTAATCGTTTGTAGAATAAAAGTTTTTGTTTAAATAATAGATATATGTGTGTGTACCGTGTATAATAATTATGTTTATATTAATACACACACATAAATGTACAATTTTAAGAAAAAAATATATGTATGTAACAAATATTTATATTTATATATAATATAGATTATATATAAATATAAACATTTATATATCTTTATATAAGAAAATATGCATGTGTGTATGTGTATTTATACATAATTTTTATACACAGTATACACCCACATATATTATGTAAACAAAAACTTTTATTCTGCAAACGATTAGTCGCGACTAATCGTGAGGCAGCACTTATAAAAATGAAGGGGCCACATGCCAAATAAAATAATTGAATGAGTAAAAAAAGGAAGTCCAGCTTTTCAATTAAAACTAAAATGCATGTTTGAGCTGTCTTAATTTAAAAACATCTTGCTGTGACATGTTTTTTGTTTGTTCTGTCTCATGATACTTTTTTAAAAAACTACTTAAATGTCTTATTATAACCTAGACCTAATCCTCAATCATTTTGAACCCTGTCTGGAAAACTGCCCCTTAGTTGCTGCCTATTAAGTGTTTCAGATCAATCACTTCAATGCGGTTTCATTCTGCTTAAGAGCTGCATGTAAGCATGTTGACAGCAAGTAAACAGAGCCATTGACCATTAAACCCCAACAGGATCAATAAAAAAAGAGTGAGAATTTCAGCTTGATTTGCTATCAGCCCAACAAAAAAGTGAATGTTCTGTGTTTTTATGTAATGTCAAATCACCATTAAAGGCAGCCTGCTTGCTCAAAGATCTTCTTTGAAGTCAGACAAGCCAGAGTTCAGCCAGATACGCACACACACACAAATTCACTCGGTGGCTCTGACACACTCTTTGTTGCCGGTGGATAGACAGGAGAAGAGCTGCTGGTTTTCAGTAGTTATCCTCTCAGGGCTGCATGATGGTGGATGTGTTTTGGAAGGACTGGAAATGTATGCAGCACAGAGGCACAACTCCAGCCTCTCTTTCTCTCCATCCTCCTTCACTCATCTCCTACCTTTCCCCAAAAACCGTCAATCACATTCTTCTTGACTGAATGATACGTTTTGTTGTTGGAGTAAAACAATAAAAAATATAATAGGGTTGTTGTCATGGGGTTTTCATAAATACAGCAGTCTGCAGCGATAAAGTGAAAATCGTGGAGACTGCGATTAGCTTAACTATGCAAATGAGTAGCGTTGCGAGGCCAGTGATTTATCAAGAAATATTTGTGCATAACAAAAATGAAGTCTATACATAGTCATTAAAATTGTTTAATGACTAACAATTTTACCAGCAAATTCATACCGTATATCATAAGGCAAAGGCAAACAAGTGATTACAAATTTCAGTATATTTGCAGACATATTATGCATCAACCCATAAATTGTGCATAACTGTGCATATATTTAAATTAAAAGCATTAAGGTTGTGTGTGCAATATGGGTGGAGGAAAATGTATTCTTCAATGCATCGAGATGGGGATGTGATGATTCTGAATCGATTGACAAATGTCAAAAATCGATTCTTAAAAGTTAGTTTACAAAACAATAACGGTGACGTTATCGGAACCGAAAAGGGGAATTTAACTGTGGGAGCGGTGCTGCACACGAACATCAGAGCTTAGACAGTAAATAAAGAGCAACAAATACATCGAGGCTAGCCCTGTTTGACTATATCTAAACTGCAAGAAAACAAAATACACTTTGGGATGGTCTTCCTCTGCCGCGCCTTTCATTTACTGACTCATCTGACTGGGCAAATAGCAATTCCCAAAACCTGCTGCTGACTGTTTAGATATAAGAACATGAATATAACTTACTTGTGTAAAAACATCCACAGGCACTGGATGCGCTGCATTAGATAAATACAGTAATACTGCCAAAATCACGGTGCAAAATGATGATGATTAGACGATGTGTCAGTGGAAGATACTGCCGGTTAACATATAGAACTAAAATGTCACGTTTAATTAGCGTATTTTTTTTTTGTTTGCTATAGGAGTGCCACATTTTTAAAAACCAGCAGCAGCTGGCAAAATGCTAAATGTTTATACCATAGCATTTGGCATTTTTACCAGTTAAACATTGAGGGGGAAAATGCTGGTTCGTCAATGTCACTTTTCACTCAGCTGTCCAATCAGAGTAGAGGAGGGGCGGGACAAATATTACACCAACCAACTGGTGCATCATACAATGACTGATGAAGAGGATCAAAAGATCATAGCAACCACAGCTACCAGCTACAGAAATTATGAAAAGTGCCCACATTCAATGTTTTTTAAAGAACGCCTAGGGCTGGACAATCATTCAATATCAATATATTTTGCAGTATTTTTTCCCAATAACAATGATATGGTTTCTCAATTCCTGAAATGTTTATATACATTACAGCTTCCTGTGGCCATGCACATGTCACTTCTAAAAACATGTGCTAAACCCAGGTCAAGGGCGCTTCTTTCTTCCAAAACAAGACCCCAAGGCATCTTTCAAAGCAACCATGAGCCACGCGGACACAGGGCCTAACTCAGTATATTCTAACTACATTTTAACTCCTGTTCTTTACTGCGACACTGTAGTGATAATGAGAAACTGGACTGCTGTAAATCATATAAAATACAGTAGGCTTCTTTTCCATTCAATTTTTTTGACAGCTTTTGCTAGGTTCACCCAAACGGCATCACAGAAGGAAAAGAATAACCTAAGCTGCCCACCATTCTTTTGATAAAATTTAAGGTGCACAAAACTAAAACTAAAGTCGATCCCCCCAAACACATGTTCATCATATCATGGATGTGAGGTGGTGCATCAGAAGACCCTTGGAGACAGAGGACGCACCATTAGAAGGAAGAAGAACCCATCCAAAGACGGCTACAAGGAAAGTCTCATTCATAATTCAGCCATCTCCAGGGAGAAACTACTGCCTGCTTGGCATTCCAACGCCTTGCAGTGCTGAACAGACCGCATGCTTGAGCAAACTAGTTATAGTATGTTGGTAAAGAAATAACGTCATTCGGCATATAAATATTTAATCATGATCAGGCACAATGCACAGTTCTACAATAAAACCTCAGTGATTATGCAAATTAAAATATCAATCCAATATACTGTATGTTCAGAACTCATTTTTGCATATACATGCTCAGTTTACAACCAGACCACACATACTGTCCGTAATAATAATAATTTGTTACAATCATATAGCGCTTTTCTGCAGCAAACAAACCTTTTTACATAGGGGGGTGTGTGGGGGGTTCTTCTCAGCCACCACCAATGTGCAGCATCCACTTGGAAGATGCGAAGTCAGCCATATTGTGCCACAACACACCAGCTTATTGGTGGATAGGAGACAGAGTAATAAAAGCAATCAGTATATATGGGTATAATTAGTAGGTCATTGGGCAAACTGGCCAAATTGGGCCACACCCCTACTCTTTTTAACGACCACAGAGAGTCAGGACCTCTCTTTTAATGGTGGTTTTTGACAGCATAGTGAAAGTGGCAAGTTTGTCAAGTATGAAATGCATTTCGAAATGTGACTTCTGCATTTAACCCATCCCAGTGAGTAATGAAAACACTCTTACCCGGGGCAGTGGGCAGCAATTCCTACAGTGCCAGGGGAGCAATTAGGGTTAAGGTGCCTCGCTCAAGGGCACCTCAGTCACAACCTGCCGGCCATGAGTCTCAAATCGGTCACTCTCGGGTTACAAGCACACTAGGCTACGACTGCCCTAAGGACAGACAGAGTCCCCAACACTATACTGGGGTGTTATGACCAACACTGACAACAGGGTGAGCACCCGCTGCTGGTCTCACTAACACCTCTTCCAGCAGCAACGCAGTTTTCCCAGGAGGTCTTCCATCCAAGTTCAACCATACTAAGCTTTAGCGGGCTATGGGGCAATATGGCTCTTCCAAAGTCGCTTTTCCTTCGGCGTGACAAACCATTCTTGTTGTGTAACCATGCCAATGCGATGTTTCATTTTGCACTGTGAAGCTTGTGGTAGCATCCTTAATGCCAGGCTGAGAATTCCAATCTGAGAATGGTTCATAATTGTACCATGCCAAATGGAAACCTAACTGTAAACATACCTTACTGTTCTTAGAATAGTTTGGCCCAACTGTGGAAAGAGGGCTAAAATTGGTACGTGATGGTCTGATGTAACTGCTTACTGCCTTAAGCAAATTGATTTTGTCATTATTCTTCTAGCTATTAAAAATATTTTGGGACTCTGAGAATATTTCTATCTGTACACCAGTCCCCGGTCCATGACTCGGGATATATGGAGCGAAAGATTTGCTTCTGTTGCCATGGCAAACTGCATCACTGAAGATGCTTTCGAGGGGATGAAAATCTTAACAACACCTACAGTACCAATCTCAGGCCTGGACCTGCATCTCTTCAATAAACACATGAAGGACAGTAAGATACAGTTCAATTCACTTTGATATCAGAGGAGAGAGATGTCAGCACTCAACATCACTGACCTTTATGCTCTTACATAAGTGCATTGCACTGTCTGTCTTGCTAGGACGCTGTTTGCTCAGCCGTGATGATGCAGTCCGGTTATTTACAGTTAATAAAACATTGTAAACATAACATGTGGTGATTCAATCTGAAGATATATTATATTACCCCATATTTAACAAAAAAAGAAAAAAAAGAGTGCAAGCAAAACAATAATGCACTTTTGAACATACAGTAGCAACACTCTAACACATTAACAACCACACAAACACCCTAAAAAGTAGTCACAACACCCTAGCATCATAAAGTGTAGACTCGCATGAGCAAGCACCGCTAACATTTTTCACAACGTGTTAAAAATCGCACACCAGCAGCTGTTCTGAGCACAGCGGATCTGTGAAGCAGAAGGAATATATCACTGTGTCCTTAACAGCGCTACATTTTCTCTAAAACGTGACCTAGAAGTGCACAGTCCCCATAGTGCTTGCACAGGTGATGCAAATCAAAACGGTCTTGCATTATTTCCCAGCCTTCATCTCCTTAATCTTTTCCTGTCATTCAAGGTCTCATCAATAAAGTGAAATCATTAGAAGCACAATAGTTGGAGCCATCGTCGGACTCTATAAATCACAAATGAAGGTGAGAAAATTTGTTTCTGCAGAATGCAGGTCTGACATCGTGATTGGTATTATAGTCATCGAAAGAAAACCTATTTGTATGAGAAATGCACTCATGAGACCATCTATTTTTTCGGTCGGACCTGTCAGGAACAAGAATTATTACTCTGGTTAGCAGCAGCCTGGATTATTGTCCCCTTCAGGTCTATCAAGCTTTGAGTCGAGCTCTCTCCGTATGATCTTCAGAAGTCTCATTCGGTCCACGCGCTTTGATGCCTTCTTGCTGAACGTGTGCAATTTAGCACACCTAGAGGCACTTGAACGTCCTCTATTTATCCAAGAGCACTCAGGGAGATGATGAATTTGTTGCCGGGTGAAAGTGAATGAATTTCCATGAAGTCTGATCAGCGGGAGGACACGGACAGACATCGGGGGATGTGGTCTCTCTAACTCTGTTCAGCCCTCGGCGAATGATTTATGGCTTGCGTGTGTCCAGAACAAACACAATCATCACCTCGCGTGAAATGAGGACCACGGAGGACCTTTAGATGAAACTCAACATGGCTTGCATGTCTAGAACACACACAAAGTGACTTTACGCTGTGTCATAACTAATGCTCCCAGTGACAAGTAATTTGTTGGAAATGCAGCACAATGCGTGAGTGGTCGTTTGACCCAATTAGATTCCATTGTGGGCGGGGCTACCCAGTAAAATGCAGCAAAAACTGAAATGATGCAAGGAGCAAAAATCGTTGACTACAGGTCTAACCTTATTACATTTCGAGTTAGAAAAAAGACTGAAACTACACTATTATTGGCAATGTTGGGGGAACTACTAAAGCTATAAACCTAAAAGTGTACTTTTATGCATTCCCTGCATCCGAACCCATGACCTTTTGCACTGCTAACACAATGCTCTACTGCTGAGCTATACAGGAACACTAAGCTATACTTTTAAACAAAATAGTTGGCTACACTACACTGCACTGCACTTTTGAGTAAAACAGCAAAGGTACTGTCACACATTACCGTACTAGTTAGCATCACAGCGCTTTAATTCCCCAACACTGCGGTCATGCTAATATGCTAATTGTGAATCACCTTGACTGCATAGAGTCTTTCCACCTCAGGCTACAGCTAAAGTTATCCAACTCCATCCCAGCAAATCCTCCTTGAGATGTCATTGCATGTCTCAGTCAATGACATCCCTCTCTGGGGAGTCTTGGAGGTGTAAACAAAAAGAGAGACGTGAGAAGCCACCGAAAGGACAGGCGATTCATCTCCTGTAAGCTATTGAACTGGGCGGCAGAGGTCTGTCTGTTATCAGTTTTCAACCCTTATCAACGGGATAGAAATTCTTAACTGGTCTACCAAATGCCCTCAGAAAGGGCGACCTGCTCAAGAACAGAGGTGGGGAGAAATCAAGGGAGGGTGTCTTCTGGACGATAGAAGGTGGACCAGCACATCTTGTTGGTCAAAGTGACGGTGCACTCCAAAATGAAAATTCGGTCAGTAATAATACTGAAAAAAGATGGGACTCTGGTTCTTGTAAGGGATTCAGTGAATCAAACTCCAAAAACATGCGCCAGACAGTGCCTTATCCTCGTTCTCTCTAAACCAAGAGTCTGTCACAGTAGGAGACGTTGTATCTTCAATATCTAAACTAACTCTTTCTTTTCTCTCAACAGGTATTGTTTCGGCATAGTGAAAACTTGTTTCTTGTTATAAGCACCTTTTGTAAAGTAATCTTTGTAAGTCACTTTGGACAAAAGCACTGGCTAAATACCTAAATGTAAATATAATGTTATGTGTGTCATTGCTCCTCGTATGTCACCAAAACCATCATGGTACTGCAATTTACAATAAAATATTGCAAGTGTGTTTTAAAGACTTCTATTCCTATAATGCTGAAAGACCCTAAACACTTTATGCAATCATACTACAGAAAAACTGCCCTGATGTTCTTTTAAATAACTCATTTAACACAACTTTGCAACAACACGAGGTATATGAATAAATAAAATGACACATTTTTTACATTTTTGAAAGACCTTTTTCTAAAAGATTCAGCATGCATAGTGCTTTACTCTACAGCAACTGGGGGCCCTGAGATGGGGCCAGGGGGGGCTAAGTTAAATTACATTTTCTAAAATACATTAATTTATCATAAATTCTGTGTAATTAAACCAACAGCGCCACAATGTATAATTTAATATGTTTTGTTTCATTAAAATGTTAATTTTTGGAATGTTTTGTCTCATACATTTTATTTTGGGGGGCCATAAAGGGATGCACCGAACACAAAAGGGGCCACACATCAAAAAGGTTTGAGAACCACTGCTCTACAGTATGTAGTGCTCACAGTTATTTACTATACTTAAAAAAACTGGTAGTATTTGTATTATGATGTCTTTAAAATCTCAGTCGTTCCAGACTGCTGGGCCCTGATAGCATTGTTGCCTTGCCTTAGGTTGTGGCTTTAAGAATTTGGCTGTTGCATTTATATTTGTGAAGCCCTTCTCTGTTTACTCTATCATTCTCATTCAGTTTCTTCCTCCTCTCTTTGAAGATGAACTGATGACAGATTTCAGGCCAAGAACAGAGGCTTTCAGGAGCTGCATTTTGAGCTGGAGTAACACAAGGAGTAACTGGAGAGTAAACTAAACACTTGCCATGCAAACTACCCCAATCTCTCAGATTCGACCAATTATGAGCTCAACTGGGATGTGAATGCATTTTACATTTTGAAATCTTGTTATTACATTATGGTGTAAATGCACTTAGTTTCTAGGCTGTGAGGTCAACTAAACTCTATTGGCTTTTTTAAAAGGAGGAGCGGCACTCTTTCCCTGCCAGCATTTTCTTTTTAAGTTGCCAGCCAGCGTCAGAATTTTTAATACCTTCTAGAAGATGTTCTTCTTTAAATATATAAACATACAATATATCAAATGAAAGAACAAACCCTAATTTTTTTTTATCCTACCTTTATTTGTTCTCTTATTATCACATCTCAAATATGTGACCCGTCACGGAAACCAGGGACTCAAGTCGGCAGCACAAGTTTCGAGAAAATGAGAAACAAAGTTTTTTTTTTCGAAATTTGTGATTTTCGTTTTATTGCAGAATCTGTTAGTTGAGATCACGAAGAAGCCTCTCCATGTTTGAGATAGCAGTTTTTGTATATTTAAAAGCGTACATTTTGCGGTTAAAATAGGCTTGTTTTTCCGGAGATTCTAGCGTGCAGCGGGGGGCGTCATTGTCTGTGTGTATATTTACATACTGTATAAGCTTTTGTTTTCGCCTCCGCCCCCAAAGGGAACAGCGTGACTACTAAATAAGGATAGTTCGCCCAAAAATGAAAATAATGTTATTAATGACTCACCCTTATGTCGTTCTAAACTCGGAAGACCTCCGTTCATCTTCGGAACACAGTTTAAGATGTTTTATCGTTAGATTTAGTCCGAGAGCTTTCCCCTTCATTGAAAATCTATGTATGGTTTCCATGTCCAGAAAGTTAATAAAAACATCACCAAAGTAGTCCATGTGACATCAGTGGGTCAGGAAGATTGTGTTGATGCATCGAAAATACAGTTTGGTCCAAAAATAGCAGAATTACGACTTTATTCAGCATTGTCTTCTCTTCCGGCTCGAGCGTGAAGTCACGTGACTGTAGTGACGCGCTGCCCTGTTCCTCAGACGTTTGCTAAGTTTTTTTTTTTTTTCCAAACTTATAGCCTGCGTCTCCCCAGACTGTAAAGCTCGGGCGCACAAAACAAAAGAAAAATAAAAGAAGCTGGGGCGGAACAAATAACAGTCAGCCGCATCGTACGTCAGCCGCGTCACTGACTTTATGCGGCGCCGCAGTCGGATGACGTCAAAGTACCGCGAGAGCTCTTCAAAGAAATCTTACGGAGTAGTTTAATTTCGACTCGCTCTCGCGGTACTTTGACGTCATCTGTATGTCAGTTCTTGCAGCGCAGCATGAGTCCAAACACACAGAAGTTACACAGATATAGTTGTATTCTTCATGTAATTGGCTACATGTTTTGTCTATCAATATTTTCCATGAAGTCATTGGCTGATGGAGAAACGAGCGAGCCATTGGTAACCTCTCTAAAGGATGTCACGTTTTCGACGGCGCTGTTTGGATGATCTATTATACTACTTCCCTATTTTAAATACAAACTTTGAAAGCGGGTTCATGTGTTTAACGGAGTGTAAGCTCATATACCCTTACATGTTACGATTTAAATAGTCTTCAGATTATATATTATATTGTATTACCAGACATTCATGCGAAATCTGATGTAAACAATCTATATTTCACGGATTATACGCATTTGTGGAAAAATATGGTCATTGGATAATCTGAAACAGACTGGATTCGACTTGTGATCCCCACAAAGGTAAAAGAGTCATGTTTATTTTTGCGGGTTGTCATTTGGTCATAAAATACTACATATGATGCTAGAACATCTCAAAAAGGGTTTTACAGGGGGCATGGCTTAGCTAAATGAGATGTAAATGAGCCCTATTGTCTCCCCCAGCTGAAAAGAAGAGTCCCTTTCGTCTCGATTTTCTCGGTTTGAGTACTTCTGAGTTCCTATATTCAAATGGCCACAACTTCTCCAAATCTTATCAGATTTCCATGTGTTACACATCGTTGGAAAGCTTAGAAACTGCAGTTTCAGAATCTGTGAATAACTCAAAATGCCCAGATCCGACTTGTGTCCCTACTTTCCGTGACTGGTCACATATGTGTAGGTTTCTTCAAAAAACACCACATTTTGAGCTAAAATCTGAGATAATTGGATTTTTGTCAAGGACCTTTAATAGAGATCAGATTCAGAGCGATAATTAAAAAGGTTTTAAAAGTTGAGTAAGAGCATCACCTGGTGGATAATAGCGGAAATACGGATTGCCGGAAAAACTCATCATTGGCAGGGAAGCATTTTCTCTTAAAGGAATAGTCTACCCTTTTGCCATATTAAACTATGTTATTACCTCAACCCAGACAAATTAATACATACCTATCTTTTTTCAATGAGTGCACTGTACAGCGTGTTATGAATGTGTTAGCATTTAGCCTGGCCCCATTCATTCCTATGGTACCAAAAAAAGTTTTATTTTGTGGCACCATATTTACTCGTGTAACTACTCATGTAACAATCTTTAAATAGGGAAAACACAGAAGTGTTTGGTGGCTTCCCTGTTTGGTACCATAGGAATGAATGGGTCTAGGCTAAATGCTAACACATTCACGACGCGCTGTACAGTGCATGCATTGAAAAAGGATAGATATGTATTAATTCGTCTAAGTTGAGGTAATAACATAGCTTAATATGGCAAAAGGGTAGACTATTCCTTTAACTCGTCAATGGTGGGGAAAGAGTTAATGACCTTGCACACACTGCATTTAATTTTGGTTGTCACTTCACCATTTAGTGCTTTATCCTGTTTTGTACACACACACATCGGTAATTTACGAGACTGACAACTGCATTTTAGATCCAAATTAAATGCAGGTAGTCACAACCGCAGTTTCAGAAACTCTGCATAGTGTGTACATATACTAACTGAATAACTAGTTATAAAAGAGGTATTTAAATGTGCATCATGGACATCTGAAAAAAAATGAAAGAAAAATGTTATAATAGGGCTGTGCAAAAAACACCTGCGATTCTTGTGTGCGTTTCGGTTCCTTGATTAGTAGTAAATTGCCATCAGCTGCTTTCAGATGGAGCGGCATTTACTACACAGAGCCGTAGTTCACAGAGAAGCTAGGCGAAATCACATAGATTATCGGAGTTGATTTTCCTCAATTATGAACGCAATTTTGCTTTGCTTCGCTGTGAAATTCAGGCTCTGTGTAGTAAATGCCGCTCCATCTGAAAGCAGCTGATGGCGATTTACTACTAATCAAGGAACCGGATTTACTGATGAAACACGCATGAGAATCACAGGCCATTTTTTACACAGCCCTATTCAATAATAAATCCAAATGGTTTAACTTAAAGATCAAATTAACGGGACCGGCAGCTTCTCACTTTAATAACACCAAAAACTTTATCACTTTATGAGCCAAAAGCCATAAACGATAAAGCAGCACACCAGTATAAGTACAAAAAGACAAAGACCTGGCAACATTGCAAGACAGCGCTGAGCACAAATACGCACAACGCCAATCCGGTGGTTATTACAGGATGCTGTAATATTATTTTGGTCAAAGCTGTCAATATTAACCATGCGAGACGGCAAAGCATTGCTATGGCTACCTCGCTGTCAATCATCGCAGTTTCTAGAGTGAATCTTGTTCCGTACACACATGGGACGAACATTTAGGGGATTTCCTCCCGCATTTAAATGCAGTTGTCACTCCCGAAAGTTTGCAATGTGTACATGGTCCAGTATACCCCGCCCTAAAAGCTGCACATTTTGAGGCACATATTTCGTCTATATGTATTAACCAATCAATCCGTTGTTTTCTTCACAATGTGTAGCCACATCACAAGGACAGAGAGTAAACAATTTCCTCTTTTTGAAATTATTATTAAATCAGCCCTCATACAAGAACAAAGGAATCAATACCAGCTTTAGATGTTTAGATGAGTAGGTCTGCAGATGAGGATTTGGTGCACAATATACCACATGACACCTTCTTTTCTTCGACAGATAATGAGGTGCACCTTTAAATAAGAAAATCTGTCATTGTAGAAAGTGTAATTACGGGCCATATGGTGAAGTGAATAAAAGATTCTGCAGTGAAATAATTGTTTTCGATGCTTTAGCCTACTGTACTGTATAATATAATAAACTCGCATGAGCGCTTCATGTCTGTATGTATAGTTAGTCGGTGATAAGTGGTGTAATGTGGAATAAGTCAGTCATTATATCCTTAATTAATTTTGTAATGATTTTTTATAATTATAATTTTGGCGATACGAAGTAAATAACCTCTTTCCCAACTACAGTATATCTGCAAAAGAAGGACTAACTAGCTTTGCTTGTATTAAGGCTAAATTAAAACCTTTGTACATCTTGTGTGAAAAGTTCATCTAAACAGTTGTGACCACTGCTGGTTAATGGATTGGGTTTAAATGTGCAAATTAATTCTGTTCGACTGTGGATGTGACAGTTGGCAAATTGGCAAGACTTCGATAACAAAAACAATTAATAAAGCCCTATGATAAAATACAATAGACATTAATTCACTCTTGTCAAGCTGCATTCACACCTGAAACAATGTTTGTTTTGCATTCATTTTGATGTTTGGTATTTTTAGGCACGACACTTAAACGTTTCCCCCTTTTCTACAGGTGATATCTCTTTCTATGAAAAAGCTCTTAAAACACTTTGGGGCGGTTTTCCAGACATGGTTTAGATTAATCCAGGCCTTAGATATATTAAGACATTTAATTATTTTAAACCTAACAAAAAACTATGCATTCTTGAGATGAAACAATGGCACTGAAATATGTTAAGATTTGTCAGTACAAGGTGTTTTAAATTAAAGCAGCTCAAACATGCATTTCAAGTCTGATACTAGGATAAGCCCTGTTTGGGAACTGCCCCTTAAAGTTGCAACAAAAGCATGTTTCTATTAACATATAAAAATAATGTTGGGTTCTTGGGGCGGTAATCAATAAATCATTAGTTGTACAAGAATGGCTGTTGTGTTGACTGACAGGATGATATGGGGGATTAGCATCAGCGCTGGTATCTCTGGACTACAGTGCTTTAATCAAGGTTCTGAATCCTGAAGGATGCTCTCAAGAGGACAAGCTGAAACTGTGTATATAAATCAGGATTTATTTAGGATTGTGTCATTCAGTTGTTTACTAGAGGACAGAAGCTTGGCAGTTTGTTAAAATGCTGTCCTAAAGTAGATTCTTGAGTCTGCGTGTCAACCGAGTCTGTGCTTATACTGTAATGCCGAGTTCAGACTGCGTGATTTTCAAACTAGTCGGGTCACCTGTGGTTTCACACTGCGTGATTATCTGGGGTAGCGTTCAGTCGCTGCTGTTTCAGACTGCATGATGGATTGGCGACAAGTGTTTTCACACTGCATGACTTTACCGTTATCGCCGATAACTTTGTCCCGGTCCGCAAACTACGTCTCACAACCAAACGCACGCGAGAAGTGACGCGAAGGAAACAACGCAAGGTCACGAGTGCAAGACCGGAGCTCTCACGTGAGACTGGGATTATTATTAAAAATAGTAGCTGGCAAGAAGCATGTGCGCTCATTTGCAGCAGAAAGAAGAAGAAATAAAGATTATGAAGGAGGAAATGTTTTGAGAGACTCCTCCCCAAACTTCCAGCTGCCCTGTATGTTGCTCTCTCATTGGCTGTAGGTCATCGGCGATGTTATTTTCAGTCAAAACACATTTCACACGGCATGATTTTGAATCACCGACCGGTCCAGATATTTAGCATGCCAAATATCTCACGGGTGTCGGCAACTCGTCGGCGATTCTCTCAGAACGCGTCTTTTATCATTCACACTGTGTGATTGTCACTCGCGTGCACGAGCATCGATTTTCCTGTGATTTCGGGCATTTGTCATCGATTTCTCAAAACCTGTCGGCGAGTCAAAATCAGGGCTAAAATCGTGCAGTCTGAACTCGGCATAAGTCTCAGATTGAAGTAGTGCTGCATGATTCTGGAAAAAAAACTGAGAATCACAATCATTTTCGTTTTTAAAAGAAGATCACGAATCCCCACAAACTAAATGCCAACTAAACAGATCTGACAATTTTTTTAAATTTTTAAATTTTAATTGTTTTGAAAAGCTTTGAAACTTACACACCACACTTTTTCCAATGCAGTAGTTTTCATTTTCCTTAAAATGGTAAAATAAGCATCATTATTTGTTCATTTTAACACAGTTTGCAAATAAAGTAAACTACTTGTATTTGCAGTATACAGACAGACAGCTGCAACACAAGGCGGCCAGCATGAATACACTGCTTGCGCATCCGTAAAGGCAAAGCTCAATAAACGCATCAACGCAAGCTTCATCCGCGCCACTTACACATCTGTAAAAAAGCAGAGCACAATGAACGCGACCTTCATCCTTGCTCTAAACGCTTTAAACGAGTGAACCAATGAAAAATTGTCAATTCAACCCATTGTTTAAAGATCTCCCTTTAAATGATGATGGCTCTCTCTGACCCCACGACAGCGGCCACGTATATTTCAATGTTTCGGTTTGATTTCATTAAAGGTTTAATAGACAGACGATGAATGAGATCATGTGGGTGTCTGCATCAAGATATCAGCCCTTGATGGGAGACACACTTTTACCAACACAGTCTTATGGGAATGTGTATAAATAGCACGCAGTGAAGTGAAGTCGTGCAATACATACGCCCAATTCCAATGTTGCGTGCATATGACACGTCAGTCCTTCCTGTTCACTTAATACAACACATCTTTTAATGTCATTTTATGTATTGGCTTTTCTTTTTTTCAATTTTACCATTTCTGTTTCGGGTCAGATTTGGGATTTGCTTTAGGATGTGATTTAATATATACACGGTAATAAAATTTTTTTTAATTATGCAGCTGGTTGCCAGTAACTTACTGTAGAAGACAAAACTGAAAATGTTTCATGTTCATTTAACTTTGAACAAACTGTTACCAGTAAATAACATAAATGTAAAATCTACAGTAAGTTACTGGCAGCTAGTTGCCAGTAATACTGTAATTTTTACAGAATTTTTTTTACAGTGTAGGTTTCTCTATGTTTTTGTCTATTTTTAAATATGCTCGCTTGGAGTTGGGGTTAGGGTCAGTGCCCGGTTGCATGAAAGTCCTTAAGCTAAGAAATCCCTTAAATATAAGGTTAAGGGTCCCCTTAATAAAAATTGGGTTGCAAGAAAAACCCTTAAGTGAACCTTAAGGCTGTCAGTAAGTATTTACCCTTAAATGCTAAAGTATTACCTTAAGGGTCTGCTATGCGTTGCTAGAAAGTCCTTAAGTCCCATTTTCCCTTAAAAATTTAAGGGACTATAAGAGGTCCCTTAATGTCACACGCGATGGCTGATTTTATGTTTATTTAAGAAAATGAAGTACCAACGCGCATTTCTAACGTTCGAAATAATCCCTTCGAGAAAAGTGATGCGCATTTATTAGGAGAATAGCGGTTTGATCGTCCGTCAATCTAAAGTGTTTCCAGTTTGAATTACTTTCAGGTTCTATACATGCGGCACTTTACAGTCTGTTATTTGCGATGTTTCATTGTACACAAATATGCCGTCTGTTGAGCTGCGTGCGTTGATTTGTTTACGCTGTGAGATTTTGTAACCGTAGCAACTGCTTCTCCGCTGCCGTGTTTTGGCAGAGACTATCGTAAAATACTTAGTATAAACACTTAGGTAAGGGTGACAGTTAAGACCTTTGTTGCAACGCTCTTAAATAAATCCCTTACCTCAGGGTTTTTTTCTCCCTCAGGGAAACCCTCACTTAAGGAGTTTCATGCAACCGGGCACAGGATGTCATTTTGTGGTACAAAACGTTGTTCTTACCCCAAACCCAAGCAACAATTGTAAAAAAATTATTTAAAAAAATGGAGAAAAGATGTGTCGTGTTAAGCGAACGGAAAGGACTAGCGTATCATATGCATGCAAAATTGGAATTTGGTGTATGTATTGCATGACTTTTCACTTCATGAGACTCGGCTCACTTTTACAAATGGTTTTAAAATCCCATTATTACTGCAAAGAAATCAGGATTAGTTTCTTTGAAATTAATGGCTGAAATTAAACTGATGCTCGTTTTTTTTTTTGGAATATAGAGTTTTTTTATTGATTTGAATCTGTCCGCTTCATTATTTTTCTATGTACCCTCATAGTCCTTAATCCTTAATTAAAAAAGATTAAGTTCCTTCCCTCCTCGAAATGACCTCTCTTCACTTCCTGTCACGAGGAATGTCGCAAGGGCAAGGCTATCGGAGACTTATTATCGGGATAAAAACAAGTGCTGTTCTATTTTTTCTCATTTCAAAAGCAGTTTACCCGCATATACGTCACAATACGTAAACGAAGACAGTTGCTATTTTCATTTCATGGTGACTTTAAACAACTTTTTTTTAAAGTTTTGCCTCATTTTAAGCCAAATGTCTTGGTAAAAGCTTTCTTCGGTGACCATATTTCATCCTTGTATATATGACTTCTACATATATATGAAGAGTTTTGTTGCAAAACGAGATAAATCCGTTTTTAGCAAAACATGTTTATTATTATGTTATCATGTTATTATTTTGTTTTATGGTGCTACTTAGCTGTATTTTGTAAGTTATGAAGGTTTAAATCAAAACAAACCAACTGCAGTTGATTTGATATTAATTTGAATGCACAACCAAAAAAACGAAACTCTTCAAATATATATTAGAAACAAGTCTTGGTGTTTAAAACAATATTAACTGTCCAGATAAATGTTACAGAAAAATCAGGACAAAAATGTTGATAAAGAAAATAGTTTTATTGCTGCTTATAATGAGAGATGCTGGTAGCCACTATCTGCTGTTTACACCAATAATGACCCCACTTGATTTAATGTCTTAAACACTTATCCTAATGTGACTTGCTTTAAAAGAAGTTAATTGTATTTGATGACAACTGTGCCCAAACCAAGGATGGAAAATCCATAGAAATTGATAAAAGAAATAACACCCGCCACAAACCTTTCGGGTTGTGCCACACCGACTGAGTGATCTAAAGTGATTTAGGTCCGCCTGGAGCTATGAAAGCCATTACAGAAACACACACCTGAGATCCAAGAGTCAAAGATTGTTGATTCCAATGACAGTGTTTTACTGCTATTACCAATGCAAATCATGCCTTAAAGCCATGGATGCGACTCCTGTCTCTTCGGACAGGCAACCTGACAGTAACAGCTAGGCCCAAAACAACATTTAATAAAAACATGACAAAATGAACTACAAATGAATGAATTAAAGTGTTCACATTGCGTTAGCGTCAGAAAATGGTCATGGGTTTGATCCCAGGGAACACACATACTGATAAAACCTGATCTCACGAGAATTTGTGAATCCTACAAAAACATACGATTATCAATAACAAATCCACGCTCCAAACCCCAATGTCACAGGGGTGTAAAGAAATCGTACAAAAACTTACAAATGTGGTTGTATGAAATAATACGAATTCGCCACCTCATAAAAATGTACAAATTGCCATGAGATAGTATTGGATAAAACACATAACACTGTAAGTCACTTGCAGTGTCTGCCAAATGTGTAAATGTAATGTAAATGTAAATGAGCTGCCTGCATTCAATCCTATAGATACTGGACTTCAGCATTTGAATACCGAAGAATTCATGAGCTGACTCTCTTCAAGAGGCAGACAGAAAATCAAAAACAAACACAGTAATAAACACAAAATGCAAATGTATGAATTTTGTCTTCTTTCTGTTAAATGAAATGAAGAACAAGGACCTTCATCTCACTCGGGCATTTCCTCAAGTGTATTTCCTAAGTGCCCAGCAGGCCTGGTGACAGCTACTGTATATTGGACCTGCTACATGGATCCAATGTGTCACATGTGTCCTTGGGCAAATTCCCTAATCGGAGTGGTCACCTTTAAGGGGCCATTCCCAAAAGAGCGTACCAGTTAATGTACACGCCCCTTAGCAGTCAAAATTCTCCTCTAACGTCCTAACACAGCCTATAGGCTCTTTGATATCAGCAGGGAGTAACAGATGGGTTAAGAAAAAATATGTGAACACGGTGACAGGAAAAAGGTGATCTTATGACTGACAGTAGCTGAGATTCCATCAACCTGATTTTATTTGCATTTTGACAGTATTTTTTAATTCGCAAGGTTAAAAGTTAAAAAGTTTTTATGCTCGCTTGAGGTGGTTTTTGATTTATGGAAAAACAAGTAAATGCCAATAATGGGAGATGGAAACGCGCTTGGCGAATAAATTCTGACGTAGCGAACATAAAACCAGCCTGGTCTTACTGTTAATATCTAGTATTTACATGTAACTTTAAAAAACAAACAAACAAAAAAAAACATTTTTTTACATCTAAATAGATGCTAAAACGTACAATGTAGACGTATTTACAACATTTAAACATAGTTTTTACAGCTAAAAAAACATTAAACATTTATGTATCTTTCCCATAAAGATTGCTGTATAATTTCCCTTTAACCATTTTAGCAATATGTTACCGCAAAGCTTACCTTAACCCAAACCCTACACTAAACCTTGCCCTAAACCCAAACCCTTTTTTATAAAAAAATTTTAATACATAATGTATTCTTTTTATATTATGCAATGTAACGGACAGATATGTTTAGGAACTTTTAGTAACAATAGTAACAATATAGCAATGAAAAGATATTTTAAGCCACTACAGTTCTACGCAAAACAGTTTATTAAAATCTTTTAACGTTACTGTTTTAAAAAATCATAACAGACAGACAAGTGTGATCACAACAATTTATTTATTGCGAATATTAAAATCAGTACCAAAAGTAGTTAAAGTGATGGTATGCTGTAGCCAAGGTCCTCTCTAGTGTATATGAAGTAAAGTAAAGAGAAGTATTAAAAAGTTATTACACCAACGGAAATGACGCAAATATGTCACAAGGCACACAAAGAGCCAATGAGCTTTTGCTATCACTGCCGTAAAGCAATTTATCGTAAAGCTTCTTGAGGCGCGATATTTAAATTCAAATTTATATATGTACGAATCTGACTTTACGGTTGCTGATGAGAACTCGGATCAAGATTGCCGAATAAAGGGCTGGATCTGTTCCTCGCAATCGTATGAATTTTAAAGATGTGGATTACAGCAAATAAATAAAAGTAACATCTTTTTTGAATTTATGTTGTATTTTGGAGTAATTATAACGTATTGCATAGAAGACGGCACAGGAGAAAACACGTTTTTGTGCATCATGGCAAACAAACTAAATATATAAAAAAGTTAAATAAATACAGAAATGTAATTCATTTTAAAATGTTAAATATTGTGAAATTCTCTGAATATCATAATCATTTCATTAGGTAAATGGGTAAACTTTCTTAAATAAAACATGTTATTAATAGGAGTAAGAAATGCCAATGCCGGCGATTTTAATATTTATATATAGGAATAACTTGCGTACAAATTTGTACGTTTGTAAAGCTGTAAATACGTAAATAATTTATGTATTAGTCCTGTCAAAACATCGATATTATACGTTTCAAACACGTATTCACGTATACGTTTTAAACATAAGTAAATGTATGTATGGTACAACCACACGGAAATGTAAAAATACACACGTATTCTCATGAGACCACATTGATTAAACCCATATGGGACTGATTGTCTAACTGAATCAGCGGCGTTGTCTTTATCATATATGGGGCTTAACGTTGTCGTAATACCCTTGCTGTTAGTGCTTGCATAAAAAAAATCTTCTTCCGTGCACAGCATTCAATTTGGCAACTAAGCTGCACTGCTAGTACATTTATAACTTGCCCCATTGTGACTACACGCAGTTCTGTCGCAATTTTCGAAGCGTGCCTTGTTTTATTAACTGTTGGTTACTAGCTTCCCAATAGCACCGTTATTCACTCAAACAACTTGATGGAAACGCACCTAATTCGCATTGCTTTGTTTTTATTTTTTTGCAAATTTTGGATGGAAACCCAGCTAGATATCAGCCAACGTTTGTCTTTATAAGAGCATCAATATTGATGGATTAACGCTTATATCAGTCTATGGATCTATTTACTACAGTACCTTCTCACCGAATGGATCAGCTTATAAAATTTCATTGGATTTTTTTTCCTGAATTACAGTAGTACGTATGTAAAAAAAATCTATATAGATTGATCCCCAAAGGAAAGGAAAATAAACACTAAAGAATAAAAACCGACATTACCAAAGGAAACAGAAAGCTAAAAAAGAAAGAACAAAAACAAGAAAAACCATTAAGGAAAGAATGAAAGATTTGAAGAGTTAGGAGGTAGAGAAAGTGTGAATATTCTGGGTTGATTGGTTATCCTCTCCTGCACAGCGATGCACCGTCCAATAAACCTCTGATTAAGGAATACAGTTATATTAGAACTCATTAGGTCCAATCACATGCTGGAAGTCCCTGCTGCTCTCTACAGAATGAAGACAGATCACTAGCTCTCCTCAATAGCCCTGCTGCACACACTAAACCACACTCTTTACAACAAAACACTTCACTCGCTTCTAACAATTGCAGAAAGGCCAAATATATGCATTGAGTTTTGGTGTAGGCATGTGATGAAGAATGTTCATGGATCGACATTTCATCTGGGCCTTGAACAAGGTTCCTTTCGATAACATTACTCTAGCCCTAAACTCAGAGAGAGACTATTAGGACTAAGTTGACAAAAATGTTGTTTAATCCTAACTAGGGCTGTGGAATGTGGCAGTATTTTACCACTGTGATGGTAATGAACCAATTCACTGCTGTGATACAGTGGTTAAAAAAAGTGTGTGTGGGCGCGCACGCACGCATTG
The DNA here is from genome assembly GCF_030506205.2 of Paramisgurnus dabryanus. Lineage (NCBI taxonomy): Eukaryota > Metazoa > Chordata > Actinopteri > Cypriniformes > Cobitidae > Paramisgurnus > Paramisgurnus dabryanus. The sequence goes on from NC_133348.1 coordinate 33,697,042, forward strand.
ATGCATATAGGCTTATATATAATGCATACATTTACTGATATAAAAACTTAAACGAGGATCAAATACAAGTTTCTTAACAAATGTGCGTATTCATAGGTGCCGATTTCTTTTTCTGCTGGTGGCTGCACACAGCGTCATGCAATGCTTAGAATACTTGGCAATGGCAAATGTTCTAGAACATGAGGAGGATTAAACACCCATGAGCACCCTGTTGACTCAAGAAGTTCTGCACCTTGAAGTCAGGTTGTTGTTGGTTTAATCCCAGTTCCTTTGCAGCGGCCACAAAGTTTGTTCCACAGTCCGATCTTATCTGCCTTGCAGGTCCCGTATGGCAAAGAACCGTCTCAATGATGCAACTGATGCATTGATGCAATTGGACGTGTCTAAGGAGTCAATGATCTCGATGTGCACGGCTCGAGAGCTCATACAGCAAAAGAGCATCGCCTATCGTTTACTTTGGGCCTGTCCACCTCGTGTTCGCCAAAGTCTTTAAAAGGAAGAGGAAAGTGGCACGGTCACCTGTCTTGCATGGTTTTAAACGCGAAATGTGAAGCACAGTTCACCACCGCTATGGCCATGCACCACCACGGTGGTGCGGTGGTTATGACAACTGTAACAGCCCTAACACCGTTTTATAGACATGATGGGAAAAGCAGTACGTATCTTGTTTCATGTTCAATGTTATTACCTTCATTAAAAGGTCTGGGACCGATTTAAATGGCCAAGGACCATCAAGAGGCCAGGAAAAGCCACCAATCTTGTTTCGTTGCTGTTTTTGGATCCTGTTTATCCAAAGTATCACGTTCAGTTTGATTACCTTCAGTAGAAGGTCTGGGAACCATGTCCACTTTGAATGGCCAAGGATCCCCCAAGAGGCCATATGACTGACAGGTAAGGCGTCCAATTATGTTTCGTTTGATGATGCGTAAAATTTAGGGCCATGGAAAATCCCAATTGTAACAGACCTGTGTGCATTCACGAACATCTGAAAAATTTTACACCAACATTTATGTGTTTAAAGCATTGCATACTTTTAGGTATCCAGCGTTTAGTCGATCTTGTTGAATTCTCATCGTCACAGATGTAAACATCTTTCTACTTCAGCCATCTTCTTCCCTCAGATGGCTTTGTGTTATTTCCATACAGACCATTAAACAACGCAACACACAGTTGCAGAATTCGTATCTGCTAAAGTGTTTCCAGTTAGGTGTGCCATATGCATTAGGAATTCAGCCAACAGTTTGTAGATATAACATCCGAGGCTGAGGTCTATGACAATACAAACGAGATGTACAGATACAAGAGGTGGGATTTTGAGCCACTAAAGGTTTTCCCATTGGGACATTGCAGAACAAAAAACCCAGTAATCAACTAAATGTCCTACTACTTGTTGCAGTCACAGTTGAAGAAACATTTTCTTGTGTGTAATGTTGGACGCACAAACAGGGTTCGTCAAACACAGCAGACACAATAGGTACAGTATACTCATTCAGCATCCGCCTTGCGCACCCACACGTCCGCACAGCTTTTAAAGTATATTTACAGGACATTCACAAATTCAGGAAACTGAGGAAAAGCAGCAGATCCACAACTGCAGTGAATATAGTGTTTGCGTATGTGCGCTCCCACAGCAACGTGACACTCTTGACATCCATTTATCAGCGTGTATAACTCGTATATGTATAACACACGCGTGATCACTGAACTAAGTTTTCTTTCTTGTTTAAGTGAACATAAACAGCTGTTACTCAGTATATTGAAACTTAAAGCAGTCTGTCTTAGGTCTTAAAGTGACAGTAGTCTGCTGCTTTTGTGTCAGAATTGTGTTGATTTCATAACAAATAGATTAACATTTAATACAGATGCATTAAATCAAGATTTTAGTATTTGTATTTGTCATGTTCTGAATAAAAAGTAGTTTAAAACCATTATTAACTGTCTGGTTTTTACAATTTTCATTCAGGAGCAAAAATCTGCCTTTAAATTTGACAGGAGTAAAGATTTGTTTTTATCATGATAATTATCGATATCGACTGATATGGAAAACATTTTCTCGATAATTTTTTGGGTCATATCGCCCAGCCCTAGGTACAGGTATGCATACATTTGGTACCAATATGTACCTCTGAGGTACTAATATGAACTCTTGTCTTTAGATACAAATGTCTACTTTTTGAAATAGTAATGCCCCAGTGACAGTGCTAGGGATAATGTTTGACCATTTTTATTCTGACAGTGTATAGACGAAAAGGGTGAGTGAAGTATGTCTAAATTTCCATTTTCTGGGGAAATATCACTTAAAAGAAAATTTGTATTTGTAAAAATGTCTTGTCAACTGTCAGTGTCTGTAAACTGCTCTGAATCTTGAAGGTTTGAGTGTTGAGTTTCTGGCTGGCAGACAGACGTGTAAGTGTGAGGGTGTCATTGGGGTAGACAGTGTGGCGTCCCGAGCTGTGAAAGATCTTTCCTATGGGCTGAAGAAAAGGATAGTGCAGAACTGAGACATGCTTTTATGTCCTCTGTCTGTGCTTTCCAAAAGCAAGTGAGAAGAGTGAATGAGAAAGAGAAAAATTGAGATGAGAAACAAGAGTCACAAAAAAATCCATTTAAAGCCAGGATGCTTTGTTTTTGTTTTGTTTACTGCACTTTTAACAAGGTCCACAAACTGGAGTAATGAAGTTAGCTTGTCTATACCACGCTGACTTCATTCATGAAAATGGAAACATGTTTCATCGCTGTGCATGCACCAAACTCCATTAACAGCACAAAAAAATAAACAGAAGGTTTGTAATGGCCCCTTTCTGCCATTAGCAAGCAGAAGCTCCATTGCTGGCACAGAGAAAACATTCATTTTAGATGTGGACATTGGTAGGGTAAAAAACATGTTTTGGTACGATAATGGAGAGTAATCACATAATATATAGACGCACGTTAATGAACGAATTCTTCTGCCGCGCCGCTAATTCTTTCTCACCGCAATGGAAAAGTGAGATTGGGAGAAGATTACAGTGGCCTTGAATTCATTTTGTGCTTGAACGTTAATGGGTTGAGTAAATTGTGTTGACTAGAAATGAATATGAATTTGTTATGCATGCAAACAGTACCCCACGTTTAATTGAACCCTGAATAAAGAATCTTTGTTTATCGCCACACGTACAAAGCCGGTGAAATACGTTTTTATGATTTTCACGTCCTGACATAAAATACAATCGTGACAAGGACAATATGTTTCAAGCAACATATTGAATAAATATCTTGCTCAAGTGCACAACGAGAATAGCATGTTCCTTCTGGATATCAAACCCTAAACGTTTTGGTTTCTAGCAATAGCACTAAGAAATGTTTCAGGTCTTAACCCAAATGTATTTCCAGCACATTAAACTAGTTATGCCCAAACCAATGAAGATCACAAATAAAGTCTTGCAATACTAGAATACATGTAGAATACAAATTCCCTGGTTATGTTACCTAATGCTGGTTGGGTGCTGGTGCACTAGGTTGTGATGCTGGTCAACCAGTTTCAGAGTTTGCTGGTGAAGATGAGTGACCAATATATTTCTACCCAGCACTGGTCCAAAAAGGGACAAACCTAACATGCTTTTAACCCAGAAAATGTTAAAATCTGACCCAATGTTGGGCTAAAACAACCCACCATCAGCATTAGATAAAATACAACCCAACAGGCATGGTTCCTCCATTTTTGACCCAGAGTTAAAAATAATTTTTATTTTAAACATTTTTATTTTAAACATTTTAATGTTTGACCCAACATTGGGTTAAAACAACCCACCGTTTTGGGTTAAAACAACCCAGCATAGGTTAAATTACAACCTAGCAGGTTTGGGCTCGTCCCTTTAACAGTGTATTCTTGATGGTTAAAATAGTTATGAACACCAACATACCAGTCCTATGATGGGGATCAGTATATGACCACCAATACAGTCAGAGCCACATTAACCATCTTCTTGATTCCTATCTTTCTACTTCTAGGTAAGTTGTTATAGACGTTTCAGCAGTAACAACATAAACAAATGGCTTTCGTGGAACACACGTAACTTCCTGTAAACCCCGCAAAGAATCAATAACAACAAAGTCCTTTTAGATAAGTTTATTTCTGTTAGTAGATTACCTTAGTTCAAATCATAGCTAAAGCGTATCAAAAAACACACTGAGCTAACGTTACTGTGTAAAATGTGCACTATATAATGTATACAATGTTAACTACAGATCGATTGACAAACCATGATCTCCCCTCGTCTTAAGGAAACCAAAACATTTGTTATTTTCAACAAGGTATTTGTTCCAGAGTTGAGTTTAGCAACTAGCCAGACCATTAAACAGAGACCAGAAGTTAAGTTCAGTCCAGACACTTAACCGCGTATGTCCCATGAAACGGTCTATAAATGCAGCCCTCTTTAAATTTTCTCTTTACACCTAACCACAAACCCTATAATGACTAAAGAGTCAGATGAGAATTTCCAGTATAGGACTTTAAGTGTTGGCTTTCCTGTGAGCGACAGACACTCCTGTTCGCCTTCTGCCCCGCTGCAAATAATCACATCAAAGATGAGATCATAGTCTCTGTTTAGCCAGGATATGCCCCCCTTTTCCTTGCTAGCGGGTTTAGTGTGAACCAGGCGGAGAGCTCTGATATGTGTTCAGAACGAACTGTCTTCCCTTTTGCTGTCCCTTCCCCTCGCATTCCCTCGCCCCCGCCTTTTAGACCAGCATATAGCGTCAAAGCAACAGGCCATCTGGAAATGTCATGCAAGCACAGTTCTTAACTAGAATGTTATGATCCACAACAGCAAACGATGTTTGTGATGTTAGCTAATTAGCTGGAAAGTTTGAGGAGGATAGAGACCACCAGGAAAATGAATTGTAATATTTATAAAAATGTTTGAAGGATCAGAAATACTGTTTTTGTGATAGTGCTTGTTTACACCAGATTATACTACGGGCCTGTTGAATGCTTTATTCTGATTGGCTGATAAATGTTTCACAGGTCACAGCTCTTTTCACACTGCATGACTATCTGGGGTAGCGTTCAGTTGCTGGTGTTTTTACACTGCATGATGGATTGGTGACAGGGGTTTCACACTGCATAGGAAGTATCACCGACAACTTTGTCCCGGTCCGCAAACTAACGCACACGAAAAGTGACAAGGAAACAACGTGAGGTCACGCGTGCAATACCAGAGTTCTCATGAGACTGGGATTATTATTAAAAATGGTAGCCCGCAAAAAGCTTACCATACAAATTGCGTGTGCTCTTTTGCGGCTGAAAGAAGAAAAAAAAATAATCGCCAATGTTATTTTCAGTTAAAACACATTTCACACAGCATGATTTTGAATCGGTTCAGATATCTGATCTCACGGGTGTCTGCGACTTGTCAGTGATTCTCTGAGACCGGGTCTTTGATAATTCACATTGTGTGATTGTAATTCGCGTGCACGAGCAACGATTTGTCTGTGATTTCATGCATTTGTGAAATTGCATTTCAGGCGATTTCTCAAAACCTGTCAGCGAGTCAAAATCAGGGCTAAAATCGTCTGAACTCGGCATAACCTGTCAAATGTTTTAAAAAACCCACCAGAGCAATGTTTATGGTAACTGTGGTACTCTGCTTCGCGTCATGCCGCATTACTACCTTGAGTGTGCATTATTTTCGAATAATTCAATGGCTCTTCGTCAATTATTGACTTCCTTATAATAAAAAATGTGGGATTCCAGCTAAATACATAATTTTCATCATATTTTAATCAGGGATGCACCGATATATTGGCCTCTAATCGCTTTTGGCAGCTAAAACGCATCAGAACTCATGCTGTGATTATTTGAAATCGAGTCACAATAGTGGGGGTTGCATCCAAAAATTTTTTAATTTAAAATCTTTTTGCGAATAAAGTGATTTTTATTCGCATTGTGCCGTTTCTATCACTCGTTTTCTTATGTGATACTTCAGAATCTTAAAATCATGGCCATGAAAACCCAGCTAGTGACAACAGAATTGCAGTTTGTACGCTTTGCACTTCTAGGATTTCATGACATAATAATTCGAAACGAGGAGTAAAAAGCAAAACTATCGATATTGTTAGGTGTCAATGAAATTTTGTATTGGTGCATCCCTAATTTTAATATATAAATATGTTTATAATATGATACCATTTTTGTCACATTTTGTTTTCAGTTGCCTTAAATGGTCTTTGTTTCTGTTTTTGTCTTGTTTGTCGCATAGACAGACACCACTTTAAAACCAAAGGCTAAGCTGAGGCACCATTGAAATTCAACCACGTATAAAAGCCAGGATACCTCTGCCTCCCTGTTTCGAGTGGCTATTTGTCTGGCAGAATGATTTCAGAATCAAATGTGAATTCAACAAGCATAAAAAAAAAATCACTCGCCTGATACAAATCCGCTCTTTCGTCATGTAAGAGAGACAGAGTGCTTTTCGATATGATATTCAAAGCACGCGTTGGGAAAACATTGGAATAGATGCTCAGAGATATTTGGAGCTATTCTGGTACAGCGTGGAATGATCTGTCAGGGGCAATGCATCACTCCCCCTATTAGCCCTGTGTGTGTGCACGCGCGCATACGTGCTTGAGTACAAGACAGCGCACATACAATAAGCATATTTGCAGGCACATGTTCTGTCTGCATCCGATTTGCGCTTGTAGCCATATAGACGTACAGGGAGCCTTCTGTTGTGAGAGACAGCGGCCGATGGCTGTTGGCATGGGACTAAACAAATGCAGACTGCATCACATTTCTTCACAGACAACCCATTCAAATGCCTTTAGTCACTGTAGAGGACGGAAACACGTGCATACATACATATGAACACTACATGCCAATCGGTGTGTCACATAGACGTCGTCATCGTCTTGCTGCCCCTCCCCGTTCTGTGATTGGTTCCCTATGCTGTTTATTGGGTGCTACGAGTGTCTATCAAATGCGTCTGTACGTAGCTCATAGCCAATCGGTGTGTCGCAAAGACATCGTCTTGCTGCCCCCTACCCGTTCTGTGATTGGTTTCAGGCGCAAATTTGGTTCATGGTTTCCATGCTAGTCTTGCAGTGTGAATAAATTTGCGCGCAAGGCAGCATGGGGAAACCCAAAAATGAAAACATTCACACCGTTGATGGCACCCATTGACTTCGACAGTAGGACAAAAAATACTATAATAATAGTGTGTGGTTACCATCATTCAACAAAGAGTTTAGAACAACACAGGGGTGAGTAAATGACAGAATTTTCATTTTTGGGAGAACAATCCAGTCTAGTTCACACTTAACTTCCCAAATCCAAAGGTACAACATCTTCCAGCAAGGGCTACCCGAACCATGCTAACCAGCCAAACCATGACACCTTGGTGATGACACACGTAGGTGTGCGCCTGTGCTCAAGTGCACCTAAATGCGATCCCCTTACCACTGACAGATCAATATACCCCTGAATAATCTATGATCTCCAGAATACCCGGCTCTGGTCATTGATCCTGCCAATCGATCAGGCCTTGAATGCTTCATTTTCCCGAGTGCTCTGTAGTCTAACTCTGGTATTCATAAGTCCCACTCTTCATCTCCAGTGAATTTGCAATACCTTTTGCTCAACAAAAGACTCTTGTGTGTCCTTTTCAGCTGCTAGAATTTAGCACATCTTTTTAAAATGCCTGTGGCGCACTCCCATTGATGCGAAACACCAAAATTGTTTTAAATTTAAAGGGTGTAATATACGAAAGTATCTAATATTGCAGTAAGAAGGTTGTGTATTTATGTGAATGTTTGTAAAATATTGGATTTAAATCATTTTATGGATTGTTTATGGGTGCCTAGACAGCCAGTTTTCCTTGCAATTTTTTTTTGTTTGGGAATGATGTCACGTCTTCTGAGCATCATAAAACTGAATCCTTGACACTCAGCGCTTATGTCTTAAAGAGAACATCAACGGTTCATCTAAACCTTGTCATGAACCTGTCCTACCTTAAACCCTTCAAATTTAATAACCACCAATGGCATCTTACTTCTCAGGCGCTTGTGTGTAAACGTCTTATGAGGCCACGGGTTAACGTCTTCTATACAAAAGCGGAAAATTCTGTCGTCATTTGCTCTCCTGCACGTGGTTCACATGGTTTTTTCCCAAGGTCTTTAAGCTATTATTATGGTGCAAAAGGTTTTTGATACAGTATGAAACAAGCTGGTGGGTAAAATGTTTACGCAAAATAACAGACAACCAAGCATAAACTGCGCCTGTGCTCACATATTCATGCACTCAGTCTCTGAGAAAAGCAGTCAAAAGCTTGTATTTTTAAGACTCATGGCAACCACAACAACTCAAGCAATTTGTGTCGTGTGCACTTTTTGTGTAACCTTATAAATACGCTAAGCATGTTAATCCAGTCTGCTCGAAGGAGTTGCAGGGAGGTCAGGGGCTAAATCAAGGCCACCTAAGTGAAGTGCAATATTACATGCAAATAACCAAAAGCAGTGGACGTGGACATGAAAGAAGAGGGTTGGTTGGCGAGGAGGTCAGTTGCCAATAATATTATCCGGCTCACAGCGCTAAACGGACAAGACAGCGGTTTGAGTGTGTGACTCACATGCTAGCCCAGAACCATCTCTGAAATCGTTTCCTCTTCACTGAGCTGATGTCATAGAGGAGACAGAGCCTACCCAACCTGACCTCCACGCTGACCCGAACCTCCAGCTTCTCTAACATGACTGCCATGTTATTGCTATCACGTTCCTCTCAAAGAATGCCTCAGAAATAATCATGTTGGCAGATATAATCTTCCTCAGAAAAGAGGAAAGGTGGACGTAAAAGAGAACGTGATACTATCAAGAACAAATGAAGAGGTCAGATTCAAAAGTGCGTCTGACATGTTTTCTTTAGTCTTCTTCAGACTTTCGAATGTCCTGAGGCTGAGATTAAGCAGATTTTGACGGAGGATTAATGTGTGTTAATTGTGCGACTGCAGCAAGGGTGATGGCCTATAACAAATTTCCCCAGGTGGGACACTACAAGTTTACCTTAAGCTTTGATTATACTCGCGTTTTGCTCCACACACACTCCTCCGCTGATTAAGTGTGTGTGTGTGTCTTAACAAATAGACGAGACGTTTATAGTTTACGCACTTGTTGTTGCACTATTTTTTGAAACGACAGGGGGCAACAAGAGCAATCGAGTACAAAAGCAACACAAAGTGAAGGATAGAAGAAGTAATTCGCTGGAACAACCCTGGTACTTGTAACAACAGAGCTTGATATCTAAATATAAGAACATGAATCCAAAAACAATCTCGTAAATATGTCTTTATTAAACATTATCATTTCATTAACGTTTTTACTGTACAAACAATACAAAAATCTCAAGGTTTGTATTTTATTCCTCATCCAGTGGTAAATTCAATAAAGTATAAGACAATAACTCTGAATCATGTGTAAAAGAGTTTGGGTTTTAATGGCAAAGTTTCCATACTTTACTTTAAAGGACAAGTTCGGTATTTTAGACTTAAAGCCCTGTTTTCAGATTGTTTATGATGAAATAGAACGGTTTTGACTGAAATTTCTACATTTGCGGCTGCCCTGAGAATTTTTGCGTGTTTGTGTTTCACCTCACACCTCTACAATGGGTTTAATGGTGCACTGAAACAATCCTTCCTAAAATGCATTAAACTTTCAGTTAACAAAGACGTGAAACTCACCGAGTGGTCAGGGGTGTTCACTGATATGCTCACACAAAAATCGCTGCAAAAGATGCTTTCCAACAACTGTTTTAGCATTCGTTGTTAACTTGTGGACCTATTTTTCCAAACGCCTCACACCCGTACATTCTTCCGCTTAGAGCTTGAATAATAGACACTCCAGCCCAGGTGGTGGCGCTAATCCGCCTTTGCCAATTGCAAGAATAGAAACAAAGTTCCCTGCGCGGAGTAATACCGTACCTCACAGGACGTCTAATACAAGTCAATGGAGTTGGTAAAAACTACGATAAAACCTGTTGGAATGCGTCTTTTGCAGCGATTTTTGTGTGAGCATATCAGTGAACACCCCTGACCACTCGGTGAGTTTCATGTCTTTGTAAACGAAAGTTTAATGCATTTTAGGAAGGATTGTTCCAGTGCACCATTAAACCCATTGTAGAGGTCTGAGCTGAAACACAAACACGCGAAAATTCTCAGGGCAGCCGCAAATGTCGAAATTTCAGTCAAAACCATTCTATTTCACCATAAACAATCTGAAAACAGGGCTTTAAGTCTAAAATACCAAACTTGTCCTTTAAGAGTGTCAGATAAACAGTATATGCATTGTTTTGCATGAATTGATCAAAGAGATACGTCACAGGGCTGCCTGCTCAGACAGAATCACCTCGAGGTCGGTCATTTTCGGACACGGAGCTGCACGGGCGGTTACAAAAAATGGCGTGCACACCTCCACACGATATCAGGTCTCGCACACCCAACATGCACGACCGCCCACTCTGCATTGACATCATTTTTGCATCTTATCTTATCTTATCTTTTCCTCTAAATTAATGGTGCTAAAAAGCACTTAAGTGGTTAATTGGCTCATAATCATAGGGAAACCATTTTTAGTGCTAAATATCTCCTGTATAGGTGCTCTGTAGTGCTAAAAATGGTTCCCCTATGATAACGAGCTTTTGGCACTATTTAGCACCATTTCATTTTATTTATTTAGAGTGTAGGTGGCGTTTAGCTTCTTTTACATCTGAACTCCTAAAATGTTGTTAACTTGATAAGTGGGATATTTAATCCCATTACACATTTTTCTATTTACATCAA